>NC_060214.1:18590000-19190000 GCF_021130785.1 Homalodisca vitripennis
CATGTTTTACATTATTGATATGTTTGCACTCATAATATATGAGTGCAAAAATGGATATTATCGAGCACTTATGTTTAGAGTTTGTTTTTGACGACGGATGGATTACTAAGGATTTTTCAGCCTATTTTTCTTTTTTAAGTGATACAATAAATCAGTAACACGTTTCAAGACCTGCAATCTGATTTCTTCCTCAGCTGAAAAACTAACTTAGCACAACACATAACTTAGATTGTAGTTTTCATTAATTAAATGCTGTCATTGAATTACGTCACTTGCAAGCCAGATTACATATATACAACCTGTTATATAGATACACATGACAGTTTATAATAATGAATTTAATTTTATATCAACTACATAACGATGGAGTGTACCTACAGTGTTTTTATATTCAACTATCGAATGCATTGTTACCACGATGTTAAGTACTGAATCACGTGAATGTTTCCTTTTGATAGTTTATTACCTCCATATTATATCAATAAGGCTTAAATTATAGTTAATAACTTGGTAGTTAATCTTTCAACACAAAAAGATGAAATTGTGCGCAACCTAATCTATTACACATAAAATCTAAAACAACATATAAGATAATTGATGATCCGTTTGAAATGCGCAAGTGGATTTTACAAACTTTTTCAACTGTGGCTAAACACGACGACTCATTTTCGGATAGCCCTCGCGATGATCCATTGGCGAGACCGACTACCTACAGTTCGGTAGTTATCTCTGTCTCTATTCTCATACACATTTATGTCTCGGCCATTCATCATGGCACATTTAGACATACAAAAAAGATTTTTCTCCAAGATGTAGAGCAACGTCAACAGTTGCAAATCTTTGAAGGCTTCCTTATAAGCTTTACCTGGCCAACTTCTTGCACTAAATTTTGAATTAATACGGTTACTAATCTATTAAAATGAAGTGGCCAAATACATCATCAATGTGTGTGACAACCATTTATTCGTAGTACACACATTTTTAACAGTTACATTGCCTTATAGTGTCACAAGTTTACATTTCTATGCACGCAGTTGTCTACGTAATCGCGTGGTCTAGCCCCTGTCAACTTGTTTAATAAATAAATAATACGACTACTATGCAGGAAACCTAGGAATAATAAGCTCTACACCGATACAGTTCTCGCCAGCGCAAGCAAAAAATGTTTCATATAAAATTTTGTATACTAACTTTGGCCATCTTTAAAATAATCCTGCAGAAAAGACTTAAGGTTAGAATATCAAAATGTATGTATGAAAAATGAAAATTAGTAATATTATCATCAAAGTCTGGGTAGTCTCTTGTCGCCCATTGAAAGTCTAGTTAGAGTCCTCACAACCAAACCAAAGTCAGAGGAGTTAGACCCTCATCCATTGAGGGTAGTCCTTATCCATCAAGAGCCTAAGAAAATATCTCTCAACCATCTAAGAGAAGATTCCTTATCCCTTAGGAGGAAACTGTGTGTCCCTTACCCGTCCTAAATCTGAGGAGTTGTCCCTTGTACATCCAAAATCTGAGGAGGCTCTCCCTCACACTTCCAAAGTCTAAAAAGGCTGACCCTCGCCTATTAAAGTCTGAGGAAGCTGTCCCTCAAACATCCAAAATCTGAGGAGTTGTCCCTTACATATGCAAAGTCCGAAGGGGCTATTTCTTATCCATCCAAAAGTTAAGGAAACTATCTGTCCGTAACCTATCCAAACTCTGAAGAGGCGTCCTTTATACATCCAAGGCTCTCCCTCACACATCCAACGTCAGAGAACGTTGACCCTCGCCTATTTTAAGTCTGAGGAGGCTGACCCTTACCCATTAAAGTCTGATGAGATTGTGCCCCACGTATCCAAAATTGAGGAGGTTGTCCCTCACACATCCTAAGTCTGGGGAGGCTGTCCCTTACGCATCCGAAGTCTGAGGAGGCTATCCCTCACCCACCCAAAGTCATTTTTGAAACTGAAACTCATTCGGTACGGGGAAAGTCCGTCCCATTTCTGGTAAATTCCTCTGTCTTTCATTCACTTTATACTTTGACATTTCCTTTACTTTTCAGTTGTGTTTTACTTTTATATTTCATTATATCTTCATAGTATGCATACATAATTTCACAAGTACTTTTAGTGCTCAGGTCCTAAAAAATTCGAGAGAGAATCATAACTTTGCACTTAAGTTCACTCTTTCAGAGAGAAGACTTTAATGATGGAGCTCGATATTGTAATAGGCTACTAGTCAACAAGCATAGGATAAGCAGTTCATACATTTTTTACATTGATTACACAAGTCTTTGTATCTAATAAATGACATTATCTCAATATCTTATATACACTTGGTACTTCTGTTAGTACAAATGACGTATGTACATAAAGTAGCTTCCATGGCCCAGTAGTTACCACTGACAGTTATTTTACGTGTTGCAAAATCAATAGACAATCATTGCTCCATTTTCTTGCACAAACTCGTGCATCTGTTATAAAGGATAACAGGATTAGGCCATTTGCCATCGCTATTACAGTAGAAACACGGCTTTACGCGTTTGTGCAATTGTAACACTACACTATTACAAATGTCCATATCAGCCTGTTATCTATTCATACCATTCGTAGTAAATAATAAGCCTCAAAACACAACATTGGTCATTTTTGTTTCTTCCGAGTTTCCATGGCTTAATTTCAATGTTGAAAATATTATATTTAAATTAATTTTTTAATAAATACATTGAAGGAGTATGCAACCACCTGTCGTGTTGTCTTCGCCAAGGTTTCAAAAAGTAGTTCATCTCTCCCTCGTATATCCTGTGGACAGACAGACAGACAGACAGACGATAATGCTTAAAATACATTTTTACAATCCCCTGCAGATAAAAGAGAAGTTGTCAGCCTACTGAGTGATACGCCCCAATGGCGCTCATCTACATTCCATAGTTGCACCGAGAACGTAGCCAGGAAATATTTGGGGGGGAACGGTCCAGTCAACTGGTATATTCCCGTAGTGGACAGAGAGTAAGGCCCCATTTTGTCCCTTAAAAAGTTCTTGACCCGTTTCTTTTTTGAGAAAGATCTTTCAGCAGTACATGTCAGTAATACTGAATTATTTAAATAATAATAATCGTTTACTAAAAACAGTAATGTTAAAAAAATTGAAAATTTGGGGGGGGGGAGGTTCGGACCCCATTAACCCCTCTCTGGCTTCGTCCTGGCTTTCAGGATTTTTAAACAAATTCATTAATATGTAGACCTAATTTAGAATGAAGTTAAATATAAGTTATTATTCAAATTACTTTATTAAATAATAATAATCGTTTACTAAAGAAACTTGTCCCCTAAAGAAGTAATGAAAATTTGGGAGGGGGGTCCGTACCCTTTGTATCCACTCGCTGGCTTCGTCCTTAAGTTGAACATGCACAATAATATAAATAACTCATACTTTTCTACAGAAATCCTTAGCCTAGTAGAAATTAAGCCTACAGTTAAATCTTTCTAACAAATCTTGCCATATAATTCATTCACTTTCTGTTCATAAGTTGAATTTCATAGTACAAATGATACAAGTCTACTACGCAAAGTCGCCAAAAGTTTATTTTGCATGTGTTCAAGATGAAGGGACCAGGATTTTCCTCAAGAAATCATCAAAACTGTGTTTAAAGGTCTGCAATATTATCCACTTGAGGGAGGGATCAGTTTGCAGATCTAGAAACGTAGTCTTACTGATTTATTCTATCATTGAAGGATGGCAAACATTTCCGGAAAATTCTGTTCCCTTCATATTCCTCCCATCATTTGCAACAAACTTTACACAAAGAATTGTGCAAGAGATTAGTTAGTCTACAAAAATGTTAATATGGCACCTTTTAAAATATCATATAATATTGTACTCAGTTATTTACAAATGTATTTCTTCTGTGATTTTCTCGTTTTTATCATGGTAACCCATTAGACCAATGTAATAATATTAGGGAATGCTCATCCTAATCCCATGGAGTGACATGCACCATCATCAAACTCGCTGTTAGTCTTATAGAAATGAAGCTTCGTGAAAATGTTCAAGTCTATATGTCAGCTCATTTTCGATATATCGTGGGGAAAGACAGACAGACAGACAGAAAGAAATTAAATTTTGCAGCCCCTCGAGTCAAGGCTTTGCTAACGCTCTGCCTATAAAAATGCCAGTGGTATTTTTCTTTATTAAACTTAATTTGTGTTCGGTTCTATTGTGCATTTAAAGTAAACAACTTGAAATTAAAATCAAGTTTGTCGCAGAAACTTGAACACATGACTGACACTAGCTTAATGGGAAACCAACATGTTCTGATTGAATTTTTCTTGATATTATTTTGAAGTACTCTTACTCCCTATTTTTAAAATCTAAATTTCACGATTATCCTATGTCGATGTACAGGGTATCCAGAAATTAATCTATCAAACTCCGCCATATGATCTGTCAAAATCAATATTCAAACTCAAATAACTCAAAAAGGGGTAGTTTTATAAAAACACATTGTTACAGTAGTAAAGTATGCGATACGTTTACAAAAGCATGTTAATAGTGTACCAAATTTATTTCAAACAACGAATAAATTAATAATGGAGTAATAAAAATGTCACTGAAGCCTTCCCGCCTAAAACTTACTAAACGGGTTCTTAATGTTATTTATCAGCTGATTCTTAAGTTTAATAATTGAATTTACCAGTGCAGTATTAATTTTATTTAATAAATAGTGGTGCAGGTTATAATACAAATATATAAAAATATAAAGTAAAATCCGTCAAAACAACATGCCACACAAATTGTATAGCAACTATTCAAAATTACGACCTTGTTCTTCGTCAAATCTATTAGACTCTTGAATCAGAGCAGCGGCCTCCAAAATTCTGGCAACTGCTTCAATATTTTCCCAAATTTAAAAATAATTGGCATCAGACCTGATAATCGTGGAGGCCGCGCACAATCAGTAGATAGGGACAGAGAGGCCTCCTTCTTGCCGACATTTCTTCAGTTGGGAGGCAGAAACCGAGATCCGATCGTTATAATGACATGTAACTTTCATAGTAAGTCTAATAAAGGACTGTCCTTTCTAATAATGCAACTTACATAAGTCCCCGGTAAGAAACACTCTTCCAAACTCAGTGGCCCCTGAATAATACTTGAAGAGGCTTATGTTGCAGTAGTTCAGACAAGATATCTACAGGGGAAACGATATACGTTTAAAAAAACATTTTGCCAATTTTATCGGTAGTAGGCTATGTGAATTCTCTTAGGCCTACACAAGGTTGTTGCTCATATTAAATATTCCTTTAAGAGTAAAGTTTGCTCAACAATGAAAAGAAATGTTTGAGAAAATCGTGTGTATCGTTGTCTTTATCTTGAAACCAACTGTATACCGCCCTTTTAGGACAGTCCTCAACTTGTAGGGCTTTCACTTTATGTTTTTTGAAAGGATGTAAAATATTTTATGTAATTCATTCCCCACTGTTGGATTTCTTGCGTTTATGTTATTCGCAATTGCTCTCGTACTAACAGATGCATGTTCTTCTACTTGTTAAACAAACTCTCCTTCTTAACCTAACAAACCAATAACTGGGCTTATGTCTGGTTGCAACACTCATATTCCGTACAAATTGACCACTTTCGCTGAGTCGACTATGAAGTAATATAAATAAATTATGCAGGGTGAATAAAAAGTCCGGACCACCCTTCTATTTTTTCTAAAGTTCATATGAGGAGTTATCCTTTGGATAGTGTTGCAATCTAGAAAGGAAGTTTCATTTGATGATTTTGAAACTCTATTGTGTCCCCCAAAACTGTGGGATTTCGAGGGCAACTAAAACATTTTAAATATAAACCCCTCTTAAGTGACCCCTCATTTTGAAGAGCATAAAAACTTAAATCATGTTTAAAACCATAGATCGCTATCTCGTTCTCATTCAAAGTGTGATACCAGAACAATATTTTCAACAACTCACCACGTTACCAAATTAAATCAAATGATCAAACTGAAGCCCTCTATTTGGCAGTGAGGCAAGCGTAGGACGAGCTTCTCTCTCATGTTTTGAGAAGTCTGAAGTGGTATTTGGTTGCAGGCCTCAACAACACTGTTTTTTTTATTTTCATCTTTTTCTACTGTTCATTAACATTTTGATGACTTATTATTTTGGATGGGAAAGAGATAGCGATCTCTACACTTTCGCCATGATTTAAGTTTATTTTTGCTCTTCAAAATAAGAGGTTACTTGAGAGGAATTTGAAATTTTTGTGTTGCCCCAAAATCCCGAACGTTTGGGGAATACAAACAATGTTCAAAATCATCACATAAAACTTGCTATCCACAATGCAACATTCCGTGCATTTTATTGAATAGCTCCCACGATTTCAGTAACACTTGAACTATTTTAGATCAATTTAGAGGAACTCCAAAGTCGAATTTCATAGTTTTCTTAGTGAAAGCCCTTGTGATGTGATACGACAGGGTTCCATGGTATTAACAAATTTATTTTGTCATTTATCATGCATCGGTACCCATTTTCAGTGTTCATCAGGAGGATCAGAGGTAAAGCACAATATTGTGAGTAATTCTCACATATATATATATGAGACCAAGACGGGATTTTTAATCGCTGTAGAGACCGGTGGATTGTCCGTGTAACTTTCAGTCAGTCGGTTAAACACAGTTGCTGTGTGAAAGCTAGACAAAGGCACTTTCGCATTTGTATTATTAGACAGAGACAGACTGTAAGCTAAGCGAGATAGAACTATACTTTGTCACGCTTTTTACTTATTTTGTGCTTAAAAGTCATGCTGAAGTTTCAGAACTTATTGATACCTTGTATATGAGGGTGAGCTGTACTAAAGCAATCATTTTGTTAGACATTTTCTTCAACTTTATACTGTCGCCTAGACTGACAAAACATATCCATTATACAGCTAATACAAATCAATAGTTTAGTACTTTGTGGTTGCGAAAACCTCGCAGGAGTATGATTAGAAATTGATGTGAACAAACTCAAGGTAACTTGAAGCAGTCAGGCGGTAGTGGCGCATCAGTAGAATAGAGTGTGTTTTATCGATTGTGGTAAATATCTTATAGGCTTGTGAGGAGAGCTCTTTTAATATTGATGAGTAACGACTTAAGTCTCAACACAGAACATCGTCAAAGTTTACTTTCCCACAAAGGTCGTGAAAAGAGATAGTTGGTGTTTTAAAAAACTAGTTTCTTAAAGAAACAAAACTGATGTTGATCTGTCTATGTTGAATTACGTAATTCCGATGCGTAAGATATTAAAATAGCTGTTAAATAGATGTTAAAATAGCTAACACTTGAACTATTTTAGATCAATTTAGAGGAACTCCAAAGTCGAATTTCATAGTTTTCTTAGTGAAAGCCCTTGTGATGTGATACGACAGGGTTCCATGGTATTAACAAATTTATTTTGTCATTTATCATGCATCGGTACCCATTTTCAATATTGATGAGTAACGACTTAAGTCTCAAACACAGAACATCGTCAAAGTTTACATTCCCACAAAGGTCGTGAAAAGAGATAGTTGGTGTTTTAAAAAAACTAGTTTCTTAAAGAAACAAAACTGATGTTGATCTTTCTATGTTGAATTACGTAATTCCGATGCGTAAGATATTAAAATAGCTGTTTTTGTTTTACCCCAAAGGAAAATTTGGAAGTTTTGTTAAATTATTCGCCGTTTAAACTAAAAAATTTCTAAAATTATTATTGGGAACATTTTATTTTTGGATGTAATATACATAGTAGGATGAGTGCACCACATAACGTGTCGCGTAACAGGCTTCTCTGAGTTACGTGCAACATTTCATATTTATAACTCATTTCATTCTCAATATGACTTGAGATAGCTGGCAGATAGATACATACAGTCATACATAACGTGTCGCGTAACAGGCTTCTCTGAGTTACGTGCAACATTTCATATTTATAAACTCATTTCATTCTCAATATGACTTAAGATAGCTGGCAGATAGATACATACAGTCATACATAACTTGTCGCGTAACAGGCTTCTCTGAGTTACGTGCAACATTTCATATTTATAACTCATTTCATTCTCAATATGACTTGAGATAGCTGGCAGATAGATACATACAGTCATACATAACGTGTCGCGTAACAGGCTTCTCTGAGTTACGTGCAACATTTCATATTTATAACTCATTTCATTCTCAATATGATTTAAGATAGCTGGCAGATAGATACATTCAGTCATACATAACGTGTCGCGTAACAGGCTTCTCTGAGTTACGTGCAACATTTCATATTTATAACTCATTTCATTCTCAATATGACTTGCTGGCAGATAGATACATACAGTCATACATAACGTGTCGCGTAACAGGCTTCTCTGAGTTACGTGCAACATTTCATATTTATAACTCATTTCATTCTCAATATGACTTGCTGCTGTCAGATAGATACATACAGTCATACATAACGTGTCGCGTAACAGGCTTCTCTGAGTTACGTGCAACATTTCATATTTATAACTCATTTCAGTCGCAATATGACTTGCTGGCAGATAGATACATACAGTCATACATAACAGACATTGACACAAAAAATCTATCAGTCAAACTCAATCATCATAGAAAAGATTCATGTCTATGTAGAAATTAAATTTAATGTAAAATTTAGTGGATGAAATTAATACGTTGAGTATGGATGAAATCTTTCTTGAGATATCTTGTCATATTTATAACTCATTTTTCTCGGCTTTCTAGGTTCCATAGCAGTATTCAAAGTATAGAAGTTCTGGTGAGCTAGGGAGAGTTACCGGAACGCAAGAAATCAAGTCTCGTTACCGACGTTTAACTCACCTATGCCGCTCTGTTAACTTTCGTTGTGCTCGACGAATAAAATTCTACATATTTAAATTCTCATATATTTGTAATGTTTGTTTATAAATGTATTTATTGTGTTATTTTTTCGCTGTCGTAATGGTTACTCGTAAGACCAATGTAAAAATATTCGCTAACGCTCAGCCAAAACTTCAGCTAAACTCGGTGCCCATCATATTTAGATAAAGTTTCAGGCGAAACTTCCAAGGTCAGTTCGTTTTCGAGACATCGTGCGGACAGACAGACAGACAGACAGTGTAAGGCTCGCTTAAGCTCAGCATAACACGAGATAAATACCTTTTGACAGTATATACGTGCGTAGATACATACTTGCATTAAATATTAACCTCAACACTATGGTTTGTGTGGTTAAATAGCACTATTACTTTATACATAAACATTTAAGTTTAATATAATGTTTTTGAATAAATTGCTATGAATCTTTAAGTAAAAAATATTTAGCTGTAGCGTGAACTACAGTTAAAAATCAGGGCGATTAATATAATATAAATTAAACTTTGGTGAGTTTATAATATCAACTTTTATTTTTCTACTTAATTTGACAGATTGTAATTAAACTTCTTGTCTTCTGTGGCAAAATTAATATTCCAAGGCTAAGTTTCAGGAGTTTCAAGCAACTTTCAAAATGTTGACTTTGTCAGTGACCTGTTCATTTAACAGGTCAGTGATTTGATTGTCAAACATTGACACTGTAGTTCGTTAACAAAAACAATTTCTATATGTAGAGATGTATCTGGATAATTTAAACTATTCGTTTTCGAATGAGATATGATGTACTTTTACTGGCCGTAGTGTAGGAGTCGACCGTACTTACTAATCGAGAGGTCGCAGATTCGATTCCGGGAGAGATCTATACAAATTTTTGATGGGATTGGATCCTTTTTTCCCATTTTTTTAGTACATCAACGAAAAGTTACTGACGTATGAAAACCTCCTTAATTAAGAAAAGAACGCTGATTTGGTTTATCACAAGAGATTACTTGTACATTGAACTTGAAATATTTTGGAATATACCAAAATTAATGCAAAAAAAGATTTGTGTTATTTGTCCCAAATTAAAAATATGTTTAAAATCTTCTAAAGGTAATACTAAAATAAAAATGTTAATTTTTTATTATAGGTACACAATTTTGCTATTTTTGTGTATTAACGCAGGACGACGAATTCAGCTGAATTGAATTCAGTCTGTTTTACGTGGCAGTTAAGGATCAGGACTGAATAAAAGTTAGTGTGAAATCATTAAAACTTCCAAACAGGATAAGGTTACTGTAATTGTAATGTCACAGTTGAGTTCAGTACAGTTTGTATTGTGTGCAGTTGTTTTGTTTTTTAATTAGTGCTATGCTTGTTTGTAACAGTTGTAGCTTCAACATAGAATATGCGCAGGAATTTGAAGAGGCATGAGTGGAGAATAAGGAAGTACAACCTTCACAAAAATTCGCTTTAAGATTGGAAATTCTCTAAATCAATGACTTTATAATAAACTCGGTAACACTTTTGCAAAAATGGTAAAAACTTCTGTTTCTGAAACAAGCTTTGCAATAAAATGAAAATTAATTTTTCAACAACGAAAACCCATTTGGTTTTACTAAGTAATTTAGATCTGCAGAACTCTTAACTGTTCTGAACTTTTCTTACTCTTATGGTTTGACTTGAAGAAACGAAATAAATTTGTACAAAATACTATACTGTCTATTTATTTAACACGTTTATTACTTATTAAATCTTTGATGACTACTTCGCTTTTAAAACTCTGTTATGTAATGCAAATGTAAGGTATAAATTAACTTGTATTAAATATTCATACTATATATTTGTTTTGTTTTCTGTAAAACTAACAATTTTTTAAAAGGAGTGTAAATATTACATTATACTTACTCACTTGACTGTAAAACAATGATTGATACCAAAATTGCTTTGGTATAGTAATTTGTGTAAACTTATTACTATTTATATTTAAAATATTCATTCTTGGTATGAAAATGTAAAAGGACTAGGTAATATTTGAAATAATAAATTCTTCTGATTAACTTCCTGATACAAAGATTATATAGGAATATACATTTATAATCGTCATTGAAACAGTAGAGCGATTGGAAGACTCTCTTGAAACCTTTTTGTTAACATTAGGCCACGTTTTATTCGATATTATAATCCCAACACCGCACACATATTGCTCTCACAGTAATGGAAAATGTCAAGTCAGTTATTCCTTTACTCTATGTTCTTTCCAGGAACATGATATATTCGTCTTTTTAACAATAGCCCTTTGCTTCTCATTTCCAACTTCAGTATGACATATACAATTCTCCATGTTATTGTATTTTAGTGACATAGAGTTATTTTTCTTGTCTGAATTATGTTCTTCGGTCCAAGAAGACAATTCACAATAACCGAATATTAAAGTAACATGAGTACAGAAGATGAACAACTTTATACTCATAATTAAAAGGCAACCAACCATCACAGCGGCTTCATGTGTATTGAAAGACAATAACAAAAAAGACATTTTTACATCTCCCCAGTAGACAACAGAGACATTGTACCATCCTACGGAGTGATCGACTTCAATAACGCTCAGCCAAATCCCATTTGGGAACATGCACCATTATAAAACACATACTTTTGTACGTAGCCTTCATGGTTATTTATTACCCAAGTGTTTGTTAACACTAACCTCATCACTTGGAATGGCTCACATCATCATCTAGTCCAATACCTATATAGAAACCAACCTTCAGGAAAAGTTTCAATTATAAAGGTCAGTTCGTTTTATAGATATCCAGCGAATAGATAGTCAGACAGACAGAAATTAATTGTCCATGCCCTTGAGGAAAGGCTTCGCTGTTGCTCGGCCAAAAAAAGGATTACACAAATACAATATGTAGTCAGTGAGGCAATCCAACTTTTATCGTTAAGGAGATGTTAGCGAAATACATATCTCATATTTTCCAACTAATAACAGGTTTTCAGCAACACACACAGAACTTTCAGCTTGGCAAGCAATAAAACAGTATGATACCGATACGTCTCTGTATAGATCAAATAAACTACATACTCGCTTGCATTCAACCTATACGAGAATAAACTTTCTTTTCCTTTCGTGTGCAATAAAGGTTTCCATCTTCATAATATAAATCCATGTTCTTTGAATACCAAAAACTTCCTGAGTTTATTTACGTGCGTATATAAATAATTGATTAACTGACATATAACAATTGTCTATAGTGCGTTTTGTCTTCGTTCAGCCTTTTTAATTAAACAAAATTTGAAAATCCCCCATTCTTCGAGATCAGTTCAGCGTATTGGTTTTGACTTTAAACATTTTAATTTCATTTCCAGAGGTTATGATGATTTCATCTTGTCAAGAACGTAGCCAGGAAAACATTTTTGGGAGGGTCAAGACAACTGATATTTTCTCGTAGTGGACAGAGAGTAAGGCCCCATTTTGTTTTATAATAAGTTCTTGACTCTTTTCTTTGTTGAGAACGATTTTTCAGCAGCACATGTCAGTAATACTAAATTATTTCAATAATAGTAATCGTTTACTAAGAAAGTAGGCCTAATTGAAATGTGGGAGGTCCGGACCCCTTGGACTCCCTCGCTGGCTACGCCCTTGCATCTTGTTATAATAAAACAAAATAACAGAGCACATTCAATCGAGTCGCAGCCACGACAGGAAGGGTTGATTCAACTTGAATGCTGAACCTGTCAGGGGCTGACAAAATTTAATTTTTTTTGTCTGTCTGCACGATTTATCTTACTTGAAATTTTGCGTAAAGTTCATTTGTATATGAAAAACACGATAATGGAGTTCGATAATGGTGGATGTTACTCCATGGGATCTGATTGAACTTTTACATCGGTCTTACGGGTAACCATTATGGCAAGGAGAAAATAGGAAAATAAATAAACAAACAATGTAAAGTCAATAAATATGGCAGAACTACGTCGACACATACGTAGTATGGAGTATTCCTACCTTGTAATTAGGAATACGCAATAGGCATGTTTACTTACCAGGCCTATTAACGCAATACTGCAAACAGGATACGTTTACGAGTCAAGAACACTTAGTTCAAAATGACACAGTACATTGATTTGTAAACAAACTCTGTACAACAATAAGAGATTTTAACATGAGACATATTAACATGTATTCTAACTATCTCAACATCTACAACACCATTTCATAGTAACTTTAGAGTGTAGACTTTTATTATGTATATAATGACATGAAATCAAATTTGATGAACAAAGTGTGAATGTATCAGGTGGCAAGATATCTCGAGAATGATCTCATCTGTAGACTTGGATTAGCAATTTTGTAATAAACTTCATTTCTAGATAGGCAAGAGTAAATTATATGATGGTGCATGTCCAAGGATGCAATTTGGCTGAGCGTTGTTGAAGCCTATTACTCAGTAGCTGACGCAATGTCTCTGTTATTTACAGGAGGATGTAAACATTTGTTGTCTCTGTAGTTCCATCTCTCAATAATGAAATTATCTTAAAGTTTTACAATGAAACTCAGCGAGCCTGTTACGCGACACGTGGTGTGGCTACCCCTTTTATAACGTGAGACATTTCCATACTCTAGACGTACCAGCTCCGACATTATTGCTGAGTACACCTAACCGTGTACGATAGTCTTTGGATAATTATCCACTCCTGGCTTGGCGATATGCACTGATCGTTCCACTATTCAGATCTGCATGCATACAGTCAGTTTTCTCCTGCCTTTGCATACAAATATGTTCGATCCTGGGATCATTTTCATTTATACCTCCAGCTCTTATTTTATAACTGGGCTGGTCTGCGTTGTACCTTCTCGCGATTATAACTCGAGGAAATAAAACATTTTCATTTCTGTCTGTCTGTCTGTCCAAACGATATTCGAAAACAAAATTACCTGTAGACTTGAAACTTCATTTCTATACAGGGTGTTCGGAAAAGGGTGAACAAACGTGTGTGGTTGACAGTAATCAATATTCCTGTAAACACAGATATGTGTCGTTTAGCCGCCATCCGCTACTGTTTAAATAAAAAAACTTATTATATCTAGAACTACTAAACCTACACATACCAAACTTTCCACGTATGCTAAATAAGAGGAAGACAAACCTTGGATCACTTGTAACATTTCTTTATTTGAAGTTTATTTTTGACGATGGGAGGATTGTGAAGGAAAACAGGATTTTTCCGGAAATTTGCCATCGTTCAGTGAAACAAAAAATCAGTAACATTACGTTTCGAGATCTGCAATCTGATCTCTTCTTCAGGTAAATTACTAACCTAATACATAATACAAACTAGGTTAAAAAAATTATAACAAAGCATGTTGCACGCATAAGTCAGAAATCACAACCACCATGTTGTGTGTCAACTTCACTAACTCTAAAGCATGCAATTAATAAAAAACTATACACAACACTAATCATGAAAACTGAACTACGGAATACAGGTCACAATACTCGTCTACAAACTACCTACGACCAGTAGGTGCTAACCCGTAGCGGTCGTAGGTGGTTGGGTATTTGGTTGAGTATTGAGCGTAAGCGAATATTTTTGCATTGGACGTATGGGTAACCATGAAGACAACCTGATACTAGCGGAATAAATAAATTTGTAAACAAACTGAGCACAAACTATATGAGATTTTACCTTGTGAACCTCTTTATTCATAGGGTTACAAGACACAAATATTGTGAAAAGTCAATGTTAAATTTAATTTCAGCGCATTCTTGTGCTATAGTAGGCTACCTCCATAGTTCACTTGAACCTTTATAATTTGAACACTGCTATGAAACCTAAATTATTGAATAATTTGAGATTTTATCATGTGACAAGATATGTTCATCTGTAGATTTTAAACTCTACATAGCCAAGGAAGAGTTCTATAATAGTAATAGATCGTCAATGTAGCCTACCTCACAATACAGTGGCACAGTTATGTTCTGTATGGTTGTCTGTCTGTCTGTCTGCCTATCCACAGGGAACTGAATGAGCTACAGACATGCATGTAACCTAAGCGATGTCTGTTACCTTTTAATTATGAGTAAAAAGTTGTTTATCTTCTATACTCATGTTATTTTAATGTTCGGTTGCATTGCCTTCTTGGGGCCGATGAACATAATTCAAACAACAACAATAATCACTTAAATACACCAAGGTGTAGAATTCTATATGTAATACTGAAGTTAAGAATGAGGAGCAAAGAGCCATTGTTAAAACGATGGATGTATTATGTTTCTGGAAAGAACATAGAGTAAAGGAATAATTGAGTTGACATTTCCATTACTGTGAGAGCAATATGTGTGCGATGTTGGGATTATAATATCGAATAAAAACGTGGCCTAATGTTAACAAAAAGGTTTCAAGAGAGTCTTCAAATCGCTTCACTGCTTCAATGTTATTATATAATATTATACAACTTTTATACCCGGAAGAAAGTGTTGTTTCAAATATTACCTAGTCCGTTTACATCTTCATGCTAAGAATGAAGTTTTTTAACATAAATACTAATAAGTTTACATAAATTAGTGCATCATAGCTATTTTTGAATGATACCATTGTTTTAAGGTCAAGTTTAAATGTAGAATTTCATTTACTCACTTCATTTGCTACATTTCATTTGCCACAAAATGTGTGGCATTACATACTAGAGTTTGAAAATCGAAGTAGTCATCAAAGATTTAATAAGTTATAAACGCGTTAAATAAATAGACAGTGTAGTATTTTGTACACATTTATTTCGTTTCTTCAAATCAAATCATAAGAGTAAGAAAAGTTAATTTTAATTTCGTACTGTTAAGAGCTCTATAGAACTAAATCCTTTGATAGAACAAAATTGTTTTTTGTTGGTGAAAAATTAAATTTTCCTTATGACAATTTTGTTGCAAGGCTTGTGACAGAAACAAGATTTTACGCTTTTTGCAAAATTGTCACTGGGATTATCATAAAGTTTGTTGATTAGAGAATTTCCAATCTTAAAGGGAATTTTTGTGAAGGTTGTACTTCCTTATTCTCCACT
This sequence comes from Homalodisca vitripennis, assembly GCF_021130785.1. NCBI lineage: Eukaryota > Metazoa > Arthropoda > Insecta > Hemiptera > Cicadellidae > Homalodisca > Homalodisca vitripennis. The sequence continues at coordinate 18,605,903 of NC_060214.1, forward strand.
CATGCCTCTTCAAATTCCTGCGCATATTCTATGTTGAAGCTACAACTGTTACAAACAAGCATGGCACTAATTAAAAACAAAACAACTGCACACAATACAAACTGTACTGAACTCAGCTGTAACATTACAATTACAGTAACCTTATCCTGTTTGGAAGTTTTAATGATTACAAACTAACTTTTATTCAGTCCTGATCCTTAACTGCCACGTAAAACAGACTGAATTCAATTCAGCTGAATTCCCCATCTGCGTTAATACAAAAAACAGCGAAGTGTGTGTACCTATAATAAAAAATTTACATTTTTTATTTTAGTATTACCTTTAGAAGTTTTTAAATATATTTTTAATTTGGGAGAAATAAAACAAATCTTAGGTCAATAAGTATTTTTTCGATAGATTATAGTTAAAAATTATGTCATTTTTGTAAATGATTTGGTTTTATTCTCTTGAGGTTAATTTATATGTATTCCAAAATATTACAAGTTCCATGCAAAAATAAATCATTTGTAATAAATTAAATTAAATCAGTGTTGTTTTCTTAAGGAGGTTTTCATACGTCAGTGGCTTTTCGTTTATGTACTAAACAAACGGGAAAAGACACAATCCCATTCAAAAATTTTCTATGGCCTTTCTTAGGAATCGAATCTGCGATTCTCGATTAGTAAGGACTACTACACTGCGGTCAGTAGAAGTGTATTATATCTCAATCGAAAACGAATTAGTATACATTATCTAGATACATCTTTAATAATATAAAGATTGTTTTAGTTAACGAACTACAGTGTCAATGTTTTGACAATCAAAACACTGACCTGTTAAATGAACAGGTCACTGACAAAGTCAACATTTTGGAACTTGCTTGAAACTCCTGAACTTAGCCTTAGAATATTAATTTTGCCACCGACGTCAAGCAGTTTAATTAAAATCTGTCAAATTGGGTAGAAAAATAAAATTTGATATTCCAAACTCACCAAGCAAAGTTTAATTTCAGTTTTATTAATCGGTCATGATTTTTAACTTTACTTGATGTTACAGCTAAATATGTTTTACTTAAAGATTAGTACCAATTTATTCAAAACATTATTTTAGACATAAATGTTTATTGAAGGAGGAGCTCTTCTTATTGGGAAAACCTATTTTCTATTATTTGATAAAATAAAATTATTGGATAATTGTGACTATCCTTTTATCAAATAATAGAACATAAATGTTTATGTTTACAGTAGTAGTGTTATTTTACAATACAAACCATGTTGTTGTGGTTAGTATTTAATGCAAGATTCCGTATCTGCGCATTTTATATAGGTTCAAAAAGGTATATATTTCGGTGTTATGAGTTTTCATTGGCTGACCTTTAGCGAAGCCTTTCGCTCGAGAGCCTAGACAAAGTTTATTTCTATCTGTCTGTCTGTCTGTCTGTCTATCTGTCTGTCTGTCTGTCTGTCTGTCTATCTGTCTGTCTGTCTGTCTATCTGTCTGTCTGTCTGTCTGCCCCCACGACATCTCGAACACGAAATTACCTATAGACAAAGTCGACCTGTTGACTTGATTTCGACTATAGACAAAGTCCACCTGTTGACTTGATTTCGATTTTCAAATCTAAATGTGAGTCGAGCCGTACCTCATTTTAATTGTCACTATTCACTGATCATTTTTATTTATTTTTTTTCGCTTCCAGTATATAGAGTGGTTCAAGATGTCAAAGTTGTACAATTTCGCAGTTTTTTATTGTTACCTTGTTGAAAATATCAAATCTAAATGTTTATCAAAGGTTACTAAATAAATACTCTTTCTAAAAATATTTTTTCTGTACATCGTGGACTGGTGGTCTGCCTCATTTTTTATATCTTTGTGACTTCTGCCTCTAGTACTTCATTATGAATCTTAATCGAGACTCTAGTGCAGAATGGTTTCCGTATTTAAGATGCCTTTAGAAGAAGCATCTGTAAAGCACCATAAAAGTTATAAATAAATTTAACAACTCGTACCTCTTATGGATCAAATTACACAATACAATACAATATAGGCCCTCGTATAAGCACAAAACTAAAAAAAATTATCAGAGAAGAACTAAAACACAGATTACTGTTTTACCGCGAAAAAAGCGCTCAAGCGATAAATTAAACCTCAACGCATTAAGTTAATTTCTTAAAAGCTTTTGGAAATCAGCGACAAGTTATAAAACGTTGATTACATTGTTGAAATTACGAGCCACCATAAAGGTCAGTGTAGCTGCAAATAGTCGCGTGAACACAGGTATTATCAACTATGTGTTTTTATAACCGACCAGAAATTTACTTTTTAGAACAAAAAGCTGAGATAACCCTTGGTTTATTTTTTTTATTTCTATAACTACTAGTTGTACTTAAATACATTTTATTCATTTAGAATAATGTGATATTATTCTTACAGTAAAACACTTGAACATAAATTAATCCAAAACCAAATTATTTTAAGAATACCTACAGCTTTTTTCTGGTATAAAATCTAATTTATTTTTTGTCGCAATATCTTAAATCGAATCGGATCATTTCTTATTGCAGAAAAATCATTACAAACCGTTACAGAAAATGTACATGAACATAATTTTAAATATAACTGTTCACTGTAAGATGGACCTGTAGAGATGCTCTGCATTAGTTTTGAAACACGCCATTCATAGATTGACACGTAATTAAAAACTTATTAATGAAACCTTCACCGAAGTTGAGTAATTCGACTGTAACAAAATCAAACATTCAGTATGCTATTTATAGACCATCAATGGATATTTTTATAATAATTAATAATGCATAACGTAGCTACGGTGGGGAGGGTTTATTCAATGTGAATATTGAGTTTAGCGTCTGTCACAAGACTTGACTCCTAGAATCTGGAGTCATTTCGTCTGATGATATCCAAATGAGTAGTATACTTTGGCCGTTCCTGGGACAACGCACCCGAGACCGGTTCTGGGACAAACCGTCTGTGAGACCGAATCTGGGACAGAATTTTTAGAGAGCGACTTAAGAGTGTGAGTAACGGGTAGTCAGAAAACCGCGCCGCGCGAATCACCACGCATGTCATCGCTGTCCCGCCACCGCGCAGACACCACGCATTTTTATTTACCACAATTATTGTGAGTATGTATGTGTTTGTGATTTACTGATCAGATCTAAATAGACGATGTTGTTTACATGGTTGTTCTGGAGCAGTTGGTTGTTTTGGTCTACAAGTGTGATTGTGATCTGTTGAATCTTTCGTAAACCGCTCCGAAGAGGTATGTAGTGTTTTTCTTGAGGTGATTTGAGATATTTTGTAGCCGTGTGGTACATTAGGGGAAAAGGAGTAGAGTATTGCTGTCTCCAAATGTTTGTGAGAGTGAACATCATGATTGACAAGACTGTTTGTTGACAATATTGCAGTGTATCTCGATGACATCAACGGCTCTGAGATTCGGTGGATTTCGATGCAATTACATTTTCATTTGAATTGAAGTAAGTTGATTCTTTTTGTAAGTTTGTTGCATCCGATTTTTCAAAACCTAAGAGATCACTAACGGTTTTTATCCAAGTAGAATTTAATTGGAGAATTAATTGATATTTTGTCACCATCTTTGAAGATCTTGAAATCGTTAGAATTTACACTAAGATTCAACGATTGTATGTAATCTCTGAAACTCTTTTCAAGTTTTTCAATGGTCCAGTAACCGCATTGAAGTATTCAGCGGTTTCGGAATGAAATGTATTTCCAAGTCCCAAAAATGGACTTTTGCATGTTGCAACAAGTTGTATATGTTGTTCTCAGAGTAAAATCCAACAAGAGCTATATAAAATACTCCGCGTTTGGATCCAAGTGGATGGGGTGTTCTAGATGGAGAGTCAATACAGACTCAGTTCCAGTTAGTTTGAGTAATGGCATGGTTTGCAGTTTTTTATATACTTATAATTTCTATACAAGTTTTAGATGAAGTTACTACCATCATGGAAGTCTTCAAAACCTCTTTCCATATATTTTTTTATTTCGTTGTTGAATTTTTTTCTGCATGATGTATATCTTGCCTTCTAATTCACTCAATTGAACTTTGACAACCACATCATATGGCTCCACTGCTTTGCTCACTTGACCAATTCTCTGGTGGTTTTTCAGTAGGAAGCTGCCCCATATCTTTTCACCATTTACGGTACTAGTTGGGGACAATCTCGATCGCATTTATTATTTTTTCCGATTTTACCAAATGCGATTCCCAATAATTTCTTGACTTCGGATAAATCTTGTGAGACTTTTGATACATCACTTGCAAGCTCAAATTATCTCGTCAGGAGAAGGGTCTGAATTGGGTTGAGTTGGTAATGATTCCAATTTCAATTTCTTCTCCAAATCTGTTGAAAAATAAAACCACGGTTTCCATGCAACATTGTTCCTTATATTACGAAGAATATGTTCCCAGTCCTCACCAGCTGAATCTCGTCGTAGAACCTCCAGGCACAAATGTCCACAGATAGGAGGAATCATCAAACCCCTGAATACGCTGTGAGTTATAAACCAACCCTTTTGGCCCCAAGTACCTGACTACTTCTATTGGAGGATTGACATCGCCATATGAATCAAAATACAATTTCTTTTTCACCACGTTTCACATAACACGTCCAGTTGAGTACCACCAGATGAAAGGGTCACCAAGATTTACAATACCACGTTCGATATTTGTAGGTTTGTCTGGAAGTAACTGTCGCATGAAAAACACCTCTAAACTCATTAATGTTTAATATACCTGCTAATTTTTCTATTTCACCAAGAGACAGCGGGAAGATCTCTTTTTTTTATTCACAGACAACAGTGCATCAAGCTTCCGACCAATACGACGTTTCAACCCTCTACCGTAGGGTCTTTTTCAATAATGGTGTCCAACTCCTCATCGACTAAACTCTTTAACCAAGGTATAAATTTTTCTCTCAGTAAAGGAGCCAACTTTCTTCTTATTAATGGAGAGATGAAGCGTTTACCTCCAGGAACTGACGAATCCACCATTTCCATAATTTCCTTCAAAAACCCTCCTTGTTTATTAGATACGAGTTGGTTGTAACTTAGAAGCAATTGTAAAACCTTTTTTGTTTCTTAACAGCTCTAGAAACGGCTTTGTGTTGCTCTCCAGAAAGAAGTATACGATCACTTCCGTGAGACAGCTGTTCATTAGATAATCTGATTACTGTAGGTTTCCGTCTTTTGTACGCTATACGAAGCTTACGTTTTTGGGCTTCGGATAGCCGAAACTGTATAATTATACTGACTTTCCATTCTATACGCTTTCTTATATACAAAACACTGACATGAAAACAATAATTGCTCCTACTAATGAAAAAAAATAAAATCATTTTTTATTTTACTTTTTTTGTTTTTTTTGTTTTTTGTTTGTTTGTTTTTTTTTATTTGTTTTTTACAGGAATTTGATTATGTTTCGAGTAATGTCATATGAGAAATGTGCCTCAGATACAACGACAACATATGCTGTGGTGCTGCTGCTCCCCTGTGGAGATGCAATAGCTTTTACAAAATCTAATTCAATCTGAATGTCACTTCGAGATCTGTCTGTTGTTGGTTGATGTAGATGTGTGTCAATTACAAACAAAGGTGAGTTATCAATAAATTCTTTCAGGTTTTACTAACACGTTATTGTCTCCGAAGTTTATTTTTCGGAACCCTAGGTACCCCCCCCCCCCCCCACCCCCCCCCCCCCCCACCCCCCCCCCCCCCCACCCCCCCCCCCCCCCACCCCCCCCCCCCCCCACCCCCCCCCCCCCCCACCAAAATAACCCGGCCCCCGGTTCAAAAAAATTTTTTGCCCCCCCAAACAAAAATGAAACTCAAAAAAAAAGTGAATCTTTTTCTAAAGGGAAAAAAAAAATAAAAATTATCCAACTAGCTTTCAAAAACGCAAAAAATCTGGCAAGCTCCAAAAAATCCCTACACGCAACGTACATTTAAGCCCAAAACTGTTCGGGGGGGATACCACGCCGCCACTCGCTGGACCGTGAGGAAACAGCTCGTCCGCAACCGCGTGACGACGTCGTGTACCCGGGGGCCCGGGTTTTGGGATTTGGAGCCACTCAAACCAGCTGAGCCCGGGGCCCTGCTGCGAGGGCTGATCCCGGCACTAACGACCTGGCTTTTTGGCGGCAGCGAAATTTTTTACCGCCATCTGAGGGTACATCGCTGCGGGGATTTCCCCACCGGACATCCTCACCAACTGCCGCATCCCCACATCGGGACCCGACCCCCCGGTCCCTATCAACCGTTCTCGTGAATCCCTACATTGAGGAACGGCTGTTAGACAAATATTAGAGTGTTAAATTTAAAGAATCACCTAGTTTTCACGAAACGGCCAAACATCCCCCTGGCGGGGAAACGGTTACTGGCTGGGAGATGTGGCGGCGATGAGTCCACCACCAAGAATCAAAAATAAAGGCGCACCCGCGACTTTGGAGGAATCCCGCGCACGCCTGCTTCCATTTCCAGCATGAACGCCCGCTGCTGCCCGAAAAGCGCACCCCCCCTCAACGGCCACCTAGACCAGGATGTCTCCTACGGGGACGCCGTGAGACGGCCCCCCCCATCCAACTTTCGCAATCAAAGGAGGCTCTAAAACCCTAAAAAAAATTCATTTTTTTGGGGGACCCACTTTACAGCAAAGGACTAAATGACCCACCAAAATCGGGAAAATCAGACAAATCAAAAATTACATTTCAAGGTTTTCCCAAGGGGCTACTCCCCAAAACGCCCGTACGCAACCAACAAATTGGGTGAAATTTAGTGATTGTAGGAGCTGAAATCAGATTTAAATCGTTTTAAACCGAAACGGGTTTTAACACGAAAACCCTTTTAAAATATGCAAAATTCCAAATTACAATTGGGGAAGGGATGTCGCCAGACCTCCAAAGGGGGGGTGTTCAATTTTTTTGAGACAAAAATTTTGTTTTTTTTCAAAATTTACGATCAAAGAACGACCCCGAAAGATTTCGAACAGTTGGGATCAAAGTACAAACTAACAGGTCAAAATTTTTGTATGGATTTTCCCGGGCCCCTGGAAATGAAGATCATTTTTTTTTTAAAAAAATTTGAAAGTGTTACTCACTGACCTGACTAACCATCAATGAATTTTCTTGATGGGGGACTCAACGTGGGTCAGGGGCACAACCATCCATCCCCCAAAACGCTATCGATTGCTGAGGGCATTCGGGCCTTGAACTGGGTCAAAACTCCCCCGAGAGTGACGGGACAACACAGTGGCTATTGATAACATCATCACAAAATTGAAAAAGTCAAGTATCGGGGGGTCAACACACTACTCAGACCCCTATGGCCCAAAGGGGGCTATTTTTAGTGGAAAACAAATCGAGAAGAACAAAAATTTCCAAAAAAAATAAGAGACACAGCCAAAAAAATTTCTCTCCTCAACTTTTTCCTTTCAAAAAAAAAGGGGGTTTTTTTAAAATTTTTCACACCCAGTAGAGCACAGTTTAAATTTTCATAAATTTTTTGAACTTTCCATCTCAACCCTCTGCCCACAAAAACGATCAAACCTCGTCCAAAGAAGAAAATAATATTTGGGGTCACAAAAGGGCATTCGGTGCAGAGAAAAACTCAAGTTTTTCTCCGAAAAAAACAAAAAACACCAATGAACATTCAAATTTTTTTTCGAATTATAAAAAAATTTACGGAAGGTGCCCAACTGCAAAATCGATGATTTAAAAATCAATTTACTTTCAAAAAAACGTTTCAAAAAAACTGATGGGGCATCTTTAACAATAAAAATCAAAAATTCCAAAGCAAATCACATCAAAATTGGGGACACCCTTGGGAGCGTCCTCTAGGGTTGCCGACGATTTAACGGATTTTTTTGCGTCTGTTTTGTGGACGGGGCCCGTCCTCGTGCCACAGGGGAATCCCAGCGAGACAGAGTCCAACAGCCCAAGGGGCTCTGACTCCTGTATTGAGGAAGAGCCGATAAATTTTCAAAAATTTCCCAGCTAAAAAATCGAAGTCTAAATCGAAAATCCATGTTTTTAAAAAAACAATGCCTAACATATCGTGAAACACTGACTAATTTGGGTCTTTTGTTTTTTAAACTCGGGATTTTTTTTCCCCTCTCCCTAAAAAATTGAAAAATTGCACCCCTTTTTTCAAAAAAAAAACCCCCTGTTCATTAAATAACTTCGGCCAGTCCAAATTTTTGCCTGTACTGGCAAAATTTTTGAAAAACTCTTTCTAACGAGAATGTTTTTATTTCTTAAACAAAAACAACCATTTTTAACACCAATTTGGATTCAGAAAAAAAAATCGACGATAGACCATGGTGAGTCGGTTGATATTTGTAGGGGGCTAAAAACGTCAGGATCACCATTAAGTTGTTCCTGGCCTTTCTAAAGCTTCGCGGGTTTGACCATAAATACTCTTGACACTTTACATTCCGGGCATCCGAGGTGTCCCGCTTAGGGCTTAAATCATTTTTAAGTCAAAAAATCAAGGGGTTTTCAGATCTAAACCCAATTTTTCAAAACCCAAATTTTCAACGAGTTATGGAGTCCCTCGGGGCTTATACTCAGTCCAATCCTTTTCCGAAACTCAACGACGTACATTCTCCTGCTGCAGGGTAAAATTGTGCAGTTGCGATGACACACTCTTTTTCGGGAGATAAACCACAAAAGGTTTTGGGGACAATCCTTTGTAGATATAAACAATTGTTGCAAATTTCAAAAACCCTCAACCTTAAAACGATCTTCGAAATCCAACGTTTTGAATTTACACTGCTCCAACGGACCCCCATGGGGGTCAGCCGCATTTTGGCAATCCTTATTTGGAAAAAGCTACTCCTCAAAATTCCTTGGGAAACTCCTCGACCCAGGGTTTACATGGAATAATCACATTGACCATGTTGCGCCAAACGTCCCCCGGAATAAATTTTTTTTGAGGGCCTGGCCCGGGACTGCCCCCTCAGGTTTGATTGCGGCATTTTATGGCTAATTTTTCCACCTTTCCATGGGGTGGGGTTTTGGGGGCCCGTACAGCAATAATTTCCCAGGGTGTTCAAATTTCAAAAAAAAACTTTCGTACCGCAAAGTTAAATTTTAGAAGCGTGCAGCACATTCAAAAATTTGCAAATGTTGACTTTGCCCAGCTCTACATTTTTGAAAATCTTGGGTTCTGTTTGTCTAAAGTGCCCTAACCAGGGGGGCTGACAACACGGATGAGACTAGAGCAGAGATAACACCGTCTGGAAAACATAGAACGGGGGGTTTATGGCACTACCTTCGCAGGGAGGGTTTATTTTATCAACAGTTTTCCCAAAATTTTTTTACAAACGCCCAAAACCCCAAGGGGGTCAAAAATCGTCTTAAGCCCCTTCCTGGTGTCAATGCATTCTCAGCGTTGACGAGTTCTGGCGTTTTTAATGGAGACCGCCCAATTCGAGATGATCCAGCGCGAAAGTGGGTTTTTTTAGATTGGCGTGGATGAAGAGCTGGGAAAGCTGAACATTATGTAAGTTTCGTGGTGGTAATTGGTAGCGAGTTTTTTAAAAATTTTAATTAATTCTGACGTTTGCCTACAATGTGTAATTGTACGACAAAAAAAGTTTTTATTTATTTATTTATTGTGTTGTGTGTTGTGTGTGTGTTGTTGCGCGCGTGTGCGCGTGTGCGCGTGTGCCGGGGTGCGGTGTGCGCGTGTGCGCGTGTGCCGTGTGCGCGTGTGCGCGTGTGCGCGTGTGCGCGTTGCGCGTTTTGGGCCCTTGCGCGTGTGCGCGGGTTTTCGGGTTCGTGTGGCGGTGCGTGTGCGTGTGCGTGGCGTGTGCTGGCGTGTGCGTGGCGTGTGCTGTCGTGGGGCGTGTCTGTGGGTGCGGGGTGCGTTGCGTGCGCGTGCGCGGCGGTGCGTGTGTGAGTGGTGCGTGCGTTGCGTGCTGCGTCGTGCGCGCGCGTGGTGCGTGCGTGCGTGCGTGCGTGCGTGCGTGCGTCGTGCGTGCGTGTGTGTGTGTTGTGTGGGGTGTGTGTGTGTGTGTGTGTGTGTGTGGTTCCCGGTGCGTGCTCGTGGGGGTGCTTTGCGGCGTGCGTGGTGCGTGCGTGTGTGTGTGTTTGTGGGGGTGTGTGGGGGTGTGTGGGGGGTTGTCGGTGTGGTGGTGTGTGTGGTGGTGTGTCGTGCGTGTGCGTGTTGTGGTTGTGTGTGTGTGTGGTGGGGGGTGGTGTGTGTGCGTGCGTGTGTGTGTGTTTCTAGCAAGGGTTCTTGATAAAAAGCCCAATTAAAGTTTACTTTTTTTTAAAAAATGTAAATGTTTAAGATGTTTAATAGGGGCATTTCGTTGTTGGTGAAACACCCAAAGACTTTTATTGGGGGTCCTTTCACAATTGCGAGTCGGATTCCACAAAATCCTTCCTTAAGGGGCCCCAAAACCCAATAAAAAATTTTAAAATTTCAAATTTGTTTTTTTTTTTTTAAAAAATTTTTTTCCTAACTTACAAACAATAGCATTAAAGAACCTTGTAGCGTTTTGTCCGTGGAAACTCAGTAGAGTAACTCAATTATCCTCACTTTTTTTTAAGAAGAAATTTTCCTGTCTCTGATAACAACTTAAGGCCATCATCAGAATGTCTGTTGCTGAGACAGAATATAATAATCAGAGATCCTCGCTTTATACAGAATAAAATTATCGCTATATCCCTGATCACAACTCTTGACCATCGGCATTCCTGGTACTTGGAACAGGGTAACGCCCAGTCTATCGCTTTTACAGGAATTAATGTTTCTGTTTCCTGGTCACAAATTTAATTTATTTACATATTATAAAGATGGTGCCCAATTCAAACAAAAATACAGGATTATTACCACTGTTTTTTATATATTGTGCTGCGGTATATATGATTTCATATAACAAAATAATTTTTAATAATCGTCTTCCCCAGAAAATTATAACAAAGGAAATAATTGATTAAATAGCGACAAATAATAAAATGTAAATCTATTGAAGTTAGGACCTTTGAATCAGAAGGTTTACTTACCATCAAAGAGTTTTTAATCCAAGCTTTTCCTTTGAAACCCTGAATGCCATATGGCAACTGGAGGGCTGCTGGGCCGGAGCGAGATAGGTATAAGCGAGGGAGAAGATTTGGGGGGTAGGAGGAGATTGCGCCCTCTTTGTTCCAGCTGGGTTTGGAGTTGGGTGGCGCGCGCAGCGTCCCTCAGGTGCCCTCGATCCGCTTCTTTAGTTGAGTGTTCTGTCAAAAGTTGCAAGACGCTAAGTCTGTTTATTTAGTGATATATATTAAAAACCTACAAACCTTTCATTTCAAAGGTAAGTGGCTGGAATTTGTCTGCAGGATGCGATGAAAATATTTAATACAGTACCGTTGCTTACGATACATTATTCGGTATTTACCATTTTTTTTCTAGAGATGGTAATGGGACTTAGGCCAAAATGTACAGATAGTTGGTTGGTCAAATCTCGCTTCGGCCATCTTGTTTTAAGCCTGCGCAATCTCTCCTAACGATTTAGGACAGTACGCGCATTTCATGTTGAGGAAGAGAATTGTCGCATTTATTCCATTTTAATGTAAAGGTAGGAGGAATTTGGCATGGATTTCAATAAAATTAATATTAACTATTTGTGAATCTAATATTCGTTAGAAATTTATTTAAATGTATATTATGATTCTTTATTTTATTTTATTTAATATGAATTGCATAATTACCATTAATAAAACAACTTAAAAAAAAAAATTTAAAAACATATTATATTTACAAGATGACTATTATTTATTGTATTTTTTACAGGCTAACATGCCTAACGTGGTACAAGAGGAAAAACAAACAAAGGATTCAGGACAGAAGATGATCTATCCATCAGCGTATTCCGCAATAAAGATATGGATCAGTATCATTAAGAGCAGCAAGCAATATAACATAGTAAAGAGGTTTTTTTTATTTTTTTTTTTTTTTATTTATTTTTTTTTTTTTTTTTTTTTTTTTTTTTTTATTTTTTTTTTTTTGTATTTTTTTTTTTTTTTATTTTTTTTTTTTTTTTTGTTTTATATTTTTTTTTTTTTTTTTATTTTTTCTTTTTTTTTATTTTTTTTTTTTTTTTTAATTTTTTTTTTTTATTTTTTTTTTTTTTATTTTTTTTTTTTTTTTTTTTTTTCTTTTTTTATTTTTTTTTTTTTTTATGGTTTTTTTTTGTTTATGTATTTTTTTTTTTTTTTTTTTTGGTTTTTATTTTTTTTAATTTTTTTTTGTTTTTTTTTTTTTTTTTTTTTTTTTTTTTAATTTTTTTTCTTTTTTTTTTTTTACTTTTTTTTTTTTTTTTATTAAGTTTTTTTATTTATTTATGTTTTTTTTTTTTTTTTTTTATTTTTTTGTTTATTTTGTTTTTTTTTTGTTTATTTTTTTATTTTTTTTTTTTATTTTTTTTTTTTTTTTTTATTTTTTTAATTTTTTTTTTTATTTTTATGTTATTTAAATTTTATTTTTTTTTTTGTTTTTTTTTTTTTTTTTTTTTTTTTTTTTTTTTTTTTTTTTTTTTGTTTTCTTTCTTTTTATTTTTTATCTTATTTTTTTTTTATTATTTAAAAATACCAGAGTCTTACATTAAGGACTTCGAATGAAATGAAGAAAGACTTTTGCAAAACGGGAATATTGGGTCCAGGATGGGCCAAAGAGGATTGGAATAGCCGAGAAAAAATTGGGCTTTGGCAGACATAATAAAAACTTCCAAATCTTGTAGGGTTTTGCACCTACACAAAAGAATGTGTTAGATAGTTAGCTTACTAATTTAGCAAGAAACATTGGGTAGTAAACCAACTCACCTTCAACTACAGACCATAAAACCGCTGGAAAAGTTTGGTTTTCGTTTCATTCATGCGGCGAAATCCTAATTTTACCGCAGTGTGAAGAAAGCTCAATGGCTATTTAGTAGAGGCAAAGAACCGAAGGAATTGATGAATAGTGGAAGAAGTAAAAAAAGTTATTTCAATCTTCTCACTTCCACCTTAAAAGAAAACCAACCTTTTAGAATAAGCCCAAACTGTAATTTGGAACTTGCGACGAAATAGGGGTGGCTAGCTTAATTAATGAGCCGCTGTGAAAATAAAGTTATTGGCCAAAATGGAAGCTCAAAGACGTTCTACGACGTTAACAAGATGCTTTGAAAAGGGAGGAAAAGAAACTGTAACTATTATGGCCTGCTGCTTGCAATGCAGAGGGGACAGTTCCTACCACCTTTTTGTAATTTTTAAGGGAGTTTACGCATAAAACCCACAATATATACAAAGGATGCTCCCGCCGCCTCCCAACCTGGAACTGTTTTAAAAATGATGAAGAGAGAAAGCTGCAGTACATAAATAGTGAAACATTGTTCATGGAATGGATTTTCTGAACATCTTCATGCCCAAGGAAAGTCTCGGCCGGAAAGCATTTGCTAATTTTCACAGTATTGAGCCATGCCTCACAACACATGGAAATCTGTCCCAATATGTTGCAAAAGGCTTAACTTATGAATAATGCGACAATCATCTATCCTTAATGTCTGGCACTAGTCATAACTACACAACTTACCTACAAACCCCTAGATCGATTGTGTAGTATTCAAGCCTTTGAAATACTTTATTTTAAAAAGATGCTTGTAGACAAATTAGTCACAAGATCTCGTTGTGGTAACTGGCAATAAATTTCAAGGGAACATTTTGGCCATCTATTGGAATTATCTCTTGGCCTCGTGCTGCCACTGTTTCAAACATTGGGGAAGTTGCTTGGCGTTTCGTGCCACAGGAATCCATCCTCTAAATATTGATGTGATACCAGACTATGCATATCTTTTTACATTGTGACCAAGATGCTAAACCAGATTGTTCCTGATCCCACAACACTCAAACCAACCTTGACATCAGTTAATAATCCAGAGTATCTGAAAAACACTGAAACCACCTATTTCAATTCCAATCATCTCAATCAAATCATTTAATCCTCTCCAATCTGTCAAACCATCAACCTCAAGACAATGTTCAGGCCGCATCTGTAGAAAACTCCAACAAAAGTTTTACAAAAACTTTCAACCCGATTCCCTAAAAGTTTTGGAGCCTTCAAAATCAAAAAGGAAGCAAAGTGCCCATGAATGTTACAGATCCAAATAACAAAACAAAATCAAGATAAAAAAAGAGTTAGCATCAGAACAAGAAAAAGCGACCAGATGAAAATAAGAAACCTGCATGGAAAGAAGAACAACCAAAAATCTTGCAAGATACAAAAAAAAGGACTTAAAACAAAGAAACGGTTGATGTCTTGAGCAATCTTCTACATCTGAGGAAGATGACGCAGACATTGAACTTCTTCGCGATCATGTCAGCGATAATGAAGATGATGATGGAGGTGTACAGAGTGTCTTGAACTATATCAGGAGACTACTTCGACATCTGACTGGATCACGTGCATGGTCTGTGGGAAGATTGGATGCACGAGAGCTGTACAATTTATGAAGGAAAGTGCATTGACTGTGGGACGCCGTGAAAAAACGTCAAAAGAAATATGATTTTAATGCTCTATTATGTAATAATGTTTTTAAAATGTGCCCAAGTTAAAATGTTTTAATTTTTCAATTTCTTACATCAAGTTTGAAGGTTTCATTAGTTTACATTAATTAAATATGTTTAAAGTGTGAATTGCAGTAGTTATTCCCATAAACAATCTCTCCTACCCATGTGCGCAAAACTCACCACTACCCTACGAAGGAGAGAATTGCGCAAAAACACATTTTTAACGATTTTTTTTATTATTTCGTTATTAACATAATATAAATTCTGGAAAAATTACAGAGAATAGACAACCATACAATTTAAATATAACACTAAAAAAATTTGTATATTTCAACTAAAAATTTTCGTTTTATTTTAGATATTTTGAATTGTGCGCAATCTCTCCTTCGCTTTTTACCTTAGTATAAAACTGGAATTATCTAACTTTTCCCTTTTGATCAAGCTTAACTGGAAAGTCAGCCTTTTACACGTCCTTGTGAGTGTAATGAACATAGTATAAAATGAGACAACTGGATTCTTGTAGAAATTAAGTATCTTGCAAAATCTACCGTCTTCATACGAAACCTTTCTCGACATATCATACATTCAGGTTTTTTATTAAATTGGGTTTCATATCAGAGTTTAAACCATGAACTACACCACACAAAGTCACCATAAAGTTGTGTTGTGTGTGTTTGGATAGTTAGGCTATATTTTTTAAATGCCACATGTTCAAATCACGTTTGGTTGTATAGGGTTTGTTTGTAAATATATTTACTCTGCTAATTTTTCGTTACCATCATGATTACCCTATGTAAAATATTCACTAACGCTCAGCCACATACCATAGAGTAACATGCATCATCATCGAATTCAGTATATAAATGAAGCTTCTTGCACAGTGAAGTCTCTAAGTCAGTTCGATGCATGAGGACAGACAGACAGACAGACAGACAGAAATAACGTTTTTCCAGCCCTACAATTAGCAGGTTTCACTAAAACTCACACGGTAAAAATGTATAAGAATTAGTGTTTTACAAAATGTGTTGTCCATTGAATTTCGTAATTATTAATATTTTACATTAACCTATTCTCAAGAATAAAATAACAAGAGTTTAAACATTATAAAATTATTTAAAAAAGTTTACTCAAAAGTTTCAGTTGGAAAAGTTATTTTTATTCACACGTATTTAATGAGAATAATGGATTCAATAGATTTTTGGTTAGAAAGACATTTTGAATTTTAAAATCACAGCCCTCTAAGGAGAAAAACAGTTTATAAATACTCCGGGAGTGTTTACGGCATTTGATTTAGAAAATTTTGTAATGAGGCCAAAATAAATAAGGGTGAAGACAAAACGTAAAATTTGTAAATAATATACATGGTAATATATCGCATTAAGGAGTGACAAATGTTTTTATTTATTTATTACTTAAGAAAATTATATTTTTAAATATTCAATATACTATTTTACATTTTGTCATCGACTCACAATTATATATTACGAACTTAAAAAGTGTAAAACATGAATAGTTATGGTTTCGCACATTTACCATCGTTATACGTTACAAAATGTACATCGCAACGTTTCGAAAATTTAAATCCATCCTCTTCGTCAGGTGAAATGATAATTTTTTTTCTTTACCTACCTTTTGTAGTGTCACCTCATTGCCGCACGTTCAAATTATGTTGTACTAATTATGTTTTCACCTGACAAAGAGGATAGATTTCAATCCTCGAAACGTTGTGTAATACATTTTGTAACGTCTAACGATGACAAATGTCCGTTAAGCAAAGAAATGGTTATTTAACAAAGAAAAGGGAACCCGCAATTTAGATCCCTAATTGTTGGCCCTAGTGTGTAACAATGATCCTGTTTAAGACTGATCACCGGCCTCTCACAAGTCTAGACTTGTCCAGTGAACTGTTGGCAGGACCAAGGATCCCGACAATACTTGCTTACACTTCACCATCCAACTCGGACTCCTGAATCGTCATTAAGGATTAAGGAGACAAAGCCTCAACTCTCACGGAATGTAGTTTGAGTTTGTTTCTTGCTTAACTTGTTTGGAAAGTGAAATATAACCCTTCCAAAGTTGTATTCCACTTTCAATTATGGGCCAAAAGGTTTATTGTTAACTTAAAATTGACTTATAAAAAATGTGATGTTAAATTCAATGTGAAAGTTTAACAAATTCCACACACTAGTTAAATATTTAATAGTTAAGGATTTTTCCGGTTAAAAATATCGTACAACTAATGTTCAAAGGACTCTTACAAACCGTTCAGAGAGTACACTAAAACAAAATAACTTATGACTGGTATTTGAATATTATTCTTCAGTTATACACTAACTCCTTTTGATCGGGTATAAGGTATTTTATCAACGTTGGATATGCGGGGGTAGGCCTGTCGGATCAAAAAACGTGTATTTTTATTTGGATCTACCTGTTTTCCGCGGCTTCGCACACTTTTCGTAAGCTTTGCCCCTGTATGAGCACTTCTGGTTCAAGTAAATTATGGTTGTAGAGTTTAACTTGTTGCCACGATCAAGACAATATGCCAACAGTGTATGTGTATAGCCACTGTACACGTACATGTACTTTATTATAAAGTGGTCTAAGGTTTAAAATCAACCAGAAATTTATTTTAAAGAAAAATATACGTCAAAAGTTAGCGCCTTCAAATAGTGTTTGGCTATTTACATAGCTACATAACTTTTTCGCAATTGCAGTTTATAATGTACAGGCGCTCTGATAACTTTTATATTTTGCAGCGTCGCCTGGTGGTGAGTACATCAATGGGTATGGCGTATCGTGTAAACCTTCTACATAGAAAAATACATATACATACACATTTGCATAATGATCGGTCAAATAGTTTCTAAGTCTATAAAGGACATACAAACAACAACACACACACAACACACACACACACACACACACACACACACACACACACACACACACACACACACACCACACACACACACACACATATATATATATATATTTCGGAAAGGGAACGGGTTTACATTGAAGTCAACCAAAAGAACACAAAAAACTAACGGTGTCGACCTCTCAATGAATTTCCTGGGCCCTGTTGCTCCCTTGAACTTGCATTTATTTTTAGCAAAAATCTATACTTTTAAATTAAGAAATTATTATCATGAACTTATTTGGAATACTTTGTTTTGACCTGCAGTTTCCGGTTAGGCATTATGATGAGCAAAAGTTATTAGAGAAGCAAACTCAAACAAAATATATAAATTTATATTTTTGTTGGCCGTAAACTAAAATATACGGAACTTTTATTTTTGTATATTTTAATAGGTTTTTTTTATTTTTTTCTAATTGAAATAGTTCTAAATTGTACCGTTGCTTTAGATTGGTAACACACACATTTTTTAAATTTATATCTTTTATTTTTACAAGTTGAGCTAAAATTACCAAAAAATTCCATATCAGCCCTTAAACCTTTTCAGGGATGTAAAAATTGTAGATTAGCGAGAGAAGCCATTCCAAGGGATGTATTGATAACCCTGAGACCCGAGAACAGTTTATGAGTAGCAACTACACCAACATATTGTATTTAATAGTAGACCAGGATTAGTAGTAGTACATGAATTTTAAGTAGTAATAATTGCAAATGAACTCGTACTATCAAAAAGAAAATAAACACTTATCACCGGAAAGAAAAACGACACGGCATAAAAATAACTCACTATTCACAAAACCCACAAACTACGTCAGTATAATCAGCTAGCTACTCACAGTCTTGCAACACAAGAACATAAAAGCATGTTCTTTGCCTTATTTTCAAATACCAAGGTTAAACCAAATTTGAAATAAGTTTGATTAATAAATTGATACATTAGAGTAATAATAACTGTATTCAACAATAAAGCCGTATTGAGGTCAAATATCCGATCAGTCACGCTGTCGCCATAAAGGAGACATTCGAGTGCAAACATTGTAGTAAAAATCTTATTGTCCATTTGCAGTTGCAATAAACAATAAAGTTGCGAGAAATCCATCTTTAGCTTCGCTAGAAGAAACGACTTCTTCGAGATTCAACCTAAAACGTAATTTTTTGTTTGAAATGTATTAAGATCAGTGTATGATTTTAAAGAATACTATAATAATGATTTAATATAAATTGGAACATATCCTCTTTTTCATATACAAAAAATTTAGTTACGATTAATCAAGGAGTTATTGAGTTACTGTGAGTTATTTGTGATGAACTCGTCAAAATCACAAGCAAAAACTTGTTCAACTTGAACGTAAAAAGTTCAAGGAAACTGAGTTCTAATCCTCGAAGCGTAATGTTGCTATAGTATGAAGGTTTGATTCAATTTAAATGGTGAGCTTAGCTCCAGTTCAGCTTCCTCTTAATGCGGCATCTAGAATCTGACGCCGTCATAGACTTAACTCCTGGAATCTGGAGTCATGTTCGTCTGAAGAGATAAAAAAAGTCGACGACGAAGAAGCTCAAAACGAACTCTTTCATCGTTTTCAACATCAGAAACATTTAGACTTCAAAATATAGGGCAATCTAGGTGATGAGGTATTCTCATTCTCTCATCAGGTACACAATTTGGTGAACTTCAGTGTTTCTGACCGATCTCTAAGCACGGTGGAGCAAACAAGTTTTCAACATATAACGTAGCCATGGTTGGAAGGGATGTGAATTTCGATGGGAATTTTTGTTATTTATAACAATATTAAATGTCTAAATATTCAGGGAAATTGTAAACCAACCTTCATATTATAGTATTAGGAATCATAGGCTCGTTGCAGCTTCACCTATGTTGCAGATCCAACTATTTATGATTGACAGGAACCTTTACTCTGATCTAAAATCCATAGATAATTATTCATTAGAGTTGATAATCATCACTTCCGCACCTTAACTGTCTTCAATGCACCAAGCCCATAATCATAATTGAGGTTGCGTGGTAGAGAGGGCTTGATAGCCCTTACTCCGTTGCTTTAATAAAGGCATTTTTCATTCATTCATGTTTTACATTATTGATATGTTTGCACTCATAATATATGAGTGCAAAAATGGATATTATCGAGCACTTATGTTTAGAGTTTGTTTTTGACGACGGATGGATTACTAAGGATTTTTCAGCCTTTTTTTCTTTTTTAAGTGATACAATAAATCAGTAACACGTTTCAAGACCTGCAATCTGATTTCTTCCTCAGCTGAAAAACTAACTTAGCACAACACATAACTTAGATTGTAGTTTTCATTAATTAAATGCTGTCATTGAATTACGTCACTTGCAAGCCAGATTACATATATACAACCTGTTTATATATATATATATATATATATATTATATATATATATACACATGACAGGTTATAATAATGAATTTAATTTTATATTAACTACATAACGATGGAGTGTACCTACAGTGTTTTTATATTCAACTATCGAATGCATTGTTACCACGATGTTTAAGTACTGAATCACGTGAATGTTTCCTTTTGATAGTTTATTACCTCCATATTATATCTATAAGGGTTTAAATTATAGTTAATAACTTGGTAGTTAATCTTTTAACACAAAAAGGTGAAATCGTGCGCAACAAAATCTATTACACATAACACCTAAAACAACAAATAAAATAATTGATGACGCCATGCAATATTGCAATTGTTTTACGCAATAAAGAATATTATTATTATTATTATTATATGTTCCCCAAAAATTGGAGTCAGCTTTAAAAATTGAGTAATATCGTCTTCAAGTATAAATTTCTGTTTCCTCGAATTTTACCTCTTTTACTTTTTAGTTCCTTCATTTTGTTATAGATTTGTGAGGTCGGTTTATTTTTTATTTTAATATTTGGATTATTTTTCAATGTCTTCGTTTGACATTTTTTATTTTCAAATAGCAGAGAAAATTAAAGCTTTGTATACTTGCGCGAGGCAATTTCCTTTGCATACTTGCGCGAGGCCAAATTTCCTTTGCATACTTGCGCGAGGCAATTTCCTTTGCATACTTACGTAAGGAAATTACATTGCATACTTGCGTGAGGCAATTTCCTTTGCATACTTACGTAAAGGAATTTCCTTTGCATACTTGCGCGAGGCAATTTCCTTTGCATACTTACGTAAGGAAATTACCTTTGCATACATGCGAGAGGCAATTTCCTTTGCATACTTACGTAAAGGAAATTTACATTTGCATACTTGCGCGAGGCAATTTCCTTTGCATACTTACGTAAGGAAATTTACTTTGCATACATGCGAGAGGCAATTTCCTTTGCATACTTACGTAAGGAAATTTCCTTTGCATACTTGCGAGAGGCAATTTCCTTTGCATACTTCCGTAAGGAAATTTACATTGCAACTTGCGCGAGGCAATTTCCTTTTACTTACCGTAAGGAATTTACTTTGCATTATGCGAGAGGCAAATTTCCTTTGCATATACGTAGGAAATTTACATTGCCATACTTGTAGGCAATTTCCTTTGCATACTTACGTAAGAAATTTACATTGCATACTTGCGCGGAGCAATTTCCTTGCATACTTACGTAAGAATTTACTTTTCATACATGTGAGAGGCAAATTTCCTTGGCATATTTACACTTTGCATACATGCGAGAGGCAATTTCCTTTGCTTATTTACGTAAGGAAATTTACATTGCATACTTGCGCGAGCATTTCCTTTGCATACTTACGTAAGGAATTTTACTTTGCATACATGCGAGAACTGCATACTTTCGTAAGGATTTTCATTGCCATACTTGCGCGGAGCAATTTCCTTTGCATACTTACGTAAGGAAATTTACATTGCATACTTGCGCGAGGCAATTTCCTTTGCATACTTACGTAAGGAATTTACTTTGCATACATGCGAGAGGCAAGCACGTAAGGAAATTTACTTTGCATACATGCGAAGGCAATTTCCTTTGCATACTTACAATTTACATTGCCATACTTGCGCGAAGGCAATTTCCTTTGCATACTGCGCGTGCATACTTGCGGTAAGGAAATTTACTTTGCATACATGCGAGAGCTATTTCTTTTGCATACTTACTAAGGAAATTTACTTTGCATACTTGCGCGAGGCACTTTGCTTGCATTGCATACTTGCGAGGCAATTTCCTTTTAACGTAAGGAAATTTACTTTGCATACTTAGAGGCGCATACTTGAAGTGCGTAAGGCAATCAAATTAATTACCGGAACATTATACAACGCATGGGTCAATTTTATACCTATCTCTTGTTAAAATGTTTGTTCATACACACACACAATTATATATTTCGAAATTTGCAAACGTACCTACACCCATTCATTCACTAATCTTTTCATTGCCTAGCGATGAATTTAGTCAGTCTTTTTAATTGGTGGTATCTCAATCATAAGCAAAAAACCCACTTAAACAGCGTTCCAAGCGAGTTTTTAAACACCTTGAGCCGTGTCAAATGAAACACATGGATGAAGGTAAAGGAGGCGTTCATAAACCACCGTTTCTGTGTCTACCAGTTCGGTAGTTATCTCTGCCTCTAGTCTCATACACATGTATGTCTCGGCCATTCGTCATGGCACGTTTAGACATACAAAACAGAGTTTTCTCCAAGATGTAGAGCAGCGTCAACAGTTGCAAATTTTTGAAGGCTTCCTTATAAGCTTTTCCTAGCTACGTTCTTGCACTAAATTTTGATTTCATACGGTTACTAATCTGTTAAAATGGTAATTACTAAGATAATCATAACAACAGTCACATAGCTATTGTCACACTACGTAGCATAATAAGGGCACCAATAGTAACAGCCTAATCCTATTGCGGTGCGGCATTGCAGCCATCGCGGTATGCCATTATTAATTGTTAGTACTGTATTGAATGCACTGTACGGTATTATAGAGAACCTAATACATAGAATGAAATATAGTAGAATATTATAAGTGTCCAAATCATACATCATCAATGTGTGTATGACAACCATTTATTCGTAGTACACACATTTTTAACAGTTACATTGCCTTATAGTGTCACAAGTTTACATTTCTATGCACGTAGTTGTCTACGTAATCGCGTGTTCTAGCCCCTGTCAACTTGTTTAAAAATAAATAATACGACTATTATGCAGGAAACCTAGGAATAATAAGCTCAAAACCGATACAATGCTCGCCAGCGCAAGCAGTTTCATATAAAATTTTGTATACTAACTTTGGCCATCTTTGAAACAATCCTGCAGAAAAGACTTAAGGTTAGGATATCAAAATGTATGTATGAAAAATGACAATTAGTAATATTATCATCAAAAGTCTGGGTAGTCTCTTGTCGCCCATTGAAAGTCTAAGGAGAGTCCTCACAACCAACCAAAGTCAGAGGAGTTTGACCCTCATCCATTGAGGCTAGTCCTTATCCATCAAGAGCCTAAGAAAATATCTCTCAACCATCTAAGAGAAGATTCCTTATCCCTTAGGAGGAAACTGTGTGTCCCTTACCCGTCCTAAATCTGAGGAGTTGTCCCTTGTACATCCAAAATCTGAGGAGGCTCTCCCTCACACTTCCAAAGTCTAAAAAGGCTGACCCTCGCCTATTAAATTCTGAAGAAGCTGTCCCTGACACATCCAAAAGTCTGAGGAAACTGTCCCTTACATATGCAAAGTCTGAAGGGGCTATTTCTTATCCATCCAAAAGTTAAGGAGACTATCTGTCCGTAACCCATCCAAACTCTGAAGAGGCGTCCTTTATACGTCCAAGGTTCTCCCTCACACATCCAACGTCAGAGAACGTTGACCCTCGCCTATTTTAAGTCTGAGGAGGCTGACCCTTACCCATTAAAGTCTGATGAGATTGTGCCCCACGTATCCAAAATCTGGTGAGGCTGTCTGTCCCTCACCCACCCAAAGTCATTTTTGAAACTGAAACTCTTATTCGGTACGGGGAAAGTCCGTCCCATTTCTGGTAAATTCCTCTGTCTTTCATTCACTTTATACTTTGACATTTCCTTTACTTTTCAATTGTGTTCTACTTTTATATTTCATTATATCTTCATAGTATGCATACATAATTTCACAACTACTTTTAGTGCTCAGGTCCTAAAAAATTCGAGAGAGAATCATAATTGTGCACTTAAGTTCACTCTTTCAGAGAGAAGACTTTAATGATGGAGCTCGATATTGTAATAGGCTACTAGTCAACAAGCATAGGATAAGCAGTTCATGCATTTTTTACATTGATTACACAAGTCTTTGTATCTAATAAATGACATTATCTCAATATCTTATATACACTTGGTACTTCTGTTAGTACAAATGACGTATGTACATAAAGTAGCTTCCATGGCCCAGTAGTTACCACTGACAGTTATTTTACGTGTTGCAAAATCAATAGACAATCATTGCTCCATTTTCTTGCACAAACTCGTGCATCTGTTATAAAGGATAACAGGATTAGGCCATTTGCCATCGCTATTACAGTAGAAACACGGCTTTACGCGTTTGTGCAATTGTAACACTACACTATTACAAATGTCCATATAAGCCTGTTATCTATTCATACCATTCGTAGTAAATAATAAGCCTCAAAACACAACATTGGTCATTTTTGTTTTTCCGAGTTTCCATGGCTTAATTTCAATGTTGAAAATACTCTATTTAAATTAATTTTAAATTAAATACATTGAAGGAGTATGCAACCACCTGTCGTGTTGTCTTCGCCAAGGTTTCAAGTCTGTAGTTCATTTCTCCCTCGTATATCCTGTGGACAGACAGACAGACAGACGATAATGCTTAAAATACATTTTTACAATCCCCTGCAGACAAAAGAGAAGTTGTCAGCCTACTGAGTGATATGCCCCAATGGCGCTCATATAGATTCCATAGTTGCACCGAGAACGTAGCCAGGAAATATTTGGGGGGGAACGGTCCAGTCAACTGGTATATTCCCGTAGTGGACAGAGAGTAAGGCCCCATTTTGTCCCTTAAAAAGTTCTTGACCCGTTTCTTTTTTGAGAAAGATCTTTCAGCAGTACATGTCAGTAATACTGAATTATTTAAATAATAATAATCGTTTACTAAAACAGTAATGTTAAAAAATTCAAAATTTAGGGGGAGGTTCGGACCCCATTAACCCCTCTCTGGCTTCGTCCTTGCTTTCAGGATTTTTAAACAAATTCATTAATATGTAGACTTAATTTAGAATGAAGTTTAATATAAGTTATTATTCAAATTACTTTATTAAATAATAATAATCGTTTACTAAAGAAACTTGTCCCCTAAAGAAGTAATGAAAATTTGGGAGGGGGGTCCGTACCCTTTGTATCCCCTCGCTGGCTTCGTCCTTAAGTTGAACATGCACAATAATATAAATAACTCATACTTTTCTACAGAAATCCTTAGCCTAGTAGAAATTAAGCCTACAGTTAAATCTTTCTAACAAATCTTGCCATATAATTCATTCACTTTCTGTTCATAAGTTGAATTTCATAGTACAAATGATACAAGTCTACTACGCAAAGTCGCCAAAAGTTTATTTTGCATGTGTTCAAGATGAAGGGACCAGGATTTTCCTCAAGAAATCATCAAAACTGTGTTTAAAGGTCTGCAATATTATCCACTTGAGGGAGGGATCAGTTTGCAGATCTAGAAACGTAGTCTTACTGATTTATTCTATCATTGAAGGATGGCAAACATTTCCGGAAAATTCTGTTCCCTTCATATTCCTCCCATCATTTGCAACAAACTTTACACAAAGAATTGTGCAAGAGATTAGTTAGTCTACAAAAATGTTAATAGGGCACCTTTTAAAATATCATATAATATTGTACTCAGTTATTTACAAATGTATTTCTTCTGTGATTTTCTCGTTTTTATCATGGTAACCCATTAGACCAATGTAATAATATTAGGGAATGCTCATCCTAATCCCATGGAGTGACATGCACCATCATCAAACTCGCTGTTAGTCTTATAGAAATGAAGCTTCGTGAAAATGTTCAAGTCTATATGTCAGCTCATTTTCGATATATCGTGGGGAAAGACAGACAGACAGACAGAAAGAAATTAAATTTTGCAGCCCCTCGAGTCAGGCTTTGCTAACGCTCTGCCGATAAAAATGCCACTGGTATTTTTCTTTATTAAACTTAATTTGTGTTCGGTTCTATTGTGCATTTAAAGTAAACAACTTGAAATTAAAATCAAGTTTGTCGCAGAAACTTGAACAAATGACTGACACTAGCTTAATGGGAAACCAACATGTTCTGATTGAATTTTTCTTGATATTATTTTGAAGTACTCTTACTCCCTATTTTTAAAATCTAAATTTCACGATTATCCTATGTCGATGTACAGGGTATCCAGAAATTAATCTATCAAACTCCGCCATATGATCTGTCAAAATCAATATTCAAACTCAAATAACTCAAAAAGGGGTAGTTTTATAAAAACACATTGTTACAGTAGTAAAGTATGCGATACGTTTACAAAAGCATGTTAATAGTGTACCAAATTTATTTCAAACAACGAATAAATTAATAATGGAGTAATAAAAATGTCACTGAAGCCTTCCCTCTTAAAACTTACTAAACGGGTTCTTAAATGTTATTTATCAGCTGATTCTTAAGTTTAATAGCTGAATTTACCAGTGCAGTATCAATTTTATTTAATAAATAGTGGTGCAGGTTATAATACAAATATATAAAAATATAAAGTAAAATCCGTCAAAACAACATGCCACACAAATTGTATGGCAACTATTCAAAATTACGACCTTGTTCTTCGTCAAATCTATTAGACTCTTGAATCAGAGCACCGGCCTCCAAAATTCTGGCAACTGCTTCAATATTTTCCCAAATTTAAAAATAATTGGCGTCAGACCTGATAATCGTGGAGGCCGCGCACAATCAGTAGATAGGGACAGAGAGGCCTCCTTCTTGCCGACATTTCTTCATTTTGGGAGGCAGAAAACGAGATCCGATCGTTATAATGACATGTAACTTTCATAGTAAGTCTAATAAAGACTTTCTTTCTAATAATGCAACTTATATAAGTCCCCGGTAAGAAACACTCTTCCAAACTCAGTGGCCCCTGAATAATACTTGAAGAGGCTTATGTGGCAGTAGTTCAGACAAGATATCTACAGGGGAAACGATATACGTTTAAAAAAACATTTTGCCAATTTTCTCGGTAGTAGGCTCTCTTAGGCCTACACAAGGTTGTTGCTCATACTAAATATTCCTTTAAGAGTAAAGTTTGCTCAACAAGTGAAAAGAACTGTTTGAGAAAATCGTGTGTATCGTTGTCTTTATCTTGAAACCAACTGTATACCGCCCTTTTAGGACAGTCCTCAACTTGTAGGGCTTTCACTTTATGTTTTTTGAAAGGATGTAAAATATGTTATGTAATTCATTCCCCACTGTTGGATTTCTTGCGTTTATGTTATTCGCAATAATTGCTCTCGTACTAACAGATGTATGTTCTTCTACTTGTTAAACAAACTCTCCTTCTTAACCTAACAAAACCCACTGACTGGGCTTATGTCTGGTTGCAACACTCATATTCCGTACAAATTGACCACTTTCGCTGAGTCGACTATGAAGTAATGTAAATAAATTATATAGGGTGAATAAAAAGTCCAGACCACCCTTCTATTTTTTCTAAAGTTCATATGAGGAGTTATCCTTTGGATAGTGTTGCAATCTAGAAAGGAAGTTTCATTTGATGATTTTTCTATTGTGTCCCCCAAAAACTGTGGGATTTCGAGGGCAACTAAAACATTTTAAATGTAAACCCCTCTTAAGTGACCCCTCATTTTGAAGAGCATAAAAACTTAAATCATGTTTAAAACCATAGATCGCTATCTCGTTCTCATTCAAAGTGTGATACCAGAACAATATTTTTAACAACTCACCACGTTACCAAATTAAATCAAATGATCAAACTGAAGCCCTCTATTTGGCAGTGAGGCAAGCGTAGGACGAGCTTCTCTCTCATGTTTTGAGAAGTCTGAAGTGGTATTTGGTTGCAGGCCTCAACAACACTGTTTTTTTTATTTTCATCTTTTTCTACTGTTCTTTTGTAAATGTTAGTTTAAAGACATGTTCATTAACATTTTGATGACTTATTATTTTGGATGGGAAAGAGATAGCGATCTCTACACTTTCGCCATGATTTAAGTTTATTTTTGCTCTTCAAAATAAGAGGTTACTTGAGAGGAATTTGAAATTTTTGTGTTGCCCCAAAATCCCGAACGTTTGGGGAATACAAACAATGTTCAAAATCATAAAATGAAACTTTTCATTCCACATAGAATCTCTACCCAAAAAACTCTTATATAAATTTTATAAAAAATAGAGGGGAGTCCCCGACTTTTAATTAATCCTGTGTTATGAGTGTTTTCTATTAGGGAGGAGAATCTCCATATAATCTAGCGTTCACACTGGCAAGTTCGCATATAAAATGGATACCAGTAAACTCGACGTTTGAAAGGTTCTCTATCTCGAAAACGATGTAAACGTGAAGTAAAAGTTACAAGGAGATAAAAGCAACAACAATGAGTCATTTCAGCTGTTATATGTAATAGTCAGTTAATTATTAATTAGTAGTTAAGCAACATTAATAATTCAATTAGTGTATTTAAGTGAGTGATAGACAGTCTCAGTAAAATTGTTACTATTCCATTATTATTTGCTGTGACGAAATAAATTTGGTATTTATTAAAATTCCTCGTTTTTCAGTAAATTTTAAAATTTTGTGACCTCCATTTTTTGAAACACGATATAGTGTTTTTGCAAAACTTTGTTTAGAATCCGATCCTAAACAGACTTTAATTGTGCAAAGTTTTATTTTTTTACCTTTTTACCTTTAAATATATAATTTACTATCAAATACCCGCGGCTTCGCCCGCAATTTCTTTGCAACATTCCGTGCATTTGATTGAATAGCTCCCACGATTTCAGTAACACTTGAACTATTTTAGATCAATTTAGAGGAACTCCAAAGTCGAATTTCATAGTTTTCTTAGTGAAAGCCCTTGTGATGTGATACGACAGGGTTCCATGGTATTAACAAATTTATTTTGTCATTTATCATGCATCGGTACCCATTTTCAGTGTTCATCAGGAGGATCAGAGGTAAAGCACAATTGTGAGTAATTCTCACACACACACACACATATATATATATATATATATATATATATATATATATATATATATATATATGAGACCAAGACGGGATTTTTAATCGCTGTAGAGACCGGTGGGGCGTAAGGATTGTCCGTGTAACTTTCAGTCAGTCGGTTAAACACAGTTGCTGTGTGAAAGCTAGACAAAGGCACTTTCGCATTTGTATTATTAGACAGAGACAGACTGTAAGCTAAGCGAGATAGAACTATACTTTGTCACGCTTTTTACTTATTTTGTGCTTAAAAGTCATGCTGAAGTTTCAGAATTTATTGATACCTTGTATATGAGGGTGAGCTGTGCTAAAGCAATCATTTTGTTAGACATTTTCTTCAACTTTATACTGTCGCCTAGACTGACAAAACATATCCATTATACAGCTAATACAAATCAATAGTTTAGTACTTTGTGGTTGCGAAAACCTCGCAGGAGTATGATTAGAAATTGATGTGAACAAACTCAAGGTAACTTGAAGCAGTCAGGCGGTGGTGGCGCATCAGTAGAATAGAGTGTGTTTTATCGATTGTGGTAAATATCTTATAGGCTTGTGAGGAGAGCTCTTTTAATATTGATGAGTAACGACTTAAGTCTCAACACAGAACATCGTCAAAGTTTACTTTCCCACAAAGGTCGTGAAAAGAGATAGTTGGTGTTTTAAAAGACTAGTTTCTTAAAGAAATAAAACTGATGTTGATCTTTCTATGTTGAATTACGTAATTCCGATGCGTAAGATATTAAAATAGCTGTTTTTCATTTTTTTTACCCCAAAGGAAAATGTGGAAGTTTTGTTAAATTATTCGCCGTTTAAAAACTAAAAAATTTCTAAAATTATTATTGGGAACATTTTATTTTTGGATGTAATATACAAAGTAGGATGAGTGCACCACATAACGTGTCGCGTAACAGGCTTCTCTGAGTTACGTGCAACATTTCATATTTATAACTCATTTCATTCTCAATATGACTTGAGATAGCTGGCAGATAGATACATACAGTCATACATAACGTGTCGCGTAACAGGCTTCTCTGAGTTACGTGCAACATTTCATATTTATAACTCATTTCATTCTCAATATGACTTGAGATAGCTGGCAGATAGATACATACAGTCATACATAACGTGTCGCGTAACAGGCTTCTCTGAGTTACGTGCAACATTTCATATTTATAACTCATTTCATTCTCAATATGACTTGAGATAGCTGGCAGATAGATACATACAGTCATACATAACGTGTCGCGTAACAGGCTTCTCTGAGTTACGTGCAACATTTCATATTTATAACTCATTTCATTCTCAATATGACTTGAGATAGCTGGCAGATAGATACATACAGTCATACATAACGTGTCGCGTAACAGGCTTCTCTGAGTTACGTGCAACATTTCATATTTATAACTCATTTCATTCTCAATATGACTTGCTGGCAGATACATACATACAGTCATACATAACGTGTCGCGTAACAGGCTTCTCTGAGTTACGTGCAACATTTCATATTTATAACTCATTTCATTCTCAATATGACTTGAGATAGCTGGCAGATAGATACATACAGTCATACATAACGTGTCGCGTAACAGGCTTCTCTGAGTTACGTGCAACATTTCATATTTATAACTCATTTCATTCTCAATATGACTTGAGATAGCTGGCAGATAGATACATACAGTCATACATAACGTGTCGCGTAACAGGCTTCTCTGAGTTACGTGCAACATTTCATATTTATAACTCATTTCATTCTCAATATGACTTGAGATAGCTGGCAGATAGATACATACAGTCATACATAACGTGTCGCGTAACAGGCTTCTCTGAGTTACGTGCAACATTTCATATTTATAACTCATTTCATTCTCAATATGACTTGAGATAGCTGGCAGATAGATACATACAGTCATACATAACGTGTCGCGTAACAGGCTTCTCTGAGTTACGTGCAACATTTCATATTTATAACTCATTTCATTCTCAATATGACTTGAGATAGCTGGCAGATACATACATACAGTCATACATAACGTGTCGCGTAACAGGCTTCTCTGAGTTACGTGCAACATTTCATATTTATAACTCATTTCATTCTCAATATGACTTGAGATAGCTGGCAGATACATACATACAGTCATACATAACGTGTCGCGTAACAGGCTTCTCTGAGTTACGTGCAACATTTCATATTTATAACTCATTTCATTCTCAATATGACTTGCTGGCAGATACATACATACAGTCATACATAACGTGTCGCGTAACAGGCTTCTCTGAGTTACGTGCAACATTTCATATTTATAACTCATTTCATTCTCAATATGACTTGCTGGCAGATACATACATACAGTCATACATAACGTGTCGCGTAACAGGCTTCTCTGAGTTACGTGCAACATTTCATATTTATAACTCATTTCATTCTCAATATGACTTGCTGGCAGATAGATACATACAGTCATACATAAAGTGTCGCGTAACAGGCTTCTCTGAGTTACGTGCAACATTTCATATTTATAACTCATTTCATTCTCAATATGACTTGAGATAGCTGGCAGATACATACATACAGTCATACATAAAGTGTCGCGTAACAGGCTTCTCTGAGTTACGTGCAACATTTCATATTTATAACTCATTTCATTCTCAATATGACTTGCTGGCAGATACATACATACAGTCATACATAACAGACATTGACACAAAAAATCCTATCAGTCAAACTCAATCATCATAGAAAAGATTCATGTCTATGTAGAAATTAAATTTAATGTAAAATTTAATGGATGAAATTAATCGTTGAGTATGGATGAAATCTTTCTTGAGATATCTTGTCATATGACTTTTTTCGGCTTTCTAGGTTCCATAGCAGTATTCAAAGTATAGAAGTTCTGGTGAGCTAGGAAGAGTTACCGGAACGCAAGAAATCAAGTCTCGTTACCGACGTTTAACTCACCCTATGCCGCTCTGTTAACTTTCGTTGTGCTCGACGAATAAAATTCTACATATTTAAATTCTCATATATTTGTAATGTTTGTTTATAAATGTATTTATTCTGTTATTTTCTCGCTGTCGTAATGGTTACTCGTAAGACCAATGTAAAAATATTCGCTAACGCTCAGCCCAAACTTCAGCTAAACTCGGTGCTCATCATATTTAGATAAAGTTTCATGCGAACTTCCAAGGTCAGTTCGTTTTCGAGACATCGTGCGGACAGACAGACAGACAGACAGTGTAAGGCTCGCTAAAGCTCAGCATAACACCGAGATAAATACCTTTTGACAGTATATGCGTGCGTAGATACATAAACTTGCATTAAATATTAACCTCAACAACTATGGTTTGTGTGGTTAAATAGCACTATTACTTTATACATAAACATTTAAGTCTAATATAATGTTTTTGAATAAATTGCTATGAATCTTTAAGTAAAAAATATTTAGCTGTAGCGTGAACTACAGTTAAAAATCAGGGCGATTAATATAATATAAATTAAACTTTGCTTGGTGAGTTTATAATATCAACTTTTATTTTTCTACTTAATTTGACAGATTTTAATTAAACTTCTTGTCTTCTGTGGCAAAATTAATATTCCAAGGCTAAGTTCAGGAGTTTCAAGCAACTTTCAAAATGTTGACTTTGTCAGTGACCTGTTCATTTAACAGGTCAGTGTTGTGATTGTCAAACATTGACACTGTAGTTCGTTAATTAAAACAATTTCTATATGTAGAGATGTATCTGGATAATTTAAACTATTCGTTTTCGAATGAGATATGATGTACTTTTACTGACCGTAGTGTAGGAGTCGACCGTACTTACTAATCGAGAGGTCGCAGATTCGATTCCGGGAGAGATCTATACAAATTTTTGATGGGATTGGATCCTTTTTCCCATTTTTTTAGTACATCAACGAAAAGTTACTGACGTATGAAAACCTCCTTAATTAAGAAAAGAACGCTGATTTGGTTTATCACAAGAGATTACTTGTACATTGAACTTGAAATATTTTGGAATATACCAAAATTAATGCCAAAAAAAAAGATTTGTGTTATTTGTCCCAAATTAAAAATATGTTTAAAATCTTCTAAAGGTAATACTAAAATAAAAATGTTAATTTTTTATTATAGGTACACAATTTTGCTATTTTTGTGTATTAACGCAGACGACGAATTCAGCTGAATTGAATTCAGTCTGTTTTACGTGGCAGTTAAGGATCAGGACTGAATAAAAGTTAGTTTGAAATCATTAAAACTTCC
The DNA here is from genome assembly GCF_021130785.1 of Homalodisca vitripennis. Classification (NCBI taxonomy): domain Eukaryota; kingdom Metazoa; phylum Arthropoda; class Insecta; order Hemiptera; family Cicadellidae; genus Homalodisca; species Homalodisca vitripennis. The sequence continues at coordinate 18,638,839 of NC_060214.1, forward strand.
AAACAGGATAAGGTTACTGTAATTGTAATGTCACAGCTGAGTTCAGTACAGTTTGTATTGTGTGCAATTGTTTTGTTTTTAATTAGTGCCATGCTTGTTTGTAACAGTTGTAGCTTCAACATAGAATATGCGCAGGAATTTGAAGAGGCATGAGTGGAGAATAAGGAAGTACAACCTTCACAAAAATTCGCTTTAAGATTGGAAATTCTCTAAATCAACGACTTTATAATAAACTCGGTAACACTTTTGCAAAAAGGGTAAAAACTTCTGTTTCTGAAACAAGCTTTGCAATAAAATGAAAATTAATTTTTCAACAACGAAAACCCATTTGGTTTTACTAAGTAATTTAGATCTGCAGAACTCTTAACAGTTTGAAAATAAATGAACTTTTCTTACTCTTATGGTTTGACTTGAAGAAACGAAATAAATTTGTAAAAAATACTATACTGTCTATATATTCAACGCGTTTATTACTTATTAAATCTTTGATGACTACTTCGCTTTTAAAACTCTGTTATGTAATGCAAATGTAAGGTATAAATTAACTTGTATTAAATATTTATACTATATATTTGTTTTGTTTTCTGTAAAACTAACAATTTATTAAAAGGAGTGTAAATATTACATTATACTTACTCACTTGACTGTAAAACAATGATTGATACCAAAATTGCTTTGGTATAGTAATTTGTGTAAACTTATTACTATTTATATTTAAAATATTCATTCTTGGTATGAAAATGTAAAAGGACTAGGTAATATTTGAAATAATAAATACTTTCTTCCGGATACAAAGATTATATAGGAATATACATTTATAATCGGCATTGAAACAGTAGAGCGATTGGAAGACTCTCTTGAAACCTTTTTGTTAACATTAGGCCACGTTTTATTCGATATTATAATCCCAACATCGCACACATATTGCTCTCACAGTAATGGAAATGTCAAGTCAGTTATTCCTTTACTCTATGTTCTTTCCAGGAACATGATATATTCGTCTTTTTAACAATAGCCCTTTGCTTCTCATTTCCAACTTCAGTATGACATATACAATTCTCCATGTTATTGTATTTTAGTGACATAGAGTTATTTTTCTTGTCTGAATTATGTTCTTCGGTCCAAGAAGACAATTCACAATAACCGAATATTAAAGTAACATGAGTACAGAAGATGAACAACTTTATACTCATAATTAAAAGGCACCAACCATCACAGCGGCTTCATGTGTATTGAAAGACAATAACAAAAAAGACATTTTTACATCTCCCCAGTAGACAACAGAGACATTGTACCATCCTACGGAGTGATCGACTTCAATAACGCTCAGCCAAATCCCATATGGGAACATGCACCATTATAAAACACATACTTTTGTACGTAGCCTTCATGGTTATTTATTACCCAAGTGTTTGTTAACACTAACCTCATCACTTGGAATGGCTCACATCATCATCTAGTCCAATACCTATATAGAAACCAACCTTCAGGAAAAGTTTCAATTATAAAGGTCAGTTCGTTTTATAGATATCCAGCGAATAGATAGTCAGACAGACAGAAATTAATTGTCCATGCCCTTGAGGAAAGGCTTCGCTGTTGCTCGGCCAAAAAAGGATTACACAAATACAATATGTAGTCAGTGAGGCAATCCAACTTTTATCGTTAAGGAGATGTTAGCGAAATACGTATCTCATATTTTCCAACTAATAACAGGTTTTCAGCAACACACACAGAACTTTCAGCTTGGCAAGCAATAAACAGTATGATACCGATACGTCTCTGTATAGATCAAATAAACTACATACTCGCTTGCATTCAACCTATACGAGAATAAACTTTCTTTTCCTTTCGTGTGCAATAAAGGTTTCCATCTTCATAATATAAATCCATGTTCTTTGAATACCAAAACTTCCTGAGTTTATTTACGTGCGTATATAAATAATTGATTAACTGACATATAACAATTGTCTATAGTGCGTTTTGTCTTCGTTCAGCCTTTTTAATTAAACAAAATTTGAAAATCCCCCATTCTTCAAGATCAGTTCAGCGTATTGGTTTTGACTTTAAACATTTTAATTTCATTTCCAGAGGTTATGATGATTTCATCTTGTCAAGAACGTAGCCAGGAAAAATTTTTGGGAGGGTCAAGACAACTGATATTTTCTCGTAGTGGACAGAGAGTAAGGCCCCATTTTGTTTTCTTAAAAAGTTCTTGACTCTTTTCTTTGTTGAGAACGATCTTTCAGCAGTACATGTCAGTAATACTAAATTATTTCAATAATAGTAATCGTTTACTAAAAAAGTAAATTGAAATGTGGGAGGTCCGGACCCCTTGGACTCCCTCGCTGGCTACGCCCTTGCATCTTGTTATAATAAAACAAAATAACAGAGCACATTCCATCGAGTCCTCCAAACACAACGCAGCCACGACAGGAAGGGTTGATTCAACTTGAATGCTGAACCTGTCAGGGGCTGACAAAATTTAATTTTTTTTGTCTGTCTGCACGATTTATCTTACTTGAAATTTTGCGTAAAGTTCATTGGTATATGAAAAACACTGAGTTCGATAATGGTGGATGTTACTCCATGGGATCTGATTGAACTTTTACATCGGTCTTACGGGTAACCATTATGGCAAGGAGAAAATAGGAAAATAAATAAACAAACAAGGTAAAGTCAATAAATACGTCGACACATACGTAGTATGGAGTATTCCTACCTTGTAATTAGGAATACGCAATAGGCATGTTTACTTACCAGGCCTATTAACGCAATACTGCAAACAGGATACGTTTACGAGTCAAGAACACTTAGTTCAAAATGACACAGTACATTGATTTTGTAAACAAACTCTGTACAACAATAAGAGATTTTAACATGAGACATATTAACATGTATTCTAACTATCTCAACATCTACAACACCATTTCATAGTAACTTTAGAGTGTAGACTTTTATTATGTATATAATGACATGAAACCAAATTTGATGAACAAAGTGTGAATGTATCAGGTGGCAAGATATCTCGAGAATGATCTCATCTGTAGACTTGGATTAGCAATTTTGTAATAAACTTCATTTCTAGATAGGCAAGAGTAAATTATATGATGGTGCATGTCCAAGGATGCAATTTGGCTGAGCGTTGTTGAAGCCTATTACTCAGTAGCTGACGCAATGTCTCTGTTATTTACAGGAGGATGTAAACATTTGTTGTCTCTGTAGTTCCATCTCTCAATAATGAAATTATCTTAAAGTTTTACAATGAAACTCAGCGAGCCTGTTACGCGACACGTGGTGTGGCTACCCCTTTTTATAACGTGAGACATTTCCATACTCTAGACGTACCAGCTCCGACATTATTGCTGAGTACACCTAACCGTGTACGATAGTCTTTGGATAATTATCCACTCCTGGCTTGGCGATATGCACTGATCGTTCCACTATTCAGATCTGCATGCATACAGTCAGTTTTCTCCTGCCTTTGCATACAAATATGTTCGATCCTGGGATCATTTTCATTTATACCTCCAGCTCTTATTTTATAACTGGGCTGGTCTGCGTTGTACCTTCTCGCGATTATAACTCGAGGAAATAAAACATTTTCATTTCTGTCTGTCTGTCTGTCTGTCCATACGATATTCGAAAACAAAATTACCTGTAGACTTGAAACTTCATTTCTATACAGGGTGTTCGGAAAAGGGTGAACAAACGTGTGTGGTTGACAGTAATCAATATTCCTGTAAACACAGATCAAGACATGTGTCGTTTAGCCGCCATCCGCTACTGTTTAAATAAAAAACTTATTATATCTAGAACTAATAAACCTACACATACCAAACTTTCCACGTATGCTAAATAAGAGGAAGACCTTGGATCACTTATAACATTTCTTTATTTGAAGTTTATTTTTGACGATGGGAGGATTGTGAAGGAAACAGGATTTTTCCGGAAATTTGCCATCGTTCAGTGAAACAAAAAATCAGTAACATTACGTTTCGAGATCTGCAATCTGATCTCTTCTTCAGGTAAATTACTAACCTAATACATAATACAAACTAGGTAAAAAAAATTATAACAAAGCGTGTTGCACGCATAAGTCAGAAATCACAACCACCATGTTGTGTGTCAACTTCACTAACTCTAAAACATGCAATTAATAAAAAACTATACACAACACTAATCATGAAAACTGAACTACAGAATACAGGTCACAATACTCGTCTACTAACCACCTTCGACCCGTAGGTCCCGTAGCAGTCGTAGGTGGTTGGTTATTTGGTTAAATATTGAGCGTAAGCGAATATTTTTGCATTGGACGTATGGGTAACCATGAAGACAACCTGATACTAGCGGAATAAATAAATTTGTAAACAAACTGAGCACAACTATATGAGATTATACCTTGCGACCTTTTTATTCATAGGGTTACAAGACAAAAATATTGTGAAAAGTGAATGTTAAATTTAATTTCAGCTCATTCTTGTGCTATAGTAGGCTACCTCCATAGTTCACTTGAACCTTTATCATTTTAACACTGCTGTGAAACCTAAATTATTGCAAAAATTCAGATTTTATCATGTGATAAGCTGTCTTTATCTGTAGATTTTAAACTCTACATGGACAAGGAAGAGTTCTATGATAGTACATTTAACGCCATGAAACTGTCAGGTGTAGCCAATGTAGCCTACCACACAATACATTGGCACAGATATCTTCTGTATGTGGAGCTACAGACTTGTATGTAATATAAGCGAAATCTGTTACCTTTTAATTAAGATTCAAAAGTTGTTTATCTTCTGTACTCATGTTATTTTAATGTTCGGTTGCATTGCCTTCTTGGGCCGATGAACATAATTCAAACAACAACAATAATCACTTAAATACACCAAGGTGTAGAATTTTATATGTAATACTGAAGTTGAGAATGAGGAGCAAAGAGCCATTGTTAAAACGATGGATGTATTATGTTTCTGGAAAGAACATAGAGTAAAGGAATAATTGAGTTGACATTTCCATTACTATGAGAGCAATATGTGTGCGATGTTGGGATTATAATATCGAATAAAACGTGGCCTAATGTTAACAAAAAGGTTTCAAGAGATTCTTCAAATCGCTTCACTGCTTCAAGGTTATTATATAATATTATACAACTTTTATACCCGGAAGAAAGTGTTGCTTCAAATATTACCTAGTCCGTTTACATCTTCATGCTAAGAATGAAGTTTTTTAATATAAATACTAATAAGTTTACATAAATTAGTGCATCATAGCTATTTTTGAATGATACCATTGTTTTAAGGTCAAGTGTAAATGTAGAATTTCATTTACTCACTTCATTTGCTACATTTCATTTGCCACAAAATGTGTGGCATTACATACTAGAGTTTGAAAATCGAAGTAGTCATCAAAGATTTAATAAGTTATAAACGCGTTAAATAAATAGACAGTATAGTATTTTGTACACATTTATTTCGTTTCTTCAAATCAAATCATAAGAGTAAGAAAAGTTAATTTAATTTCGTACTGTTAAGAGCTCTATAGAACTAAATCCTTTGATAGAACAAAATTGTTTTTTGTTGGTGAAAAATTAATTTTCCTTATGACAATTTTATTTCAAGGCTTGTGACAGAAACAAGATTTTACGCTTTTTGCAAAAGTGTCACTGGGATTATCATAAAGTTTGTTGATTAGAGAATTTCCAATCTTAAAGGGAATTTTTGTGAAGGTTGTACACCCTTATTCTCCACTCATGCCTCTTCAAATTCCTGCGCATATTCTATGTTGAAGCTACAAATGTTACAAACGAGCATAGCACTAATTAAAAACAAAACAACTGCACACAATACAAACTGTACTGAACTCAGCTGTGACATTACAATTACAGTAACCTTATCCTGTTTGGAAGTTTTAATGATTACAAACTAGTTTTTGTTCAGTCCTGATCCTTAACTGCCACGTAAAACAGACTGAATTCAATTCAGCTGAATTCATTATCTGCGTTAATACAAAAAACAGCGAAGTGTGTACCTACTTATAATAAAAAATTTACATTTTTATTTTAGTATTACCTTTAGAAGTTTTTAAATATATTTTTAATTTGGGAGAAATAAAACAAATCTTAGGTCAATAAGTATTTTTTCGATAGATTATAGTTAAAAATTATGTCATTTTTGTAAATGATTTGGTTTTATTCTCTTGAGGTTAATTTGTATGTATTCCAAAATATTACAAGTTCCATGCAAAAATAAATCATTTGTAATAAATTAAATCAGTGTTGTTTTCTTAAGGAGGTTTTCATACGTCAGTGGCTTTTCGTTTATGTACTAAACAAACGGGAAAAGACACAATCCCATTCAAAAATTTTCTAAGGCCTTTCTTAGGAATCGAATCTGCGATTCTCGATTAGTAAGGACTACTACACTGCGGTCAGTAGAAGTGTATTATATCTCAATCGAAAACGAATAGTATACATTATCTAGATACATCTTTAATAATATAAAGATTGTTTTAGTTAACGAACTACAGTGTCAATGTTTGACAATCAAAACACTGACCTGTTAAATGAACAGGTCACTGACAAAGTCAACATTTTGGAACTTGCTTGAAACTCCTGAACTTAGCCTTAGAATATTAATTTTGCCACTGACGTCAAGCAGTTTAATTAAAATCTGTCAAATTGGGTAGAAAAATAAAATTTGATATTCCAAACTCACCAAGCAAAGTTTAATTTCAGTTTTATTAATCGGTCATGATTTTTAACTTTACTTGATGTTACAGCTAAATATGTTTTACTTAAAGATTAGTACCAATTTATTCAAAACATTATTTTAGACATAAATGTTTATTGAAGGAGGAGCTCTTCTTATTGGAAAACCTATTTTCTATTATTTGATAAAATAAAATTATTGGATAATTGTGACTATCCTTTTATCAAATAATAGAACATAAATGTTTATGTTTACAGTAGTGGTGTTATTTTACAATACAAACCATGTTGTTGTGGTTAGTATTTAATGCAAGTTTGCGTATCTGCGCATTTATATAGGTTCAAAAGGTATATATTTCGGTGTTATGCGTTTTCATTGGCTGACCTTTAGCGAAGCCTTTCGCTCGAGAGCCTAGACAAAGTTTATTTCTATCTGTCTGTCTGTCTGTCTGTCTGTCTATCTGTCTGTCTGTCTGTCTGTCTGTCTATCTGTCTGTCTGTCTGTCTGTCTGTCTGTCTGTCTGTCTGTCTGTCTATCTGTCTGTCTGTCTGCCCCCACGACATCTCGAACACGAAATGACCTATAGACAAAGTCGACCTGTTGACTTGATTTCGATTTTCAAATCTAAATGTGAGTCGAGCCGTACCTCATTTTAATTGTCACTATTCACTGATCATTTTTATTTATTTTTTTTCGCTTCCAGTATATAGAGTGGTTCAAGATGTCAAAGTTGTACAATTTCGCAGTTTTTTATTGTTACCTTGTTGAAAATATCAAATCTAAATGTTTATCAAAGGTTACTAAATAAGTACTCTTTCTAAAAATATTTTTCTATACATCGTGGACTGGTGGTCTGCCTCATCCTGTATATCTTTGTGACTTCTGCCTCTAGTACTTCATTATGAATCTTAATCGAGACTCCAGTGCAGAATGGTTTCCGTATTTAAGATGCCTTTAGAAGAAGCATCTGTAAAGCATCATAAAAGTTATAAATAAATTTAACAACTCGTACCTCTTATGGATCAAATTTACATACAATATACAATATTATATACAATAAATACAATACAATATAGGCCCTCGTATAAGCACAAAACTAAAAAAAATTATCAGAGAAGAACTAAAACACAGATTACTGTTTTACCGCGAAAAAGCGCTCAAGCGATAAATTAACCTCAACGCATTAAGTTAATTTCTTAAAAGCTTTTGGAAATCAGCGACAAGTTATAAACGTTGATTACATTGTTGAAATTACGAGCCACCATAAAGGTCAGTGTAGCTGCAAATAGTCGCGTGAACAGGGTTATTATCAACTATGTGTTTTTATACCGACCGTGTGTTTTTAACCGACCAGAAATTTACTTTTTAGAACAAAAAGCTGAGATAACCCTTGGTTTAATTTTTTTTATTTCTATACTACTAGTTGTACTTAAATAAATTTTATTCATTTAGAATATTGTGATAGTATTCTTACAGAAAAACACTTGAACATAAATTAATTCAAAACCAAATTATGTTAAGAATACCTACAGCTTTTTCTGGTATAAAATCTAATTTATTTCTTGTCGCAATATCTTAAATCGAATCGGATCATTTCTTATTGCAGGAAAATCATTACAAACCGTTACAGAAAATGTACATGAACATAATTTTAAATATAATCTGTTCACTGTAAGATGGACCTGTAGAGTTGCTCTGCATTAGTTTTGAAACACGCCATTCATAGTTGACACGCAATTAAAAACTTATTAATGAAACCTTCACCGAAGTTGAGTAATTCGACTGTAACAAAATCAAACATTCAGTATGCTATTTATAGACCATCAATGGATATTTTATAATAATTAATAATGCGTAACGTAGCTACGGTGGGGAGGGTTTATTCAATGTGAATATTGAGTTTAGCGTCTGTCACAAGACTTGACTCCTACAATCTGGAGTCATTGAATTGTGTCAGAAACGTCGAAGTGTAGTAGACAATAAGAATGCCTAGATTACACTATATTTTGAAGTCTAGGTGTCTCTGATGTCAAAACAATTCAAAGAGCTCGTTTTGAGCTTCTCCGTCGCCTACTTGTTTTATCTCTTCAGACGAACATGACTCCAGATTCCAGGAGTCAAGACTATGACAGCGTCAGACTTCAGACTCTGCACAAGAGGAAAGTGAACTGGAGCTGTGTTCAACATTCATAGATGACGATAAAGTACGTAGGGCAAAATACTCCATAAATAAGAAATATTCTTAATGAACCTTATGATGTTAAAGGATGTTAACAAACGGTACCAAGAAAATCCAGGAGCATATGCAAGTTTTAAGCTTTAATAACGTTTGTGGGTTTATTTTCTACAATGTTTCTCCAAAAATCTTTAAATTTACGTAAACATCGAATGTTGTAATAACCAGAGAGTAGAAAAGCATAGATATCAAGTTGTAAATGTATTATACTTTATGTTAATGTTGAAATTGAAAATAATTATACTATGGACAAATAATGTATTGGTTTATGGTGTTATTTTATGAGATTCGTGCTTATTATATTTTCAAGAAGATACTCAAATTAACAATGTTTTATCTATATGAGTTTGCAAAGTAACATATTACTAAAAATACATTTGTCACGTAATATTGTACTTTTTCTTTGTTTTAGTAAATCAATGCCGTGTACTAGGTTAGTCATGTCATAAAAAACAGCAAAACGGTGCCTTTGGTGTTTTCATAATAAAAGTTTTGCTGTGCAAAATACACAAGGATCAAATTTCGATTCAACAAAATCACTGTACCTACATTAAAAATTCGTCTGGTATCACTCGATCCTCTCTGTATCACCCATTATGAACACTTTTTATTGTCACAGATTAAAATTAAAACACATTAAATGAACATATTAATGCACAATAACTACGACCTGTGTCCTCCTCCGTAGACTAATGGTTACAGTCTCGGACTCTCCAACTGAGAGATCACTAATAGATATATACTATTGAATACTAATTGAAAAATATAATTATAAATCGCTTCAAGGTATTCTTTCAAGGCTTATGTCTTCTTGCTTACTTAGATCTACAAAAATTGTTTAAGATACTTATTTTATTATTAGAGCATTTTTGAGCGGAGCTGTCTAAGATCGCCATTTCAGAAAACCCATCAGGAAAAGGTTTACATACAAAATATACAAATGAAGACAAAATTTATGGCACTATAAATGTCAGTTTATAATTTTATAAGTTTAACACTTAATTTTGAATAAATTAAACTGAAATGTTACTGGTTTTATATGTATACCGGATTATGTTTAGGAAATTTAAGCAGGATACATTATAGTTACAGGATAGTTATAGAACAGAAGTAACTTAAAAGTTTTTAGTTTGTTTTTTTTTTCTTTAAAAAAATTAAATGATAGATGGAATTGAAAATGCTACTGTTGAACTCTTTGGCATGTACTAAATGTAGAGCTCGATTATGTGCATGTAGCTAAATAGCTACTTTTCCGGACATTTGCCATCGTTCAGTGATACACAACCATCAGTAACACTACGTTTCGAGATCTGCAATCTGATCTCTTCTTCAGGTACATGACTAACCTACTGCGTGGCTACAACCTTGCTTAAAGTGAAAAAAAAACATACCAGAGCGTTGTGACACACATAAGTCAGCGTGTCAGAAAAAGACACAGTTATAATGTACTTTTTAATTCGCCCTTTTCATCCAATTCATGAGATAAGTATTTCATATTAATTACAGTTCGTTCCAATTCATAAGTTTTGGAAATAGAGGCAAAATAGAAAAGCTTGAAAACAAAGCAACAAAGCAATTTGCATTAATACAAATTTGAAAATTATGTTAATTGGTTTTCTTATACTCTGACTATAAACTTAAATGTTAAAAATAAATATATATTATATATTAATTAATATGGATTATATTTTAAATGTTTAAAATATAATCCATTTATTTAATTTATTAATATGAATGAAGTATGTTGAGCACGCTTCAATCTTTTAAATTACTAACATTAAATACGATCTATCGACAAAGTTAGCGATAGCCATCGCCTCCAATAACAAATCGATACAGATGTGATACTGGTATTGTAAGAAGTTATTCAATTCTAAACCTGATATCTCTTTCGTAATAATTTTGTCAAAGCAAGAAGTCACTTGGCTGCACTTATTGTGTCACAATTTTCAGTCCAATGACGTTATTCCTGCAAAGAATAAATGTTCAATAATCACAAGATAGTGGGCATTGGAAGAAGTTATTAGATCGTAAGCCCGATATGTCTTTCGTAATAACTTTGCCAAAGCAAGTTGTCATTGTGTGCAACCTTAATTCCAGTGAAGAACAAGTAATGTCCGTAACGATGACGCAAATGTGTCTTTGTTCAACATTTCGTATACGGTAACTATGTTCAATATGCAGTTTAATTTTCAGCTCACTGGACGTGGTTAGGTTCTTTACACTGAAGTCAATAATTTACCAACCAAACAACGTTGGAGCTAAACCAAAGGAAGCTAGACTCAACATCGAATCAACCCTTCCCACCATAGCTATGTAGCTATGACACTTTGAGTGCTGGCCCTGAATAACATGTAACTCTAAAGAATGCTGGGCGTTTTTGGTGGTTTTCAAAAATTTATTTTAAAAAAGTATTTAAGATATAAGAAAAATACTTACATGCCTTAATTCAGCTTACTTTCTTCTTTCTTGTAACGTGAGATTGTTAGTGTTTTTTTTTTCAAAACTATACATAAAAAATTATTTTGCAAAACATATTTAAAAAATATATTTTTTGAGCCAGTTTTTTATTTAAAAAACTAAACTAAGCATATATACAATTATTTACAATGACCCATTTACAAATATAAACTGTCCTTTGAATAATACAAGCTCATTCAATACATCTGACGCTTTCTAGTGGTGAGTTGTGTTACTAAAAACCCAAATAACATTGTAGAGTAGGCAAAACACGTTTAAATACGGACAATGTAATATAATACCAATTGAAATGACAACGACGTAAAACTACGGGATTAGCATTCTTCGGAAGTTTCGCTCTTCCGTAAAATTACGGGATTAGCACTCTAAGTGTTTTTGTGTACGAAAATGTGTTAAACATTCGCTAAACGGGAGTGCTGATTGTCGAGCGGTCTAAGACGTTGGAATTTAGAACTACGAACTGCGGACTGTAGAGACAGCGCAGGTTCGAATCCTGTCCGTGACCGTAGCACTTTATATCAGTACAATCGACCTTGTACTGTATCGACTCTCCCCCTTATTCTGTTTGATATGGTCCGGTGGCTCTTGATAACGGCAAAACGAGGCTTAAAAGGAAAATAGCTTTTCCTTAAACAATTAAAAATTTACCCATCCTTCATCTCTTACACAGGTAAATGCATTTTAATACTTGTTATAAAGTTGCCAGTGAATTCCCCACACGTTTCAAAATAACACTTTTTCACTAACTTATTTTTTACTATAAAGATTATTTCAAGGTTGAGTACCACTATAAACCATAGTAAGCGTGGATTTCTCTCAATCTCAAGGAAAACCAGGTTATGTCTTCAAAAAGTGCAAATTGTCCTTTGTCTCCCAAGTCTGATTAACGTCGAATTTCTTGAAAACATGTGTAAAGGCAAATTAGAACATCGTCGAGGTTTTGTAACATCGTCGAGGTTTTGTAATTTAGTTGAATACATCTATGGATAAGAGGAATGTATCACTACCAGTGTTAACAGCATTTAATATGTTAATATCAATGCATTTAATATCAATGTTTATTCATAAAAGGAACCTGTTTGAATCTAAGGCAGAACGCTGTGATGAGCTACGTGAAGACTCGATCGTCTATTTGTAGCACACTCCGTCTTAAGTTACTAATGGCTCAATCCATCTTGTACATGTAACCTTCAGTGTAACGTTTTCGTGCTGTAATCATAGTCTGATGCATTGACAAACTTCCGGTACCATGTGTGTTAAGTTACTAATGGCTCAATCCATCTTGTACATGTAACCTTCAGTGTAACGTTTCGTGCTGTAATCATAGTCTGATGCATGAACAAACTTCCGGTACCATGTGTGTTAAGTTACTAATGGCTCAATCCATCTTGTACATGTAACCTTCAGTGTAACGTTTCGTGCTGTAATCATAGTCTGATGCATGAACAAACTTCCGGTACCATGTGTGTTAAGTTACTAATGGCTCAATCCATCTTGTACATGTAACCTTCAGTGTAACGTTTCGTGCTGTAATCATAGTCTGATGCATTGACAAACTTCCGGTACCATGTGTGTTAAGTTACTAATGGCTCAATCCATCTTGTACATGTAACCTTCAGTGTAACGTTTCGTGCTGTAATCATAGTCTGATGCATTGACAAACTTCCGGTACCATGTGTGTTAAGTTACTAATGGCTCAATCCATCTTGTACATGTAACCTTCAGTGTAACGTTTCGTGCTGTAATCATAGTCTGATGCATTGACAAACTTCCGGTACCATGTGTGTTAAGTTACTAATGGCTCAATCCATCTTGTACATGTAACCTTCAGTGTAACGTTTCGTGCTGTAATCATAGTCTGATGCATTGACAAACTTCCGGTACCATGTGTGTTAAGTTACTAATGGCTCAATCCATCTTGTACATGTAACCTTCAGTGTAACGTTTCGTGCTGTAATCATAGTCTGATGCATTGACAAACTTCCGGTACCATGTGTGTTAAGTTACTAATGGCTCAATCCATCTTGTACATGTAACCTTCAGTGTAACGTTTCGTGCTGTAATCATAGTCTGATGCATTGACAAACTTCCGGTACCATGTGTGTTAAGTTACTAATGGCTCAATCCATCTTGTACATGTAACCTTCAGTGTAACGTTTCGTGCTGTAATCATAGTCTGATGCATTGACAAACTTCCGGTACCATGTGTGTTAAGTTACTAATGGCTCAATCCATCTTGTACATGTAACCTTCAGTGTAACGTTTCGTGCTGTAATCATAGTCTGATGCATTGACAAACTTCCGGTACCATGTGTGTTAAGTTACTAATGGCTCAATCCATCTTGTACATGTAACCTTCAGTGTAACGTTTCGTGCTGTAATCATAGTCTGATGCATTGACAAACTTCCGGTACCATGTGTGTTAAGTTACTAATGGCTCAATCCATCTTGTACATGTAACCTTCAGTGTAGCGTTTCGTGCTGTAATCATAGTCTGATGCATTGACAAACTTCCGGTACCATGTGTGTTAAGTTACTAATGGCTCAATCCATCTTGTACATGTAACCTTCAGTGTAACGTTTCGTGCTGTAATCATAGTCTGATGCATTGACAAACTTCCGGTACCATGTGTGTTAAGTTACTAATGGCTCAATCCATCTTGTACATGTAACCTTCAGTGTAACGTTTCGTGCTGTAATCATAGTCTGATGCATTGACAAACTTCCGGTACCATGTGTGTTAAGTTACTAATGGCTCAATCCATCTTGTACATGTAACCTTCAGTGTAGCGTTTCGTGCTGTAATCATAGTCTGATGCATTGACAAACTTCCGGTACCATGTGTGTTAAGTTACTAATGGCTCAATCCATCTTGTACATGTAACCTTCAGTGTAGCGTTTCGTGCTGTAATCATAGTCTGATGCATTGACAAACTTCCGGTACCATGTGTGTTAAGTTACTAATGGCTCAATCCATCTTGTACATGTAACCTTCAGTGTAGCGTTTCGTGCTGTAATCATAGTCTGATGCATTGACAAACTTCCGGTACCGTAATGTGTTAAGTTACTAATGGCTCAATCCATCTTGTACATGTAACCTTCAGTGTAACGTTTCGTGCTGTAATCATAGTCTGATGCATTGACAAACTTCCGGTACCATGTGTGTTAAGTTACTAATGGCTCAATCCATCTTGTACATGTAACCTTCAGTGTAACGTTTCGTGCTGTAATCATAGTCTGATGCATGAACAAACTTCCGGTACCATGTGTGTTAAGTTACTAATGGCTCAATCCATCTTGTACATGTAACCTTCAGTGTAACGTTTCGTGCTGTAATCATAGTCTGATGCATTGACAAACTTCCGGTACCATGTGTGTTAAGTTACTAATGGCTCAATCCATCTTGTACATGTAACCTTCAGTGTAACGTTTCGTGCTGTAATCATAGTCTGATGCATTGACAAACTTCCGGTACCATGTGTGTTAAGTTACTAATGGCTCAATCCATCTTGTACATGTAACCTTCAGTGTAACGTTTCGTGCTGTAATCATAGTCTGATGCATTGACAAACTTCCGGTACCATAATGTGTTAAGTTGTCACGTTCTGACATTCTACAAGATAAAGAGTGGTTTTTCTGACGTAAAAATACAAAGAACTTATCGTATCTCCTCCGGGACTATCCGAAAAAAGGTTTTAAGCGCGTTTGCCATCTCAGGATCGACGGCCCTTTAACCCTGTTAAGTCTGTAGAAGAGTTCGCTTCTGGCTGGTTTATTTATGTGGTAAACAAAGTACAGAAATAACTTATGTATAACACAACGTTTCGATGATTTAAATCTATCCTCTTCGTCAGGTGTGGGAGGCATTAACAATTTCTTCCATTGTCAATAACAAACTTTAAACGAAAGACTGATGCTAGTTATCTCTGGACAACTCAGTGGGTGTTCGGGAGCAGCACATCGTGACTCTGGGTCAGACGCGATGCCTAACCGGTTGCTTCGAGGATGGAATTTGAAGACAGTTGGATCTTCCGGCGTTAACTAAACAATCCAAAAGTTCAATTTAATAAAAATTAATTTTCATGTCATTTAAACTTCAATAACAAAATCATGAGGTAAATCAAAGTAAAATTTTAAACAAGGAAGGAGACAGGCTTTGCGTTGTCATCGTGGTTACACATAACGCCAATGTACAAATGTTTGCTAACGCTCAGCCATATCCCATGATGTGACTTCGAACCCGATGTTACCTACATAGAAATGAAGCCTCACGCAAACAGAATCTCAGGTCAGTTTATTCTCGAGATATCGTGCGAGTAGACAGACAGAAAAAAAAATTTTTCAGCCCGTTAATTAATAAGCTTCGCTAACGCTCAGCCAATAATACTGTATCAGATTAAATTTATTGCAGTAACAACTGTACTTTGTTTCTAATAATTTCTTTTTGCCCGCCATTTTATTCGTGTATTCATAGAGTTTTAGTTTACTTAAAACATTTTGGTATATAGTTCCAAAAACTGTAATTAGTTCAGCTAAATATAATAAAAATTAATTATAGGAACCATGTTGAATTACAAGCTCTGCTTTCATAACTGTCTTCCCAGTTTTCCGGTTCATATTCTGTCAAATATCGCCAATTGGTTTAGTTACAACCAATTATGAGATGCTTTCTTTCTCCCCCCCCCTTCTACCACAAACCTGTATAAGCAGATGTGCATCGCTTGTTTAACAAGTTTCAGCTTAATATCTACTGGCTGAAGAAGCCATCTACACAGATATGCCAAAGTACCTCAAGATGATACTAATCTTGGCATTGTTTTGGTGCGGTGTAAACTTGAAATCTTTGTAGACAGTCTTGACACTTGCATGGTTTTAGGAACCTTACTTTTTCAATATTTTCAACCCCAGAAGACTTTTTGTTATTGAATTGATGGAAATTAATTTTGACATAAGTTAAAAGAGCCCTTAAATGCCTTTTTAACTCAAATTTCAAACTCATATCAAGTTATGACTGATTTGATAATTTTTACATTGCCAAATAACATTAAACTATTTATAGCTGCTGAATTTGATTAAATAATAACCTATAAAACATCAGGGGGAATTTGATGTTTCACAGATTATGCCCGTTCATGAAGACCCCAACATAGAGAAATTAATTGTTTAAAGCTTAAGTCATCACAACTGCAAATAATGTAAGTTTGCCATCAAAACATTGAATATTGATCCGATCGAAACCCTTTAATTTCTGATACTTTTCAGAATTTGGCTGCAAACAATGTTGAAACTTTGAATTTTGGTAACAATTTTCATAAATAGCTTCAAAACATATTTATGCATTTATTGCCACCCTACGTTTTCATACATTTCTCTCCGTGGCAGAAAGTGTTAATTTTCAACAAAATTAGAATATTCTTCATACCCGTAGGTTCAGACGTGCAGTTCTATCTCCAAAACAAATTATTGATTCGGCATAATTTTTGTTGCAATGCCTCCAAGTAAAGTCTTTTTACTCTAAAGCTTAAGCTTATAAAAAGCCAGTGGTAAAGTGTCTCCCAATGTTTGCTGTGCTTAAGTAGTCGACAGTGGTCGGTGAGATTGTTAGCTTTTATTTTGTGCTGTTGTGATGGCAACCCTGCTGCGCAGACTGGTGCCCTGCGGCAGTGACCTCTTTTGAAGCAATACGAGTACATGGTCTGATCGTGTTCCCTTCTCCAACTTATTCTAAAATTCCTCTGAACCTGCTCATAATCTTTACTACTTATTGCTGTAACTCGTAAACCCACACCTTCACTAGCGTGTTCCCCACAAACACACTGCTCATCTATATTAACTTATGAATTAAGTATATTTCTCAAGGATTGTTCAGTGATACCAACCACGTTGAACAGTGTACTTACAAAAGTACTTGAAGATTTTACTCTTACAATTTGGTTCTGTGACAGGTTGCTCAAATGTATAATACCAAATTTCAAAACTACGAAATTCGAAGAAGTGATATAATTGTTTCGAATCTATCCTTACCTACGAGATAATATTTTAAACTTCTTTTCGAACTACAACTCGGTTCTATATCTCAACGATGCTCTCAGTGCAAATGGCACAAGACCAGTAGAATTTTGAACAAATTGAGTCATACAACAGTCTTAAGGTTGGGACACACATAACCGCACCGCGCCCGACACGTCAGTCAGCCGTATGCTGGCCGTCATACGGTGAAAGAATTGCAGCGCAGTTTTCAACCTGCAAGTCCATACTTGTCCGCACCGACACCAGACCGTCGTGGCCGCACCGTCACCGATATGTGGAGTTTGAATTTTGACGGGCACGGTGCGGTCTACGAGCGGCATCAGTTGTTTACTGTTGCGTTCTTCTTTTTAAAAAACTATTTATGTAGTCTACACGTTCTATTTTATTGAATTATTTAGTATAGCCTACTAACTCTACATCCTGTGTTCGCGTACAAAATCGTATTTATTGATAAAAGTAGGCTATTACATTTTCTTACATTAGAGTAAACTAGTAATATTTTCTTATTGTGCATATTTTCTTATTACAACAAATTTGAAAACCATGTTGTACATTAAGTGACTTTAAACAACTAAAATTCGAACTATTAAAAAGTCTTTAAACATTTTTTATTAATTAAAAAATAACAAGCATGTAATTATTTGAGCAAAAATCTATTTTTCTTTGATGTTTTGAAGTTACTTGATAAATTTATTCCGGTATTTTATAAGAGTCATATTTTAGAATGTCTCTATGACATTTTTATTTATTATTCTTTTCACTTCAATAAAGTAAAAATAAAAATATTTTTTTTTACAATAAGATTTTTCAAACAAGAAAAACCCATGTTAAAATAAATTATAATAATACTAAATCATTTATTTCCCCATAATAACAAACTGAATATTACAAATAAATATTATTGCCAGTGCTTAATAATAAATAAGACTATGACATAACGTATTTACAATAGCAGTAAATAACAAATAAAAAAATGTGTTCTACTTACTTTATTTCTAATTTATGTACTTAGAGTAATAAAATATAAAAAGTAGGTTACATCCTTTTAGATTTTCTTTCTTTTCTTAAACCTAATAATTAGGCCAATAGATTTACAAAATAAGGGAAATTTAGGTACCCATAAGAGGCTGTTCCTGTGTTGGGGATACTATATACAAAAAGGGTAAAAAATAAAAATAGCGGAATCGAGCAAGAATGAAATGATAAATATGAGTTATTTTAGCTTATGTAGTAAATAATGTACTCTTACGTTTTCAAAGTTTAAATTTAGTATAACTAGTGTGCTGTATTAAACAAAAAGGATTTATGCATGATTTACAATTCAAATATTAGGCTTTACACATGTAACATTAAATATTATATTATAAATAATTATTTTATAATGTTCTAACTTTAAATATTATTATAACTTAGCAGACAAGACTAATCATACACTAATTTATTATCTTAAACATATAATCAATATCATTTTTGACCAATCAATCATACTCTAATTTTTTTAGAAAAATATATTTATGTTTTCTACTATTTTTTACTAATTCTGGCAATAAATTATTTGTCCTCGAGCTATATTTGTAAAATTTTGTTTTTTGTATGTTCTCCAGTAATATATTGTACAAATATTTACTATGTTTTACAAATTATTATAAACGGGCTTGCAACATGGCAAACTCTCTGGCATCACACTATAGCTCTTGGGTTTAATACAAAAAACACCAAATACACTGTTTATAGTGTATTTGACCGAAATTCACTGCAATGAAACACAATGAACAAGAATTATACATTATACATTAAACATAATAACCAAGATAATGATATTATTTACAAATTTTACACACTAGCTGATTGTACAAAGCTTTACTGTAGCATTGCAATGTATCATTCACCACAGCTATTAATAAACATAACAACAATGAAATTAACAATTTTCTCAAGCAATACTTAATCTTCCAAATATTTTTTTAAGTATCTGTCACTTTGAATTCAAAAGAAAACGTGCTCTAGTACAAACAGTGAGATTGTTGCGCTCGGACTGCAAACGGACATGTGTGGCCTCACGGTAACCGAGCCGAGCCCGCACCGACACTCGGGCCGACTCACGTGTCGGGTACGGTGCGGTTATGTGTGTCCCCAACCTTTACCCAAATTACTCTCACGTATTCCCACATCCAACGAACCTTAAAAAAGTTTTCTTCTTGTTTAGTAGAACATTAGTCTAATTTTATTCTGGACTTTCATTACAAAATATTTAATTTTAAACATTGTCCACAATTACGAAAATTGTAATTACTCCTCGTTGTAAAAATAAAAGAGTCATAAATAATTATTACAGTCGTTTAATGAAATGCTGTTAGTATCCCTTAATAATCTATAAAATTATTTTATCAACGCATAACTCATAAAACAAAGATTTGAGAAAAGTAAGACGAACATTAATAAAAGGTTTTAACGTATGTAGAACGTTCAACTCAAGTAGCAGGATTATCACCAATGGGATGGAAGTGTAAATTGTCTCCAGCCTACCTACGAACCACAAGACAACCCTAATATCTTGTTATCCCCAACCCTTTACATACACTACACAACCCGGCAAGCTCAAGTGTTTATGGCGGCAACAATTGTTATCGTCATCTTCTACCTATACTACTCATCCTCATCTTCTACATTGATAACACAACCTGGCAAACTCACATACTTTGGCGGCAACAATTGTTATCGTCATCTTCTACCTATACTACTCATCCTCATCTTCTACATTGATAACACAACCTGGCAAACTCACATACTTTGGCGGCAACAATTGTTATCGTCATCTTCTACCTATACTACTCATCCTCACCTTCTACATACAATACACCTTGATATTATGTGTAGCATACAAATTATTGTTTGCTGTTTATAAATAATAAATTGTCATAAAAAACAATAAAATTTAGTTTTAAAAATTTAGTTAGTTGCAATGTTAATTACACGCACAAGGTCTGAATTAAATATAGACTTTTTTATTGTTCACTAGTTTGCTATGCATCGAATCTTTGAGTTAGATAGCTTCTCGAGGAGTCTGGTCATCCAGAGCAAGATTCTCAGGCAAGTCTCGGTCTCACGGACATTTTCGGTGCGTATTGAACCAAATTCAAAAGACAATGATTACGTCACACTCGTAAGCCTCAGAACTAAAATTACATGACAGTTTCTAAGTTATCACCAGTTGGTAACAACACAAACATAAAACAGTTAAAGGTGTCATAAACTGGAGCGACGACTAACAGATATGAGTCATCGTGTGATGATGAATCACTGTTTGTTGTGAGATGACTCATCTGTCGCGCATGTTTATGTGAGGTAGAACGGAAAAAGATCTGCTCGTTTCTAGAGTGAGAAACTCTGCTATTATTGTCGTCACGTGGATTTTGTACACTGGAAAGTCGATAATTTTATGTCGCATTGTTCTCTAACTTGATATCACTTGGCGAATCTTTATCGGGGATTTTATTTTTCCTAGCGTGACACTCTTAAAACCAATCGTCAGACATACAATTAACGGTTATGTCATCGTCAGGCAATTAGATAAAGTTACAAAACTTAACTTTAAGGGCCTTTATTAAAGTTGGCTGACGCTGATTTAACAATCAGGCTATTTATTATCTGACTATTATTATCCTAAGTTTCTCATGCCAAAAAAGTATTATCTGATAAAAAAATTATAATTTCATATTTTAACCCTTTTGATAACCTTCCATTTCGACTTCCGTCGAAATTAGCGCGGCTGCCGATCAGTGTCTTTCTTAGAGGGAATTTCTCCATCAATTCCAAGAAAAACAAGGTTACTTATACAAAGCAATGAAACTTTTAACAAGTAATTAACGTGTGTGGAGCACAAAATACTAGCTACTCCTGATGCGTCTAGGTCACAGAAGATTTGTTTGTTCCTAAACTTTTTCATCTATACCACAGTTTAAATACGGGGTATCCGACTTGGACACGTTTTATAGTGAAAGGGGCATGCACGTTTGTTTTGGACTTTAAAGCCTACCAGAGTGGCCTGGAACAAACTTATAATAGAAGTTTCATCCATCCACAACGTAGCTATTGTGGGAATAGTTGAATCGATGTAACTGTTGAGTTTAGCTCCAGTTCACCTTCCTCTCATAGCAGCGTCTGTACTCTACCGCTGTCACAGACTTCACTCCTGGAATCTGGAGTCATGTTCGTCTGGAGGTATCCAAAACTGTGTGTGACAGCGTCAGATTTCAGACGCTGCACTGAGAGGAAGGTGAACTGGAGATGAACTCAAGTCACAACTACATTTATATTATGGATATTTTACATTTCCCGCAGCATGATGGGGAAAAAGATTAGGGAATAGTGAGAAGTACGATCAGTGGGAACAGCAAAAAGAAAAAGTACCGTAATGCAATAATACTGCAGTAAATTACCACATTAGTTGTTAATTCACCCCATGGCCGACGCCTACACGAAGACAATCTGCCCGATCCTGTACTACCCTTCTCCGCTGGTCCATGTGCTTGGCGTTCAAAGAGCTACCTCAGTCATCATGTTGTGTGTGAGTGTGAGACCTCTGCATTGTAAGATTTTCATCCATGATGATATCACTTAATTGGCTGTACACCCGGAAAGGACCGGTTATTTCACTTGGTTTCCTCGACATTTGCTCACTTTCGTAGCATGCAAACCACAAGTCACTTGTCACCACTTAATTTGTAAAAGGCGTCATTGTCTACATGCATAAAATGCGGTATCGAGTTTATGGTTTACCTCATATGTGTCAAACCAGTGTTCTTGTCGCAGTTCTACCAACACTATAAAGCCGCCGCACCGCACCGTGCCACATACAACATTGTGACGTTTGATGTGGCCAACATGTGTTGTGTGACAACTTTGTGTTGAGCTTGAGGCAGACCGACACGTGTGGTCTTACCTGTGTTTTGTATGTGGTAGTCACAGGTGCAAAGATGAATGTTAGAGGTACTTTTATTTTTACACGACTCCTAGTGAAGCAGAATCTACCTGTACTTAGAAAATATTTGGAGTTCATAACTGTCCATAGCCCTACCTGTTCTCCCACAGATATTGTACAGTATACAGTAACGAGCAATGCAGCCGGACGCCAAACAAATTACTTTTCGACTATTTTCCTATCGTTATAGGACATTGGCGTAATTTACTGAGGGGTGTGAATGTACAACAATTGAAGCACACCAACCGTTTATACCAAGGATGTTGAAAATCAGCAGGGACTGTCTAATCCAACGTCACCCACACTAACATGCTTAAAGCACATTATTGGGCAGTCGAAGCCAAAGCAAAATAAAGCAAGGTCAGAGTACACTAGCGGTGTCAATAAACCCATCAAAAGTGAAGTCAGAGTACAAAAGTCATGTCAATGACCCATCCAAAGCAAGGTCAGAGTACAAAAGTCATTTCAATAACCCAACCAAAGCAAGGTCAGAGTACACATGTGATGCCAATAACCCATCGAAAGCAAGGCCAGAGTACACAAGTATAATAATACTATATTAATAACCCTTACTTCATAATACATATTTTCATAACTGCGCCTTAGAAGATGACACTCGTCGTCATCGTCATCGTCAGACGTTTCCGTTCTCACGGGTCGTCGTACACAGCCTCCTCCACTTTAGTCTATCGTTCCAGGTCTCCTCTTCATCCACCTGTATTTTCTGTAGTCCCCTTCTCTCTATGTCTTTCCACACACTTGGTCCTCCCATCTTCCTCTCGGTCTTCCTCTTGGTCTTCTTCCTCCTTCCTCCTTCTCCAGTGCTATTCTAGGCATTCTATTATCTCCCATCCTCTTCACATGCCCCATCCACTGTATTCTTCTTCCTTCCATTGTCTCTTGCAGTGAAACTACCTTCAATCTTTCTCTAGTTATTTCGTTCCTTATTCTATCTCTTCTTGTAGTCTTCTCTATCCCTCTTAAAAATCTCATTTCTGCAGCTTGCAATCTGCTTAAATCATTTTTAGTCCACGTCCACGTCTCTGCTCCATATAATAAAATTGGTTGGAAATAAGATTTATACATCAATACTTTTGATTCTTTCCCAATGTTCCAACTCCACACAATCTTCTTTACCATATTGAAAAACTTTCCACTCTTCCATATTCTGTTTCCTATCTCTTCTCTTATTGTGCCCCTATCTGTTATGATACTTCCTAAATAACAGAATTCCTTCACCTTTTCAAGTCTTTTTCCTTCAACTAACACGTCTTTGTTATTTCCATCCCTTCTCTCTACTTTCATTACTTTACATTTTTGTATGTTCATCTCTAAACCATATTTCTTCGCCACTTTTGCCCATTTGTTTTAACTCTCGTTCTAACTCTTCTTCCCTATTTTCCCATATCATTATGTCATCCGCATATGCTATTGTCTTAAGTTCTTCTGCTCCTCTGTTTCCTTGTACTTCTAGAATAATTTCATCCATTATAATATTGAAAAGGAAAGGTGACAATATGCTTCCCTGCCTTACTCCTCTCTCTGTTTTAAAAGTATCTGTATATTCTTCTTCAATTCTTACCCTGTTTTTACATATGCCGTACAGGTTCTTTATTCTTTCTACTATTCCCTCACGCAATCCTCTCTTTCTCATACTCTCCCATATCCTTTCTCTCAGTACCTTATCATATGCCTTCTGTAGGTCTATAAACGCTACCATTGTATCTTTTCCGTATTCCCACCTCTTTTCTAACACTTGTCTCATCACAAAAATAGCATCCACCGTTGACCTACCTTTCCTAAAACCACATTGCTCCTCTCTTCCTGTTTCTTCCAGTACTGGTCTAATTTTTCTGCAACAGTATTTTTTCATAAATTTTTTGTGTATGGCACAACAAAGTTATTCCCCTGTAATTCTCGCATTTTTGCTTATTGCCTTTCTTAAAAATCGGCACTATTATTCCCATTTTCCAGTCTTCTGGTATCTTCTTTTCCTTCCAAATCACTCTCATCACTCTGTACAACCATTGAATTCCCAATGGGCCCGCCGCCTTTATCATCTCAGCCGTCAGCTCGTCTATTCCCGCAGATTTCCCCTCTTTCATCTCTTTAACCGCTTTTTCCAATTCGCACATACTAAAATCCTCTTCATCTTCTGTCTCCTCTGTCATATCTCTTCTTTCCTCTTCATTTTCTGTTCCTTCCAGAAAATTATAAGAACAGCCTCGGAAAAAATAAGAAGATGACACTATTTTCCAAAAATACGTTCAACTACTCTTTAATACGTTACTGTGGAAAATTTATTTATTTATTTGTGGAAACTAGTTATGTTTCCAGAACATGGTTAGGTAAAATATTATAAAGAACAATAAGCCTAGTTGTTTTATGGCAAACTTTTCTTTTTACTTTACGCCCAGTACATCCGATACTTTACTGCATTTTGTCTTTTCTAGAAGAGAGATCGTGCTTTAAAGTGTAAAAGTTGCCACTACAGTAGGTCAGGAACACTTGTACTTGTGGTGGGAGAGACAGTCTTGTTCTGTAGTCTTGTTAGTGGTGCTTACTCTAGTAGACCTTCCCCTCACAATTTACGTCTTCAGCAAGCAATGCCTAACATTTTAGACTTTTCAATCAAGCATAAAATATCTTCTAATAGGATACGTAAAAAAACATAGTATGACATATTTTTATGACGCCAGCAGCGAATTGGATAACATTCCGTTAGCTTCCCGGCGACAAACGGAAATCATCTCGAAATATAAAGAAAATCCAGTAAGAAAATATAAAGCTCTAGAGAATCTAATAAGAAATTCCAGAGAGCTACCGAGCAAAATAGGTTCATTTGCATAGATCCATTTCTGCAGTGAAGGTTGGAGTTCGAAGCCTGGCAGACCAAAAGCAAGTCCTTTATCTCTAGAGCGATAAGTTCTTTAACCCTGATTGTTTCATTGATAACGCCTCGAACTGATAATTGTCAACAATGTAGAATAAAATTTTAATTTACTAGTGTACTGTATATAAAAAGTTTACATTTATGGGCACAAAACGAGAATTGACCACGAGTTGGAAGCTAGAGTTTGGAAGACCACGGAATGTAGAGTTAGAAGCTCCCCCAAGTTACTAACTTACTTATGTAAACTACTTCTTGAACATGTCTCCGAAACTATGCATCCATCCCCGGTCATGTTATTTGTACGTCTCTTTTTTATACACTAGTACGTTACTGTAACTACATAATAATAGTAAACTACAGTTATACAAAGATACAAACCACTATTACTATTAGGAGTATTCACTTATATGGAGTATTCAACACTATTCACTTACCTGACTTGAGTGTCAGAGTAGACTATGACATTTCAAGGTCGTGCGCGTGCCTCAATGAAACACTATTTTATGCTAATGTACGTTTACGACAGTATGAACTGACACGGGCAGGAGCATAATTCTCACTATACTTCCATTCCCAAGTTTACGATGAAATTCATCACACACACTAAAATTGTACAATGTTGTTCTGAAGTTCCGTTCGAAGATCAACACATACATTACGATATGGATAGCAAACTTCCATGACTAGCCAGTAACCCGTTTAAATTGCAGATAAAGCGAACCCTATCACTCGAGAGGTTAGAAAAATATTATTTCTGTCGGTCTTGTCTGTCTGTACGATATCTCTAAAACGAACTAACCTATATACTTGAAATTTAGCGCCCTGTTGTGACATAACCTAACTTGTTATAAACAAAATACACCTACAATTTCCCAAAGTCAATTGTAATTACGGTTTATTGCAAACATTGTATTAAGAATTGAATGCTGGTGCTAACAAACACAGTGCAAGTGACTTTTAAAGACATAACCTAACTATCACAATGCAATGCGGTATAAACTTGAAATTTAGCGCCTTGTTGTGACATAACCTAACTTGTTATAAACGATCAAAATAACCTATAATTTCACAAAGTCAATTGTAATTCCGGTTTATTGCAAACATTGTATTAAGAATTGAATGCTGGTGCTAACAAACACAGTACAAGTGACTTTTAAAGACATAACCTAACTATCACAATGCAATGCGGTATAAACTTGAAATTTAGCGCCCTGTTGTGACATAACCTAACTTGTTATAAACGATCAAAATAACCTACAATCTCCCAAAGTCAATTGTAATTACGGTTTATTGCAAACATTGTATTAAGAATTGAATGCTGATGCTAACAAACACAGTACAAGTGACTTTTAAAGACATAACCTAACTATCACAATGCAATGCGGTATAAACTTGAAATTTAGCGCCCTGTTGTGACATAACCTAACTTGTTATAAACGATCAAAATAACCTATAATTTCACAAAGTCAATTGTAATTACGGTTTATTGCAAACATTGTACTAAGAATTGAATGCTGGTGCTAACAAACACAGTACAAGTGACTTTTAAAGACATAACCTAACTATCACAATGCAATGCGGTATAAACTTGAAATTTAGCGCCCTGTTGTGACATAACCTAACTTGTTATAAACGATCAAAATAACCTACAATCTCCCAAAGTCAATTGTAAATACTATGGTTTATTGCAAACATTGTATTAAGAATTGAATGCTGGTGCTAACAAACACAGTACAAGTGACTTTTAAAGACATAACCTAACTATCACAATGCAATGCGGTATAAACTTGAAATTTAGCGCCCTGTTGTGACATAACCTAACTTGTTATAAACGATCAAAATAACCTACAATCTCCCAAAGTCAATTGTAATTACGGTTTATTGCAAACATTGTATTAAGAATTGAATGCTGGTGCTAACAAACACAGTACAAGTGGCTTTTAAAGACATAACCTAACTATTACAATGCAATACGGTATAAACTTGAAATTTAGCGCCCTGTTGTGACATAACCTAACTTGTTATAAACGATCAAAATAACCTACAATCTCCCAAAGTCAATTGTAATTACGGTTTATTGCAAACATTGTATTAAGAATTGAATGCTGGTGCTAACAAACACAGTACAAGTGACTTTTAAAGACATAACCTAACTATTACAATGCAATACGGTATAAACTTGAAATTTAGCGCCCTGTTGTGACATAACCTAACTTGTTATACACGAACAAAATAACCTATAATTTCACAAAGTCAATTGTAATTATGGTTTATTGCAAACATTGTACTGTATTAAGAATTAAATGCTGGTGCTAACAAACACAGTAATGGCAGCATTAGCATTGTTGTACTGTATAAGCAGACAATGGTAGTATTGCAAGGCCCACATCGATACGAACATTCACCTCTCCACTGCCTCCCTGATAAGGGAACAATGCTCCATTAATTACAAGTTATCAAGCTGTGCCCAGGTGTGTTGTGTCACCGACACCTGCTCTCTCTCTCTCGTCAGTGTTCTGCAACCTTCATCGCAACAACAGTCGCTTTACATCTACAATTACTACTAATCTCTTCCTACTTCATTCACGATTAGGTAAATCGCATTTTTAATGTTATAGTTTGCAATAACTTATGGTACGGTATAGGTTAATTACAGTTAAGTTTAGTTTCAATAATGCCTTCATGATTACGGCACATTCATTGTTTTATTGTTTTCACATGCTAATAAATGATAGTTTAATAAAGTACTGATATTGGTGGGGTTTGTTAATTGCAAAACTAGTTATTGTGAAGAGAACTAAAACGAATCAAAAGAAACTTTGTAGAATTTGTATCATTAACTGTTTTGAATTGCTGAAATCTAACTAAACATACCGTAATGTAAATTCTGCACTACAATACTTTGTATTTGAAGTCTGAAATAAAATATTAATGCAGATTATAATCTATTTCACATTATTTCTTTACTGTTTTACAATACAATAAAAAATCTATATTTAGATTTCAACATTTGTTTTATATGTTTAGCAAGTTTTATGAGTAAAAATTTCATCCATAAGATAATATATTCAAGATCATAAAAAGTTATAAGCATACAACAAAAAGCAATGTTTATATTTTCGTCCAACAACAAAATCTTCTTCTTCTGAATTAAGAATGGTTTCTTTCCATGAATTTTTTATTGTGTTCCTCTTACTTTCTTCCATAATTCTTTGAATAAATATTTTAGTTCCAAGCTTTCATACATCTCTCTAGTCCTGCAGCATAAATATTTTATTACTTGAAGCTTAAGTTTGGAGTTATCAGTCTTAATTGATTTCATCATTAAAAAACTATTGAGAATTATTTTAGAATAATTAATCTGAATCCAAACATTATATCGCAAACATGTCATTTACATTGAAAAATTGCAAAAGTTTGATACTCTAAAACTCTGTACCAAGTTAAAATAGCTCTGTTTTTTTTCTCTAAGTACCATAAGAATGTATATAAAAAAAGTCAGAAGTTTCTCATTATTCTGGCATTCTTTGCAATTATTTATACACACTAAGGTTGCCCTTCTTTACGTTCATTGTATGCATTTTAGAAAAATCATGAATCATTCATTTCAATCGTTTTTGTACATTATTCATATACAATAGTCTAAAACTGATTCATTTATACTTACAAACGTTCAACATGTATTATTTATTATGATAACAGAAAGCATCCTATTCCAACCTAATTTCAAAAAATGTGAACTTATATGTATCTAAACCTTTAGTTCTTGATTGACCTTCATATCAGTGGCATAACTAAGGGGGGGGAAGAGTAAGGGAATGAAACCCCCTCCTCCCCTCAGACACATAAAAATAGTTACAAGTAGTTAAACGTTTTATTCTGAATTAAGCCTACCTAACTTATTCAAATTTAAATAGTTTCTTCACTTTCTGGTGTGGTGTGCTCTTCAATCAGGTTAACCCCCTTTTCCCCCCAAAATCTAAGTCTTAGTTACACCACTGTTCAGTAAAACCACACCTCAATCGAAATCTGAGGCTGTGGTCAATCCGTTATCAACACTATCAGTGTATTATTTTCCTGATATCTTGTGGACAGTTTTACTTTTGTTGAGTTCAGGACTGTAGCAGTGTCAATTATATGTTTTACTCTCAGTTTGGAAAGCAAACCGTTTGATTCTGCGCAATACCAAGATAAGGTTATCTTCTTAGTCCCAAGCTAAGATGTGCTTCTTGGAGGTTAGAACTAGTGTTTCTATAACAAGTGTTGATTTGCCCTCTTCACCTTTCACAGTTTAGTTGGAATTGCGATGGGGGACCAGCGAGTAGAGAGGAGGCTTGTCTACTCTCGGCCCCAGTGGGCGAGTTTTCAAGCAAATGGGGGGGTACCTCGCTCGCCCCCACCCCCAGCCTCTCCGCCCCCTCACTCGCCGCCACCCAGTGCCAACCAACGACCAGTCCTCAACCCTGTAGAAGTCTGCGACCTCATCTGTAAGGTAAGAGGGAAAACCTTGTTAGAGGCAGCAGCTGAAGATAATTTAATGACAGAACCCTAGAGCTTTAATGTTCCGTAAACTTAGATCCCAAAACACACGTAAAAACGTATGGTTTTCAACTTTAACTACCTTTTTATCTTAAATATGGAATTGGTTCAGAGAGGATTGATCCAATGGTCGTCTCAAGTATGCTGAGATTTGAACCTATTGTACACTCTTTGTACACTATTGTACCTGAATAAGACAGGTACATTAGTGAGGAAATGTACGTAAACTCATGAATTATTAGTGTTAATAACTTAGGTGTTTGGGAATTTGCTTTAAGGATATCAGAGATACTGCACTGGGGAATGAATGATTCATTTAATTTAGAATAATTAAGGCTTTAAATTTATGTCAGTATTTCAGATCCTTGAAAAATTAAATAAAATTTATTAAATAACAAATTTCTATCAAACATTCCAAAATTTCAAGGATGTAGCCAGCAAGGAAGTCCAAATCTCCCCTTTACTTTTTTAGTAAACATTTATTAATATTGAAATAATTACTGAAATGTAGTGCTGAAAGATCGTTCTCAACAAGGAAACGGGTCAAGAACTTTAAAGGAACAAAATGGAACCTTACTTTCTGTGTACTAAGGGAAAATATTAGTTGTCTGGATCCCCAAAATTTTTTCCTGGCTATGTTCTTGTAAGATGTCATATTCAAAGATTTTAGAATAACTGTTAGGCCAGGGGGAGGAATCCTAAAGTCGGAGACCATAGCCTTCTTAGTGATAGTGAGAGAACTTATGATGTAATGGGTTTTGCATGACAAACACACGTTCAAATTAATACATCCCCAAAATGGAGCCTGGAGGGTAACCTCCCTCCTACATTTTCCAGTCAGAGTATGAGGTGTTGCCAAATTCTTCTATTTTTAATGCTTGGAATCTTTGATTAATGAGGGACTTAGGACAACAGCTCTAACACAATATCATTCCAGTTTGCTTAGGACAACAGCTCTAACACAATATCATTCCAGTTTGCTTAGGACAACAGCTCTAACACAATATCATTCCAGTTTGCTTAGGACAACAGCTCTAACACAATATCATTCCAGTTTGCTTAGGACAACAGCTCTAACACAATATCATTCCAGTTTGCTTAGGACAACAGCTCTAACACCATATCATTCCAGTTTGCTTAGGACAACAGCTCTAACACAATATCATTCCAGTTTGCTTAGGACAACAGCTCTAACACCATATCATTCCAGTTTGCTTAGGACAACAGCTCTAACACAATATCATTCCAGTTTGCTTAGGACAACAGCTCTAACACAATATCATTCCAGTTTGCTTAGGACAACAGCTCTAACACCATATCATTCCAGTTTGCTTAGGACAACAGCTCTAACACAATATCATGCCAGTTTGCTTAGGACAACAGCTCTAACACAATATCATGCCAGTTTGCTTAGGACAACAGCTCTAACACAATATCATGCCAGTTTGCTTAGGACAACAGCTCTAACACAATATCATGCCAGTTTGCTTAGGACAACAGCTCTAACACAATATCATGCCAGTTTTCTTAGGACAACAGCTCTAACACAATATCATGCCAGTTTGCTTAGGACAACAGCTCTAACACAATATCATTCCAGTTTGCTTAGGACAACAGCTCTAACACAATTATCATGCCAGTTTGCTTAGGACAACAGCTCTAACACAATATGATGCCAGTTTGCTTAGGACAACAGCTCTAACACAATATCATTCCAGTTTGCTTAGGACAACAGCTCTAACACAATATCATTCCAGTTTGCTTAGGACAACAGCTCTAACACAATATCATTCCAGTTTGCTTAGGACAACAGCTCTAACACCATATCATTCCAGTTTGCTTAGGACAACAGCTCTAACACAATATCATTCCAGTTTGCATAGGACAACAGCTCTAACACAATATCATTCCAGTTTGCTTAGGACAACAGCTCTAACACAATATCATGCCAGTTTGCTTAGGACAACAGCTCTAACACAATATCATGCCAGTTTGCTTAGGACAACAGCTCTAACACCATATCATTCCAGTTTGCTTAGGACAACAGCTCAAACACAATATCATGCCAGTTTGCTTAGGACAACAGCTCTAACACAATATCATGCCAGTTTGCTTAGGACAACAGCTCTAACACCATATCATTCCAGTTTGCTTAGGTCAACAGCTCTAACACAATATCATTCCAGTTTGCTAAGGACAACAGCTCAAACGCAATATCATTCCAGTTTGCTTGGACAACAGCTCTAACACCATATCATTCCAGTTTGCTTAGGACAACAGCTCTAACACAATATCATTCCAGTTTGCTTAGGACAACAGCTCTAACACAATATCATTCCAGTTTGCTTAGGACAACAGCTCTAACACAATATCATGCCAGTTTGCTTAGGACAACAGCTCTAACACAATATCATTCCAGTTTGCTTAGGACAACAGCTCTAACACCATATCATTCCAGTTTGCTTAGGACAACAGCTCTAACACAATATCATTCCAGTTTGCTTAGGACAACAGCTCTAACACAATATCATTCCAGTTTGCTTAGGACCAACAGGTCTAACACAATATCATTCCAGTTTGCTTAGGACAACAGGTCTAACACTGTATCATTCCAGTTTGCTTAGGACAACAGCTCTAACACATTATCATTCCAGTTTGCTTTAGGACAACAGCTGAGCCGGTTCTATACCTATATCTCCCCGGCTCAAGTGTGTTTTATATAGTTGTGTGTGTGGTTTTATTGGCTGCAGAGGCGACTGACCATTTGAAGGCGTTTGGCCTTTCCGGCAGAGTGGCAAAGACTCCGAGCCGTGCTGTACTAGTTAGGAGCAGCTCCAGTTTAATTTATTTTGTTAAATTTAAGTGTTGTTAGTTTTGCTGAGCCATTTCTCCTTCCTAACATGTGCAGCTAAGTTGACGGCCCCTCACTGATGAGGTTCCAAGGGATGAATTGTTTTATCCTGTCATCTCTCCATCATGCGTGGTCGCAGAGAAACTTCGCCTTTGCGCTAGCTGCTGAAGGACGGCCACCATGATGGACATACCTACTATTCAACACCTGTGATACCCTGTGTGATATTGTTATTGTTGCCAATTTATATAGTTTATATTTTGTTATTTAGTTTTAAGTTAGTTTTAGATATTATTTAGTTATTTCTTGGATTTCATTAGGAGACCCGCCCTTAGCCGAAGGATACCGGGTGGAATTGGCATTTCTTGTTTCAAATTATGGCATTTCTAATTTTTTGTATGCAGGTGCACCTGACGGAGATTGTTTGAGATATACTACTGCAGGCACTTTTATTTTTTTTTAATTTATAGTATATATATTTATACATAATTATATTGACAGGATAGGCCTGTGTTTTCGAAGTAAAATGAACCTGAGTATGCTGACCACGGTGTTCTTTTTTTTTACCTAGTTTTTTTTGATCCGGCATCCCGTTTCGCCGCCATGGGCGCCGCGCTTCCCTGATGTTTGCTGTGGGTGTGCGGGCGGCGATGTCAGGTTTCAATGGTAGCAGAGCGTGGTTAGCTGCTCTCTCAGCTGTCTCTCAGTTCTGGTTTTGTTTGTTGGGTGTAGGTTAGTGTTAGGTAGGGGGAGGTTAGAGTACACAATTTTTTTTTTATTAGGAGCTCGCCCTAGCACAGGATACCGGGTGGAATTGGTTTAGTGTCTTGCTTCCTGCAGACTTACCCTTTGCAGGGAGCAAGGGAACTCTAAATTGCTTAACCGCTAAATTTATCTAACTGTACTCTACTTCTCCCCTATCAATGTGTTGTTTTTGTTATATTTTTTGCTTCTGTGTTTTGTAGGTTGTGGTTAGTGTATTTGCAGGGTATCCTTCTATTAGGTAGCAGGTATTAAGTTCTTCACTTGGACCTCGTCAGTGTAAGCCTTTTGTGAGTTGAGTCCACTTAGGTTACTAAGTAATTTTTGCGTACGCTTTGTTGTTTATTGTTTATTTATTTGTCTTAATTGTTTGGTATGGCTTTTTCTCTGGTGCCTGAACATCTACGCAAGCCCGAGTTGGTTTTTGAGGTCCTGGCGAGAGGACAGAAGCCCGAGGGAGATGTGAGGGCATTAAGAGCTCAATTACGGGCTTGTATAGCGTTGGACCGCAGCTGGAATGCAGAGTTCCAAATTAACACAGAATTTGAGTTTTGTAAAACCCGAATGGAGGAATTGGAAGACGATATTAATTTTGAGTCACTTCCCATGTCCGGGTCAGCAAAGGCTAGATTGGCATCTCAGCTTTTACATTGGGGTGACAGAATAGTTTTACTTATGTCGGCTCCTAGTTTAGACTCTGAAATTAAAAGTTGGGCGTTTTCGGCCAGTAATAAATTAAAACAAGCCCTAGATGGTTTGAGTGAGGTGCGCTCGGTGAAGGAGAAGGGGGTACTATTTTACCTCTGTCACTCCAACGGAGGTTCCCACTACCATTACTCTTTTGCTAACCATCCTCCGGCTCTTTCTTTCGAGCCTCCCAGAGTTACTATGTCTCCGATGGGTGGTAGCCCTCCTGAAGCGGCTGGGTGAGGCTTCATCTATAGTTGTGCCCTTCCTTTTCTAGCTTTGGCAAACTGCCTCATCCTTTGGGGAGTGTGTTACAACACTTCCCCAGAGTTGATGGACTTGACACTAATTTACTTATCCATTTTCTTCTGGAAGTTTTTTAAACTGAGAGAATTTCCTGGTATGACAGATGCCATGCTTATGCAGATTTTAGCGCAGTTTTCCTTAAGGCCCCTTTTTTGATCGCCTTCTAGACTGCCTTAAGAGAGGTGCCACTTTTGACCAGTTCCACGCCGAGATCTTGGAGTTCTTTGTACCTGCTCGGGTTAGGGAGCGCTTGCGGGTGGAACGCGTTTATCGTCCTCAGGCACCAGATGAGACGTTGAGCCATTTTGTCGGGGAGATACGGGATGTAGCCCGGGTGTTGCGCTTGAGCTTGAGCGAAACGGAGTTGGTGAGCCTTATTTTGGAGGGCATTAAACCTGAAGAACGCTCCCGTTTGATTTTTTGTAGCCGTCCCGCATCTTTTGCGGATTTGGACCGCTCTCCATCATCTCTAGAGGGGTTCAGGATGCGGATGATCAAAGGGAGACCATGTCGAGGCATCTTTCCTCACTTGCCTCCGGGCCGTTCCCGGTCCATGCTCGGTGCAGTCTGAGCCAGCAGCTGCTCCTTCCCGTAGGCAGCCTCCTACCTGTTATGGCTGCAAGCAAGTGGGACATATTAGACCGTTTTGTCCACTTAATAAAAAAAAACTAGTAAGCTTGCGGACGAGTAAGCCCGACTCGTGCCGTAAAGGTAATTTTGAGGG
Source organism: Homalodisca vitripennis (assembly GCF_021130785.1). Classification (NCBI taxonomy): domain Eukaryota; kingdom Metazoa; phylum Arthropoda; class Insecta; order Hemiptera; family Cicadellidae; genus Homalodisca; species Homalodisca vitripennis. The sequence continues at coordinate 18,674,036 of NC_060214.1, forward strand.
CAAATATGTACCTAATTTTGATGGTAAAAGGGTAGCTGGTTTTAATACAGAACAGAAAGAAAACAGAAAGAAATAGACTTGGGGACAGTTATCATCGTTGGCCGAGAGGGGAGGTTGCTGCTCTGGCTGCGCAGGGAGTAAGGGCTGCCCGCTCAACCTGCCCACAACTGGATGTGCTTGTGGGGAATGTGGTGCAGAAGGCCCTGGTTGATTCTGGGTCAGCCCGCAGCCTGATTTCTTTGTCGTTTTTTGAAGATCTAAAATCCTCTGGGCTAATACGGCAGGTTGAGCCTAGTTCACTTATCTGCTGGACTGCTTCACGCACACCTTTACCTATTATCTGTAGTGCCCAGATTCACATCAAAATTAAATTATTTCTCTTGGGATTGGAGCTTTTTGGTGGCTAAGGACCTGACTTTTCCTTTCATCTTGGGAGCAGATTTTATCGGAAAAACTGGCATGATTTTGGAATTTGGCCTCCAGTCATGTTTTCTTTGCTTTTCGCCAGGCGGGTGCTCGTTCCCTTTTTCTGATGTCGAGTCCTCGTGGGACTGCTGCCTTAGAGATGGAAGATAAGAGCTTGACTCCTCCTGACCAACTAGGACATCTTACGCCGAAAGAGGCTGAGGACATAAGGCAGATTTGTTCCAGTTTTCCTGAAGTCCTTACTGACAAACTGGGTACGACCAATCTCTTGGAATACGAGATTCGTCTTACAGACACACCCGTCCTGTACGTTCCCATCCATATAAGCTTGCTCCGCCCAAGATGGAGATTCTGAGAAATATGATTGATGATTTACTTAAGAGTGGGGTTATCGAGCCGTCTTGCTCAAATTTTTCCAGTCCAGCGTTTCTAGTGCCGAAACCTAATGGGAAGATCCAGATTGGTCCTGGATTATCGAAAGCTCAATGCTCAGATAGAAATTGACTCCGTGGCCTCTCCCCGATTTGCATTCTGCTTTCGACTGTTTGGTAAGGCCAAGTATTTCTCCATTTTTGATCTTAACCAGGCATACCATCAGATTCCACTAAAACACGAGTCTCGACCTCTCACTGCTTTTTGTGTGCCTTGGAATTTTGTACCAGTTCACCCGATTGCCAATGGGCTTGGCTGTGGGGGCCCAAACACTCACCAGACTCCTGGATTCTATCTTTCATGATGTCAAATTTAAGTTTCGTGTTCAACTATCTGGATGACCTGCTTGTGTACAGTGAGAGTTATGAGGAGCACTTGACTCATCTGGAGGAAGTTCTAACTAGGCTGCGAGAGTCTGGCCTTACCGTCAATCCTGAAAAGGTGAGTTTTGCTCAGCCCTGAAATATCGTTTCTGGGTCATCTTGTCTCTTCTCGAGGTGTTTGTATTGATCCAGAGAGAACCCAGGCAATCAGGGAGTTTCCTCCTCCTAAGGATGCCAAGGGGATTGCCCGTTTTGTTGGGAATGATAAATTTTTATCGTCGTTTCATCCCCAATGTTGCTGAAGTGGCGGCCCCTCTGAACTCTCTTAGGAAAAAGGGTGCCAAGTTTGAGTGGGGTGAAGCGCAACAGGCTGCTTTTGAGCAGCTTAAAGAGGCAGTGATGCAGCCTCCAGTCTTGGCTATGCCTGATTTCAGTCGTAAGTTCGTCTTGCAAACTGATGCTTCCTCCTTAGCCGTTGCTGCTGTTTTATCGCAAGAAGTAGATGGTATCCGGCAGCCCATAGCTTATGCTTCACGCACGTTAACCCCTTGTGAGAAGAAGAGTTGTTCTGTTTATGAGCTGGAATGTTTGGCTGTCGTGTTTGGAATTAACAAGTTCAGGCGTTTACCTAGAACATAAAGAATTTTTTGTTGGAAACCGACAACCAGGCACTTTCTTGGCTCCTTGCCCACCCCCGTCAGCTCGGGAAGATTGGTCGCTGGGTAGTCCAAATTTCTGCTGCCCTTAAGTTCACAGTGCAGCACGTGCGAGGCACCCAAAATATCATAGCGGACACTCTGTCACGGATGTAATCACTTACCCAACGACCACCAGGATTTATCAGAGCCGCCCTGTTGTTGGCGTGCTCCTAGACTTTCCTCTGGCATTTTCGGACATTGTTCCCACACCAACTTAAGGATCCCGAGCTGACTGCTATCATCAATGAGCTTAAAAACGGAGGTGCCCACCCTCCTTATTTTCTGTACCGAGGTGCTCTATGCTGCCGTGACAAGCAGCGGAGAAAACCTAAGTTAGTGCTGCCAAGCTTTCTTGTACCGATGGTCTTTCAGTATTTTCATTCTTCTCCCTGTGGGCGGACATCTAGGAATTCATAAGACCATCGCGCGAAGATTAGGGATCAGTTCATCTGGAAAGGTATGGACCGGGATATTGCAGCTCGAGTACGTTCTTGTGAACTGTGCTCGCTAAGCAAACCGCTCAAAAATACCATGTTGGGTCTTTTGTCATCTGAGGTGGCGGAAAAAACCTTTGGAGAAGGTTTTCATTGACTATGTTGGGCCTCTCCCGCGTAGCAAGTCCGGAAATAAGTTCCTACTTGTTTGTGTGGATGCCTTCTCCAAGTTTGTTTGGTTGTGTTCCCATTGCGGAGTGCTACCGCGCAGCTCACGGTTGCACGCACTTCGTAACCATTTCTTTCAACACTTTGGAATCCCTGCCCACCTTAGTTTCCGATAATGGTTCACAGTTTGTCTCCAATATCTTTAAAAGAATGTGCTTTGGGCACGGAATCCGCCATGTGACTACTTCCCCTTTCTATCCTCAGCCTTCTCACGCCGAACGGTTTAATCGCAATCTTCGATCTGCTCTCATTGCCTTTTCATGCGGAAAATCAGACCACCTGGGATCAACAACTACCTTGGATCCAATTTGCCTTAATACGGCCCAGCATGAAAGTCACAAGGCGGTACCTTTCGAGTTATTATTTGGCTTTCCGCCAAACAACCCCTTTGGCGAACCTTTGGAAAATTAGCGATCTTCTGCCACCTCCCTGGTACTCCCGATGTGAAAGCCACTTGGGAGGCAGCCAGGCGGAATCTCATTCGGGCTAGGGAGTTAGTAAGGAGGAAGTACAACCGAGGTCGTATTGCCAATCCCTTCCAGGTGGGGGATCTAGTTTACTGCAAGGCTCACCCAGTCAGTTCGGCTGTGGACAATAGAGCTGCTAAACTTTGCTACAGGTGGACTGGTCCCCACCGCATCTTGAAGTTTCTTGACTCCGGTGACTGCCCGAACTGGGAATCCTCAGTCCGGGAAGATTTTCAGGAAGGCGCACATATCCCATCTGAAGCCTTGCCGGAGTCATCCGTGATTTCTCTTTAGTCTGTGCGGGAGGGTTTTAAGGTCCAGAGGCCTTATCACCTCTGCTACTTCTTCCTGATCAAGGTCCTGTGTTCTTCTTTGTACCCACACTACTCTTGGAGGGTTTTTCTTGCCTCCAACTGGATTTTCTTGGTTTTCCCTTCTGCAGACTTAAGGGTTTTTCCGGTTTATATTTCTTCAACCATTGGGGGGAGAGGCATTTCGTTTGGTTCTTCATTTTGAAGAAATTAACAGAGGGGAGTTCCTCCTTTTGGGGGGGGAGTCTGAGCCGGTTCTATACCTATATCTCCCCGGCTCATGTGTGTTTTATATAGTGTGTGTGTGGTTTATTGGCTGCAGAGGCGACTGACCACAATATCATTATGATATCTAACACAATATCATTCCAGTTTGCTTAGGACAACAGCTCTAACACCATATCATTCCAGTTTGCTTAGGACAACAGCTCTAACACAATATCATTCCAGTTTGCTTAGGACAACAGCTCTAACACAATATCATGCCAGTTTGCTTAGGACAACAGCTCTAACACAATATCATTCCAGTTTGCTTAGGACAACAGCTCTAACACCATATCATTCCAGTTTGCTTAGGACAACAGCTCTAACACAATATCATTCCAGTTTGCTTAGGACAACAGCTCTAACACAATATCATGCCAGTTTGCTTAGGACAACAGCTCTAACACAATATCATTCCAGTTTGCTTAGGACAACAGCTCTAACACAATATCATGCCAGTTTGCTTAGGACAACAGCTCTAACACCATATCATTCCAGTTTGCTTAGGACAACAGCTCTAACACAATATCATGCCAGTTTGCTTAGGACAACAGCTCTAACACAATATCATGCCAGTTTGCTTAGGACAACAGCTCTAACACAATATCATGCCAGTTTGCTTAGGACAACAGCTCTAACACAATATCATGCCAGTTTGCTTAGGACAACAGCTCTAACACAATATCATTCCAGTTTGCTTAGGACAACAGCTCTAACACAATATCATTCCAGTTTGCTTAGGACAACAGCTCTAACACAATATCATTCCAGTTTGCTTAGGACAACAGCTCTAACACCATATCATTCCAGTTTGCTTAGGACAACAGCTCTAACACCATATCATTCCAGTTTGCTTAGGACAACAGCTCTAACACCATATCATTCCAGTTTGCTTAGGACAACAGCTCTAACACAATATCATTCCAGTTTGCTTAGGACAACAGCTCTAACACCATATCATTCCAGTTTGCTTAGGACAACAGCTCTAACACCATATCATTCCAGTTTGCTTAGGACAACAGCTCTAACACAATATCATGCCAGTTTGCTTAGGACAACAGCTCTAACACAATATCATTCCAGTTTGCTTAGGACAACAGCTCTAACACCATATCATTCCAGTTTGCTTAGGACAACAGCTCTAACACCATATCATTCCAGTTTGCTTAGGACAACAGCTCTAACACAATATCATTCCAGTTTGCTTAGGACAACAGCTCTAACACAATATCATTCCAGTTTGCTTAGGATAACAGCTCTAACACCATATCATTCCAGTTTGCTTAGGTGCAACAGCTCTAACACAATATCATTCCAGTTTGCTAAGGACAACAGCTCAAACACAATATCATTCCAGTTTGCTTGGACAACAGCTCTAACACCATATCATTCCAGTTTGCTTAGGACAACAGCTCTAACACAATATCATTCCAGTTTGCATAGGACAACAGCTCAAACACAATATCATTCCAGTTTGCAGCTTAGGACAACAGCTCTAACACAATATCATGCCAGTTTCCTTAGGACAACAGATCTAACACAATATCATGCCAGTTTGCTTAGGACAATAGCTCTAACACAATATCATTCCAGTTTGCTTAGGACAACATTGGAAGTTTATCTCAACCCTTTCACTTTTTATTTTTAACATAAACATTAATTACTTGACTTGTACTTGTGCCAGGAAGAGAGACTTATCTACATAGGGCACAATATTTGCAGTGTAGAATAATGCCATTATAAGTCCTGAGGGCTATTCGTAACATTAATAAAATGATCATTCATCAGATTTGCTACGTGACCTGTCCTGAGCACACCACCTTCACTCTGACTCCCACTTTCACTGCTGATGAGTTATCGAACTTCCTGATTCTCTATTAACAATCCACCAAGATTTTTAGAGACATTGTCTAAACTAGGAATATGTTTGTATCATCAACACATTTCCTTAGTTGAGTTTTACATTATTTATATCTAAAGTTTCCTCTATGGTTTTAGAATTACATGTAAAGTATTTTTTTATTTCTTTCTTAAAATTCACTTTTCTTTGAAAGTATGTTCAAATGATGAAAAAATGTGTTTAAAACTCCTTGTAAAAGATACTAACAAATTTTCAAACATTACTGAAGGAAACGGTAGAATTAATCCTGGCATTAATTTTCTAAGTCTTGACAAGACTATGAGACGTTACTTGTACAAAACTGTATACTCGTATTTTGAAAGTTTTATCAATAGTATCAAATATGCCATAGGAGCTAAATGATCAGAAAGTCCGGGGTCCATTACTTACTTACTGTTACTTCTATGGTCACTGATACCCAAGAAAAGAATGTAGCCAGGAACAAATTTGGGGGGATTTAGACAACTGATATTTTCCTGCAGTTGTTGACCTGTTTCTTTGTTGAGAACGATATTTCAGCAGTACATGACAGTAATACTGAATTATTTAAATAATATTAATCGTTTTCCCAAAAATTAATTGCAAATTTGGGGGCTGTCCAGACCCTTTGAACCCCCTCGCTGGCTAGGTGGTATTTGAGCTCCTTGATGGAGCTGGTATCTGCCTCAAATGTTTTCGATCTTCCATCTTTTTTACTGACCCTCTTGTTCATATAGATAACCACTCGGTCTTTCCTCTTTTATATGGAAGTCCGGATGTCTTCTCCAAGCAGGGTTTTTCTTTCCAAACTTGCTTGATTAGAGCATCACCTTCCTTTTTCATTGTGTCCCCGGTCTGTTACAAATATATGCATTCCGGTTTGTCTACAATGTCTAGTTCTTTAAAAAGATCTCTAATTTCTTTGTTATGTTTAACTCTCACGTTCCATTTTCCCTTGTGGGGCTAAAAACTTTTCTTATTAACTTATTTTAAATAATCTTTTCTCTAACTTGGCTCCATACAGAAGGATTGGTCATATTGAGTTATTTTTTGAGAATTTTAGTTTTGTGTGGATAAAAAGATTTGAAGACGTAAGTTTATTTAAGGCGAACATGCACACATTGGCTGATATATTCTACTTTGGATTTCAGTTTGTTCACTGAAGCTGGAGCTGATTAAGTTACCAAGGTATTTAAATTTATTAACATGTACGAAGTTTTGATCCTCTATTTTTGAATGATTGGAGTCATCATGATTTCAAGCAAGATACATAAATTTAGTTTTTTGTCACTGAATTTGAGCACTGTAGGTTTCTCTTATAGAATTATGCTAAGGTTTTGAGGTTCTCTTTATTCTCTGCCAGCAAAACTAGGTCACCTGCAATGACGTAGCCAGCAATGAGTTCCAAGGGGTCTGGAAGCCCCCAAATTTTCAATTATTTTTTTAGTAAACGATTATTATTATTTAAATAATTCAGTATTACTAACATGTACTGCTGAAAGATCGTTCTCAACATAGAAACGGCTCAAGAACTTTTCAAGGAACAAAATGGGGCCTTACTCTCTGTCCACTATAGGAAAATATCAGTTGTCTTTACCCCCCCCCCCCCACCCCTAAATTCTTTTCTGCCTATGATCTAGGTCACTTGCGAAGGCAAGAACTGAAATTGTTTTCCGTACCTGTATCCTTAAGCTAGCTTTCTTAATATTACATGAATGATAACAATACATACCTCTCCCTGTCTTTGACCTGATTACATTCCAGTTGCTTTGACTTTGTTGGAAGAATTTTAAATTGTACTGCACATTTGGTTTTTTAAGAACTTTTTTTTGCTAAAGTTTGATTAAGAACAGTCTATTTTCTTCTGATTTATTTTTAAACAAGTTTTTTGTCAACCTAAATTCTTTTTTGAGCTTCACTATTTAAAAATGTAAATGCTATAGTTCCTTTGTAACCCAATTTTGCTATTTTGTTGATTTTTCAGAAACAAGTTTTCTTTGAAAACATCAAATTAAGAAATTTGGAATTAATAAAAATTGAAACTAAATTAATAACCAAATAAAGAATTAAATATTTCATATTTGTTCTCCGCTGATGCTTGTTAAATCTCCATCCAGCTTTCATTTCAGATCTGCCTAGCAAAGGTTTTTAAATTTGATTGGCTAAAATATTCTACTCTCTTTTTATGTTATTCCTAGATACAGTATTTAAATTATATACATCTAAACACTGTACATCATAGTCAGATACTTGAGTTATCAAACCCCTTGCCTTCATACTACGTGAAGTGAAGTTAGTAATAAAATTATTAATAGCAGCTTATAAAGTACTATTTGGCAATCAATATTACACCATGTAATACATTTTCAATACATTTTTTACGTGTGTTATCTTTAACTAAAACATCAATATTAATGTATCCTGTTAAAACTGAATTTTTATATTTATTACATAATTCAATGCTCATTAATTCAAACTTATTGAGAAAAGGTTGAAGGTAGCAATGGCAAGGGGTATGATAAATTCCCTCGGCTACATAGGTTTAAAACGTATTTATGAGGTTTACAGTCAATAATTTTTTTGGAGTTGGTGCACCTGTAACGGCCCTCCCATTTTAGGGGGTACTTCAAACTATCCCCTTAAGTGTCAGATCCCTCCAAAATAATTTTGTATATACATCTCTAATTACCGTACATTTCTGTTAATCCCTTCTGATATTTTTTTTTTTTTAATTGAGCATATTATAAATACAATAACAAATATTCTCTGTCTGCACAGCTACAATTTTAATACTTTATACCGTACTTCTTTAAATTTGCTTCCATATTGAGTCCTCTGACATATAGATGCTACATAGCCTCAAATTGAAACTAATTGGTGTTTTAAAAACATTTTTCTGATAAAATTCACTGATAACATCACATTTCTGAGTGTCTATTATCTTCATCAGTACATTATCACTATCAGAAAGCACAAGAGCAATCAATATTTGTTTAAGCGATTGTGTACACCATTTCCCGTGGCTGCTTCGAGCTCCTATTTTACTATGATTTAGTACATCAAATAGTGCCACAAAAATTAAGAATTCCTGATAAATATCCAATGATATTTATCCATACAATACACAATATTCTTAATGCATTCTACAACGTTTTGTACAAGCATGGTTACGATACATTACGATTTATATTGTCTGTTTAAAAAACGTTAACATAGTAGTTTCAGTACAGTAATTCATTTTTAGTTATTTTTTTAGGTAATATTACTTGTATGTATCAGGGTTTACTTACTGCTTACTATGCTAATAGATTCTTATAACCAATTACCGGTATACACTTGAAACACTGACATGCTCAAATACATGTGAAGATAATTTGAAGTTTAAGAGAGAAGGAATTGAGTTAGCTAATTTATCAGAGGGGTTATTAACTCATACACAATATACAATAGATAATTAATAGACAATAACTCTTTATTGAGGTACAAATTGTACATTGGATAGTGTCACATAATCTTAACAATAGTGATAACATTACAGTTATATTTTATACTTCTCTGTTTAAATAACTCCTCTATTGATTATAATATTATCTAATAGATTATATTTAATGTTTTTGTTTTTAGTTGCTTTGAATATTTGGCAATTTTTCTCCCTTAAATACAATATAATTTTGTAAGAAATTTATTTTATGTATATACAGCTTTTTAATATAATTCTGAACTATGACGTTCAAAAAAGTAACAATTTTTTTCTTATTTCATATTTGTGAGTTTTATGTTTTTTTTTGTACTATTTAACTTATTGTATTTTACACATAATTAAGTACGCTGTGGCTATATGGCCGGCTAACCGTCTGTAGATTAGACAGACGGGCGATGAGTGGTGACGTCAACCGTGACGTAACGAAAGGGCAGCCATAACTGTCACCTTTACACCACTGCCTTAGAAATATAAAAAACACAATTTGTAGACTATTTTATTAATTGCATATTATGCATTGGTAAATATATTGAACGGTAATGTAATAAAAGTGTACGCTTAAATAAATTAAAAAGAAGAAATATACAACTAAAAATTAACCATGTACCAGAATCTACACTTCGTAGTTTAGATATAGTTTTGTTTCTCTCAATTTTACTGGAATGTTTCAATTAATAGTCATTAAGAGAAATCATAATTAATTATAAATAATTTTTTTTCATATTAAATATGTATGTCATTTAATAGCATAAAATAACTGGAACATTTGTTTTATTTACTAATAACACTCAAATGGTTATGATTTCATTGTATATTGTATGTAAGTGGTAAGAGGGAAATTAGTCTCTCGTCTTGAGATATTTGAAAATAAATTCTTCCATTATTTACCGATTAAAAATAGTTTTATTATTAATCACTTATGTATTATCGGACTTTAGCAGGACTATAAGTTCTTATAGAAGGGATATTGGTACAGTTTAAAGTATATAGCATATCTCGAATCACTTATTCTTAATTGAATATGGTCCGTATTTTCTTTATTATTGATAAAAATTTTCAACTGGTCAAAAGAACTAAACTTTCTACAACCCGCCATTTTAATAACAATGCACAGTGCTAGAGCTACTTCAAAACCTTTGGCGTCACAGTCTGTGACGTCATAGTCTTTCCCGTTCTTTGAAACCAAGACCGGTGACCGGGCATATAGCCACTCCGAATTAAGTATCTATAATGTTAGCCTATAAACCACTAATATAACATTTACATATCTTATTTTACATTTAGACCTAATTTGGAAATAGTTTTAGATTGTAATTTAGGCAAAATTTTAATAGAATAGAAACAGTTCTTTAGTGAAGCAAAGTTAAGTTCTTTCTTACATTGAACCTTGAACAGAAATAACTAAAAATTCAATATCAGAACATACAGAAAATAAGTAACAAGTAAATGATGAGAAGGAAATAATAGTAAAAAAAACTTTGTTTATTCAAATTCATTTATCAAGATTTCAGTAAAATAAAACTTCTCCTCTATATTTGTTTTTAAAACGCTTGCTACAAAACAAGTTTTAACTTGTCTAGTAAAGACATGTTTCAAAGAATTTGCTTTATTTTTATTGATACAGCAGTAAATATAATACAAATAAAATGTTTATTACACTTTAAACGCATAAAAACCATTGAGAACGGGGTTATTTTAGCATTTTTCATTTACCTCTTCTAAAACTTTAGAAACAAGGTTGAAACTAATATTGTAATTTTATGTAAAATTATGGTATGTTACTAATTATTACTACTATAGTAGTAAGAGCATAAAAGTTTCTTTCAAAACAAAGTAAAAGTAAAAAAATCTGTAGAACTAGATTTTATCACCATTGTTAAAAACATTTTGTAAGAGTCTGGGAGGGAATACTTTGTAAATTCAAGCATTAATAAACTGAAGATCAAATGTTTTCTAGTATAGTTTAGTCTAGTACGAGCAGCTTGTGAAACAGCTGTTATTGATTAATGTGAAGGGGGTACTGTGGTACACTGCCAAAGTGGTGTTTACAGTTCAATGTGGATGCACTATGCACACAGTAGAGAGTATAGTCTTTGATGTTAAACATTGTATAGGTAATCATAAATAATAATTGGTTTAAGTAATGTATAAATCTGTGTTTCGTCACAAGGATACATTATGGTAAATGCTTATTTGTTTGCTTCAGTGGTTTAGTTGTAATTGTAAATAAATGTGGTTAATTCTTAACAACACATTGATATGTTTTATAGACTATCCAACAATTTAGGTTATGTTTACTATATTGAAGTGATATTGTTATTCCTCCAAATCCTTCACTTTACATTAAATCATATGTAATGAATTCTATTCAGATACCGTATACATTAGGCAAATGGAATGTTTTTTGTCACAAAGGGGAAAATTTGGGGTAAAAGGGTATGAAAATCTTATATACCAGTCAAAGTCAAAAAAATTGTATTCGTTTTAGTTACAATGATGCAACATTTGAATAGTGTCAATTTAAACTAGCTAAAACACTAATATAAAATAACGCTATAATAAATCTACAAAAAAACTACCTGATTTACAAATCAAAATATTCATTTAATAAATATAAAGCCTTGTCCATCAGGTATGCTTTAAGCTTTCTTTTAAATATTTTATGTTCTGTTTCTTGTTTGATAGCAAGTGGAATGGATTTAAGAAATGTATGTTGGTTTTTTGTGAAAACATTTAGCCTATGGCTAGTCCCCCATCCAAGAACGTGGGGAAAGAATATAAACCAATATCACCGCCTGGATATGCCAATTCTTTGTTTTCGTAGTAAATATATCAACAATTGAAGAGTAATCCGAGAACTTTGTTCCGGCCAACTGGTGTCCTTATTATTTATATTTTATTCTGTTATTGTTCTAGGTTATGTTGCTCGGAGATTCGGGAGTTGGCAAGACCTGTCTGTTGGTACGGTTCAGAGATAACCTGTTTCTCTCTGGAAACTTCATCTCCACTGTGGGAATAGACTTTAGGGTGAGCGAAACCCTAAGGTTTACTGGGTGTGTACCAAGTAACTGACACTCGTACAGTAGCCTACCGCTTGTAGTCAGACACATTGTTCTCATAATACCATGTGGTAATTGCATACTGATAGTTTAGTCCTTGTACACGTAAAATAAAATAAAATGATGTTCACAGAATTTTTGTAATAATTTAACTAGCATATGATTAATTAAAACTGTTATTTGTAATGATATAACAATTTATTGATGTAATTATTTCAATAGTAACTTTTAAAAATGGTTTATAGTATATATTTAAGTGTATTTCATTTTTAAGAAGAAAAAATGAAAACTCCAGCGAATTCTATAAAAGTTTCAACATTTTCAGGTGAGTTAACTTTTATTGTCTGTATTACACTTAGAGTTAAACACCTCGCTGCAAATTTCACGAGGTAAGTTTTCAATTTTTAAAATAATTTTAATTAATAATTAGTATAATTTTTTTAGTAATAAATCTGTTTGATAGTTTTATATGTATGAAATAACTTATATTAATAATTTAATACATATAATAAATAACTTTATTATATCTTAAATTACATATATACATACATATATATATATATATATATATATATATATATATATATATATATATATATAATTAAATAATGTATATATATATATACATATGATGTAATTTAAGATATAATTATGTAATTTAGAACTAATTTTCACATTTTGAGCTATACGTTTTTTAATTTTTAAACATTTGCCATGTTATAAATATTGCTTTTACTAGCTTCATTCTTCTAATTTATATTTATCTACTATATTACATTTTAAAATGAAAATTAAGAAAACCAGTCTAAAATTTTTATAAAAATGTTACATTATTTTTATAGTTTTCATAATCGTATAAAGACAAAAATGTATGTAAAAGTTTTGGTAAACAAATTTCAATTATTCAGAAGTCACACTAGAAATAACCTAAAACTGACACATATTTTAGTTGGTGTTCAAAATATTGAAGGTTTAGATATTGTTACAAACTCATATAAACAGGTTCTCATAGATACTTCAGAGGGAATAGTGTAACTCAAGTGATTGATACTCATTCCATCTAGATGGTTCAAACCTGTATTTTTAATCTAAATATCTCTTAGATTGAAACCATTTTATGAAAATGTAACAGACTTCATTAAACAGTGTATTGCTAATTGTGATCCATGTAAGTTGAATGTTTTATCTAGTAATACCAAACAAAATACTGAGGTTTTCAAAAATGAGAATAATTATTGTTATTATGCACAGTGTCACCTACACCTACTATTGGGCTGTCGTTAGTTAGAGAATTACGTCACACCCGAGGATGAGACAAAGCTTAAGCTCCATATATACGACACAGCTGGACTGAAAAGATTCCATTGGGTTATCCTTGCATTTTACAAAGAATGGTATGGTCCGTTACAGAGCAAGATGGTTCAGATATGGTACATGGTTGGACCAGAGAGGTTCCACAGCAGTAATATCTATGACTATTATTGTGACTAGTCTGATTTGTTACAGAGGTGGTAGCGGTGGAATGAGACCAAGGTGAAGCTCCAGATATGGTACATGGTTGGACCAGAGAGGTTCCACAGCAGTAATATCTATGACTATTATTGTGACGTCTGGTTTGTTACAGAACAAGGTGGTAGCGGTGGATGAGACCAAGGTGAAGCTCCAGATATGGGACACAGCCGGACAAGAAAGGTTCCGTAGTGTAACCCACGCTTACTACCGTGATGCCCATGGTGAGTTGTCTCGGAGGACACGATAGTCCTTAATTCAATAATCAGTTTTGGTTATAAATAACTGAAATATTTTTACTTAAAACAGTATAAAAACAACTACCTTCAATAGCAGGTTTGTTATTTGTCAACAGCTTTCCAGTTACAGATGGGATAGAAAGAGTTCAATGTTAGATGTTAAAAGTTTATTAACTTCAATGGTTGGCCTTTTACTCTGTTGGGGAGTTCCTATGTCACAACTGGGAGAGCAAGCCGACCTGGCCTGGTACACTGTGATCTGGTCAAACTGAACGAGTGTGAGTGAATGTATGACCATGGAAGTTTGAATATTGATTGAATGGTGTGAGATTCATGTCACCTTGTAACAAACTGTATGAGTGGAGTGAATGTATGAACATGGAAGTTTGAATATTGATTGAATGGTTTGCGATTCATGTCACCCTGTAACAAAGTGTTTGAGTGTGAGTGAATGTATGAACATGGAAGTTTGAATATTGATTGAATGGTTTGCGATTCATGTTACCTTGTAACAAACTGTATGAGTATGAGTGAATGTATGAACATGGAAGTTGGAATATTGATTGAATGGTTTGCGATTCATGTCACCCTGTAACAAAGTGTTTGAGTGTGAGTGAATGTATGAACATGGAAGTTTGAATATTGATTGAATGGTTTGCGATTCATGTCACCTTGTAACAAACTGTATGAGTGTGAGTGAATGTATGACCATGGAAGTTTGAATATTGATTGAATGGTTTGCGATTCATGTCACCTTGTAACAAAGTGTTTGAGTGTGAGTGAATGTATGAACATGGAAGTTGGAATATTGATTGAATGGTTTGCGATTCATGTCACCTTGTAACAAAGTGTTTGAGTGTGAGTGAATGTATGAACATGGAAGTTGGAATATTGATTGAATGGTTTGCGATTCATGTCACCTTGTAACAAAGTGTTTGAGTGAGAGTGAATGTATGAACATGGAAGTTTGAATATTGATTGAATGGTTTGCGATTCATGTCACCTTGTAACAAAGTGTTTGAGTGTGAGTGAATGTATGAACATGGAAGTTGGAATATTGATTGAATGGTTTGCGATTCATGTCACCTTGTAACAAAGTGTTTGAGTGAGAGTGAATGTATGAACATGGAAGTTTGAATATTGATTGAATGGTTTGCGATTCATGTCACCTTGTAACAAAGTGTTTGAGTGAGAGTGAATGTATGAACATGGAAGTTTGAATATTGATTGAATGGTTTGCGATTCATGTCACCTTGTAACAAAGTGTTTGAGTGAGAGTGAATGTATGAACATGGAAGTTGGAATATTGATTGAATGGTTTGCGATTCATGTCACCTTGTAACAAAGTGTTTGAGTGAGAGTGAATGTATGAACATGGAAGTTTGAATATTGATTGAATATTTTGCGATTCATGTCACCTTGTAACAAATCGTATGCAACCGTGTTTTGGAACCAAAACATCTGAAGTATGAATGGATAGAACAAATGCCTTTCTGCAACTTACTGGCCATCTGATTGCTTGTCTGTTCTTCTTGTGCTTTGACGTCTACACTATTGATTTTATGCAGTTTCAGTAATATAATATACTGTAATAATATCCAGTACAATAATATGTAATTTACTACTTAACATAATAAAAATTTTATAGGTACTAGCAAATCCATAAACATAAGAAGCTATGAATCTCAGTTAAAATTAATTGTAAATGGAAAACTGATTGAAAATGTGTGTGCAGTTGAATAGCAATAGTTCAATAACAATCTTGCTAATATTACAAAAAACCCCATTGGTCTTACAAAAACTATGATGAGGAGGCCAGAATCTTCTGTAGGATTCATATTAGTAAATTCTGTTCATTCAAACTCGCTACAGCTGTCCTGATTTGAAGGAGTTAGGATCAGATTATCAAGATTTAACAAAACAGTAATTGATGACATATCCCCAAAAATACTTAACCATTGTGCAGAACAAACTTGCCCTCTTTATGGCATATTTTAAATAATCTCTCACTGAAAGTGTTCTCTCAGAGTTTGAAATGTTAAAACTTAATCTTAAAACAATCTGGCAGTAAAACAAAATTAAATAACTACAGACCCATGTCACTACTTCCAACTGTCCCAAAACCTTGTAAGAAAATCGTGCTAATCAGGTTTTTAGGTAAATAATCTCGCACTAAAAGTGTTCTCTCAGTGTTCAAATGTCAAAACTTTATTTTAAACCAATGTGGCAGTAAAACAAAATTAAATAACTGCAGCCCCATATCACTATTTCCAACTGTCTCAAAAGCTTGTGAAAAAACAGCACTCATCAGGTTTTTAGAACACTACACACTCAACAATCTGAATTCAATCAGAAGTCAATTATTACAGTAACTACTGAATTAGTATAACCAGTAACTGATTGTACAAAATAAAGCATCAACCTGACTATAGTGGTTTCCCATATTTTCGTACAGCTTTTGACCGGTTGAGACATGACCTCATATTAAGCAAACTCTTGACCTGTAAAGCCAACAGCCCTTATGGTTTAATACCATTTTTAAAAACCAAAGTCAAGTTGTAAAATTCAAAACTATTGAAAAAGGAATTACAAAAGTATTTAGATACCAAATTCTGCAAATCCAAGATGTCATACAGTGTTGTGTCCAGTGCTATTCACCTCTTTACGAATGATCTCCAAAAAATACTTACATTACTACACTCAAACTTTGAAGTATGCTGATGACACAATCTTATTTTTAGACAACCATTTATCTGATAACTTAATCATTACCGTACTACTAACAAGGCCAATCAGCATTGCAATTAAAATTACCTAGTGGTAAATCCCTATAAGACCAATCAATTAGAATTTGGAAGAAGGGCAGAACAACTTAATAGAGTCATCATGGCCAACTACTAAATTTTTTAGGTTAATGGATGCTAGCTTTACATGAACTCCTCATATTGACTCATGCATACTCAAATGGGTCAAAGCAATTGGTGACCTGACTACAACCTACTTTACGCTGTTTGACACGCATAATTACAGAAGTTGTGTGGGGAGAAACGTTAAATGCAAGATTCTGGTCTTTCAATATAAGGGCAATCAGAATCCTTGTGAACCTCCACGCCCTGGAAAGTAGAAAGCTAGAGCAAGGCTGTGCTAACTTAAATCCCTTGACTGTAATAGCTCTCTACATCCAAGACATTGTGTTACATGAGGATAGTGAATACGTTACAAGGTTTGAAGATTTGCATTATCGGTACTACTACTTACTACTACTATACTTACTTGAACGCAACTCAACAGTGTAATCGCTTCCTAATCATCATTTAAAACAAATGAGATAAACTCAAAGCATAGTAAACAGGAGGAAAGCTGAGCAGCTGCTTGCCAACACAAATCCAGATGATGAGGAAAAATCAGCTCGACTGCTGTGAGAAAATTGTGCTCACAATGGGCCATCATACTTGAGTTCTATCAATATTTTATTTGCAATTGTTATGCATGTAGATAAAATTGAAACTTACTTGTTGAAATGGTTATGCAGTTGAAATAATAAAAATAAAAAGAATAAATTAAAATAAAATAAATGTTCAAGAAATCATACCAATAGATACATAATAAGAGTTAAATGTCATTCATTCACAATTTGACCTTTCTTTCCCAAAAATACTTTAAAAAAGTCTTGACAAAGTTGAGAAATGTAACATCAGTCTGTGTCATTCTGTCGAAACCTGAAGAGATATAATGCGTGAAAGACAAGTTTGTGTTGACAGATTGGCCAAGGACCAAACTAGCCGTGTTGTCTGTATGAGAAATTATACCCATATATGTTTAAAAAGAAGTTTGTCAATTATGATTTCAAATATTTTTTTCTTGGACACATTAAACAAGAACTGGTCTATGATTATTTCTTCATATGAAGAAAACAGGAGTTTTATGAACATTTGCTATCGTTCAGTGATACAAAAAGTCAGTATCAAACTTTGTGTAAAGTTTGATACTGACTATAAAACAGTATTTCTTTCTCTTTTCCAGTTTATAAAAATTGCATCATTTTGGTGTTTTACAATGTTCAAGAAAATCCTACAACACCTTCTCTAGCAGATCTGTACTGAGTATTCATGATGGTATATGATGCACCTACATGTCTACCACTATTAAAGTGCTAAATAAAATACTCAATGATTATATATGTAAATATATAAATATAATAAATTTAAATGTAATCTAAATATAAATGTACAAGTCATACCCTTCGGAGGGTTCTTTCTGCCAAAGCCACCTATGAATAGACTAAGATATGTAGGTGTTGTATAACTACCTAAAACTAATTAAAATTGCATTCAACAGTGGCAGTTGTTTCTTTACAGTCACTACTTATAATGTGTGAAAACAGTTTGCTGTTACTGTTTGTTATCTTTACTGCTTATCTCTATATACTATTTCTAACATTCTATTATCACATTTTTTATTCTTAATAAAACGCTAAAATACTTTTTTAGGAAGTGTGTCTAGCATTGAGAGATACGTAAAAGACTGTAAGGATGATGATGTACCTTATATGTTACAGCACTGCTGCTGCTGTATGACGTAACCAACAAGACCAGTTTTGACAACATCAGAGCCTGGCTGGGTGAGATCAGGGAGTACGCTCAGGACGATGTTGTTATCATGCTGTTGGGTGAGGAGATGTGATCATTATATATGTTAACATGTTCACAACAGTGGCTTATGGAAGGTGTGACTATCTGGTTGAAGTCTCAGGCAGCAGAATTTTCTAACGCTGGACTTTCAAAACTAGTTCACCACTATGATAAGTGCCTAAATTTGTATAGTGACTATATTGTAAAATAGTATTTTAGTGTAATTTTAAAATGTATATAATACAATTTTTTATTGTACTTTTTTGTTTGTATCAAAACATAATCTTCTTTTGGTTAGGGCTTGTATTACCCTTAGTCGGCATTCACTGCCCCCTACCTACTTTTACAACAGGTCTGGTCGACTTTGGACCAGCACTAATCACTGTTGACAAGCAGCTAGTACTTCATTTGGAATAGGTACAAAGAAATGTGGATAAAGCGTAGGGGAGGCCATTTAAAACTCACCCTGTATACAGCAGGATGATCTACACCATAAGTGTATTTAGAATTTCCTAAAGGGGGGGATTACCACTACAAATTCACTGTGCCTCCCAGTGAAGCTGGGATACAGGAGCTCCCCAGAATATGTTAAATACAAAAATATTAAAAATTGTGTTTGACAGTCATCTGAGAGAACTATTATTATTATTCTTATATTATGTTATACAAAAAACGGCTAAAATGTAAGTGAAATGTAACCTTTTGGAGATTGCCCTATAACACAAGAGTTCCACGGAAACAAGTCTGTATTAAAGAGAATACAGAGGCTCAGAAAAATGGCTATATTTTAAGAGCTACAAGACACATCCTCCACCTTTTAACTAGAATTTACACATTCTCGAATGGGCTTCCAGAATACATATCTCTTATTTGAAGATATTGGTGTCTATTTTTGTTTCTTAAATAATATGTATTTTACATTGAAATTGTTTTTAATTTTAAACCATGGCTTTCCTAATAACAAATATTAGGGTATAAATCAACATGTATTTTTAAACAGGATATATTGTATATACTACACAAATTTGAGACATGCTGAGTAGTTGACATCCACTGTGTCCATTGCACACAGACGCGCTGACACTTCGCGATGAACAACTATAGAGATAGAAAATATTAACTTCAAGTTAAATATTATTTACAAAACACAATATTTCGTTAATTTGGTTGTATAATTCTGGGTTTTTATACACAAAGTGAGACAGAAACACGTTATAGTGATCAATAAATAACTATTAATTAATGTACACAAATGCAAATTGGTGAAAAATAAATCTATTTTGTTTGTGGGTGATTTTAATATCATCCTACTATTCATAAAAAAGATTCTAATGCCATATTAGATAGTCTTTGTGGTTACAGTTTTAGACAAACTATTACAGGCATCAACTTGACATCCAACAGGGAGTCAGGATATAGACATTTTTGTTAATCTTTCACATAAAAAATTAACCGTTTATTTAGTAGTTTAAAATTAGCAAGCACACTGAATCTGAAAAAATAAAATAAATTTTTAGAAAGAAAACTATTGAAAAACATTGCAACATGAAAATTGGAATAAGTGTTCAAGTAAAGAGATGTTGAAAGACAAATTATTATTTTATTCTAACCAGTATTCAAACAAAGTGTTCTCTTTAATTGGTTCAATAAAATCAGTTTATAGAAAGCCAAAGTAGTTATTAAATGTCATGTTCTTGATCACCAACATATAAAAAGCGTAAGATTTGAGCAGTTTTGGGATGTTCCAGGTAACAAAGCAGACTGTCACAGTTCGGAACGGATGATAAGACGAGAGGATGGTGAGAGGTTGGCTAAGGAATACAATGTAACATTCATGGAGACCTCAGCCAAGACAGGACTAAACGTAGAACTGGCGTTCATGGCTATAGCAAGGTAATTTGTAGATGAACGTATGGATTTCTCAACGTTAAATACTGTATTATATTATGAAATGTTGGGAACAGGTATAAGGACAAGACCTATGATGGTCACCATGTACGTTTTCTGTCCATTCCACATTAAAACATTGTTGACACAATCAATTCTTGAAATATTTCGGCCGATGTGAAGAGTCATCTTCAATCAACAGATGTTAAACTGATACTACCAATACTGCGCAGCCACTTATATATACAGGTGATTTGAAGGTGACAAAGCTGTTATGTGATTGGCTGAAGCTTAACCAGTCAACTACCAATACGACTTAACAGTAATCAGCTGTTATAAGAGCTTAGCTTTTTTACAAGAGGCTGCTAGTTTTTTGATAATTTGATAGTACTTCTTGTAGGAGTCATTTTCTTCTTTGATTATTTCTAAGATTTCTCTTATCCTGAGGTAATGGTATGGAATTTTATAAGTACTAATGTTTTGTCAAATTCTACTACAAGTTTGGTTTTGTAACAGTATTCCTCTATAGCTGATTATTCCATATCCTGACATTTTTTGTCCGTAATATCTTCATTAATTCCTGTAAATAATAAATGTGTAATCGTCTCCTTCACTTTACTTTATTCTCGGTGTTTTCATTTTTAGCATTGCTGTATTATAATTACACTTGAATCTGAATTTGGAAGATTTGTAAAGCTCAGTTTATTAATACTTCAAAGATTATTTTGTTATGTGTTTTTATTTATTGCTCTGATCATTTCTCATGATCATTTACTCAAATTATACATATTCATTTTGTTTATCAAAAATTATTTGCGTAATGTTTTTTATTCAATTTTTTCCTTTCTATTCCAGCTTCTTATAATGTTGAGAACCACTCCTCGGTTTATATTAATCACAAACAGCGTCTCTCCAGCCCATCTCTTCCACTTGACTAACTCCGTCTTCTGCTCCTCCTTGTTTGCGTGAATTAAAATATTTTAGTTAAAAAACACTCCATAAAGATTATAGCAATAAATTCAATTTATTCTTTCTGTGTTGTTAAAAAAGTTATTTTAACTGTCAGGTGAGATACAAAATTTACATTTACTTGTACCAAAAGTTATACACAGAATGTCCTGTAACTCTCTGAACAAAGGTATACCACGTTATTGCTCAGGCCAAGACAAACATCTTTCACGGTATGAACATGGGTCTTCGATGCTTGGTTTCCCATCTGTCTGTCTGTATGTGTTTTTTATTAAAATATTAATATCTTAGAGTATAATAAATTAAATTATACCAAATTTTGCTCAAATGTTTATAATAACATGGCCAGTTATTGAAAAATATATCATGAAATATCTGTAGTATTTTCAAAATAGCGGCCACTAAAACTTTTGAACTTTGAATATCTTAAGAACCTGCAATTTTTACAAGAATAACAGTTTGTAGAGGATTTTATCACAAATCTATTGACATTAAAATTATTTAAATCGAATAATAAATAGCTGATTTATAGCAGATTTACTGTGACAAGACATGGCCCACATTGTGAGCTGCCGTTTATTCAGTGTATGGCTATTCACTGAGAACCTCAATGTGGGTCATGGTTTTTTAAGTTTAAAAGTTTTAATGGCCTCTATTTTAAAATACTAATGATATTTTTTCAGTAACTAGCCTTCTTATCACAAAAATCTGAGCTAAATTGGGTATAATGTAATTTATTAGTTTTTAAGATATTAACTTTTTTATAAAAAAACACATACAGACAGACAGATGTGAAACTAAGCATCAGACACCCATGTTCATATGGTGAAATATGTCTGTCTTGGCCTGAGCAATAACGTGGTATACCTTTGTCCAGAGAGTTACGGGACACCCTGCATAGTTATCGATTACACTACATTCGACTCGATATAAAACTGAGAACAGTTAGAGAGATCAAATGTAGTTGCAAAGTTTAATGCTTTATGATTATTATTATTTATCAACAACAAACTAGTATAGTACAGTACTAGCATAGTGTAGTTTAGTTTGCATTGCATTTGTTTGTGGTGGTATCATGTATCAACTGAATATATACATTATCAGAACCTATTATGAACTCTAGTTATGAGGTACTTGAAATAAGTATGTAGGTTTCTTTGTGAATTTGTTTCCAATCGTAATAAGTACCAGGAGTATGCCACACTATGTATAGCGTAACAAGCTTCACTGGAGTTCAATTCAAACTTTCAAATCCAAAGCTCATTCTATTATTGACAGATATAACGAGAGACAATCATTCAGAAATGAAATTTTAACATTCCCACAAAACAAAAGAGAAACTATATCAGCCTATTAAGTAATAGGCTTCAACGTTGCTCAGCCAAATTCTATGGTTCGACATGTTCAATCATAGATATCATTCTTGTTTGCGTAGAAGTCATGTTTCATGCACAATGTTAAGTCTGCTGATGAGATCTTTCACAAGATATCTTGGCACGTGATACTTTTAATTTTGTTATTAAATTTTATATGATATCATATTTTACATAATAGAAATCTACACACCAGGTCTCCATAAAATGATGTTTGTTTTGGAATGGTTAGCTGACATGTGTCAGTATTGACATGACTGTACTGAGTTTGATTGCAAATTGATTTATTCTGACATTTTCTTATTGTCATCATGATTACCTCTAAGACCAATGTAAAAATATTAGCTAACGCTCAGCCATACCTCATGGAGTGGCAAGCATGGAACTCAGAGTTCCTAATATAGAAATGAAGTTTCATGCACAATTACAAGTCCACAGATCAGTTTCTTTACAAGATATTGTGCTGATAAACAGACAGACAGAAATTAAACTTTTCCAGCTCTTCAAGGGACAGGCTTCGCTGACGCTCAGCCAACAATAGGATTCCCATGAAAATCTGTACACAATATTCTGAATTATTTGAGATTTTCTGTGAAAGACAATTGTTTTTATTGAGAGAATTTTATCAGAAAAGCAGTAGAAGTTTTTTTTGTTAACTAGATACGTAGAGGATACCAATTTTAAGTATTTGTGGGTATCACTGAGCTATTTTAATCCTCCATCCTCAGTCCAGGACCTTCTTTACATGTCTACCAACCAAGCATGTATTTGGCCCATCACTAGGCTGTACAGTATATTGTATTGTATTTTTTTTTATTTCCCTGTTTTTTATCATTTAATATGTAACTTGTAAGTCATACACACAGAGTGTTCATTTGAAAACTTCAAACTCATATTAAAATACCTACTTATAGCCCAAGTATCAAAATTCTGTAAACTGGAGTGTATAGTACTAATTGAGGGAATAAAAAAATTTATTTTCAAAATGGGGGTGCTCAACCCCATGCCCCCCCCCCATACCCAAAGCCAAAATTTTGAAATGGCAACTAATACCTTGTGACACCTCAAATTGAAGCTCATAAAAATGCTGTATATTGGTATAGTAATAAGTCAAGGCGTTTAGTATCAGCAGCCAATAATGTAATTTCTTACACAACAATTATTAGTCTACAAACTACCATATTACTATTAATAACACAACACCATTACTTACTGAATGCAATGATATTGCCAAAAAGCAAAAGGTTTTGTGTAATATGAACATAATTACTAATCTCGCTATCAGTACTTGTAAGTAAACAGGACAAGCCTTATCATTTTTTTTATTTTTCTTATCTGCAGTATTGTTGGAGACTGGTCCAACAAGGCTATCTCTGATCATGTTTCAACACACCAGTCATTTGGGAATGCAGAATCATTTGTTTAGTGACAGTGGTGCGTGTTGTACGTCTTGCCATTTCAAAATTTTGGCTTTGGGTACGACAGGGCATGGGAGTGAGCACCCCCATTTTGAAATTTTTTTGTTCCCCCAATTAGCACTATACACTCCCATTTACAGAACTTTGATACTTGGACTATAAGTCTTTTAATACGAGTTTGAAGTTTTCAAATGAACACCCTGTATAATATAATGTCATAACTATTTGATTTTACAAGTAATTTTGATTGTACTAGTTGCACAGAAGAAGATAAATCATTCATTCAGACGTGGTGTATTGAGGTCCAGGGGATTATTTTAGTTAGTTTTGAGGTCCGACACTAGGGCTGCGCCACGTAACTTTGATTGTTATCATTTGAATACTTCTGAGTGAAATTTCGTACTCCACAGAGGGCAGTTTCAGCATTCACTTTTTCCACGCCTCAATTTATAGCATTGGATAAGTTATCTCTTCTGTAATTAATACAATGAAAGATAATAATAATTATATTTATTATATAATTTATTATAATGATAACATATAGAAATGTTAGAGAAATTCAACTCCGTCAAAGTAACGTGTCATTTTTTTCAGGGAGCTGAAAGTTCGCAAGTGCGGAAACCCCGATAACACAGTTTTCAACGTTCAAGAATACGTTCGTGAACAGACACAGAGGGGGAGTTGTCCTCCTTGCAATACATAGAGTAACAATAGAGACATAGAGCAAAAACTTTCCTCAAGGTTATCGGGAACACAGAGCCGGAGACGTATAGAGCTACACCTGTGTGCAGAGATGCCTTCTTCTGTGGTCTGTTCATGTATTTGATGTATATTACTATTGTTATTTAAAGACAATTATAAAAGGGTACACTTTGTATTTGTAGCTGATACGCTCTAAGTTTGTTAATAGTTTACGTTAGGTCATTTTGTTAAGTTTTAATATATTTTATAGTAAAATGAGCTAGTTTAAAATGGTTCGTAAATAGTATGTATATTTTTATGAACCGATAATTTGGAGTATATTTTTAAAGATAATATTTTCTGTAACGATCAAGGGTAGTTGTGTTAGCCTATACAGGCAGCACATTCGGAGAGTGTACAATGCTTTATTATTGTTTATTAGGAAAGAGCTATAAATCGTAGAGAGAAATGCTACATACATATCAGGCCTGTGAGGAGTTCGGGAATATTTAGCTTACACTATAAACAATTGAGTAGTCTGTCATGGCGACTGTGTGTTTATGTCACCTGCCAGACGAGCTTCTTCTGTTACTCTTCTCCTACCTGGAACCAATGGATGTGTGTATGTCCGTCGCTAACGTCTGTACTCGCTGGAGGACTCTCGCCTCTGACTCGCTGCTGTGGAAGAGTCTGGTGTTCTCTGTAGCCAAGAGTGCGAAACTCGAGATCGTGAGTGACGCATTACGTCAAATGACTGAGTTACGGTACGTGAAGTTCCACTGGCGCACGGACATCTCCGAGCTTGCAGAAGAGCTGTGCACCAATTGTCCCCATTTGGTCGGGATCGATTTGATCTGTTGTGGTTTCATCGAGCCAGGGTTCGTCAGACGCATCGCACACAGCTTTCCTGATCTCTGTGAACTGGGGATGGGCAAGTGTTGGTCCGTTCCGAGTCAATGCCTGGACGATGTCGCTTTGTTGACAAACTTAACTCACCTGAACCTATCGCACAGCTCGTTGTCCCCTGAACAATTCACCGCCGTTTCCCTTCGTTGTAAGAAGATCATTTCGTTGAATGTAGATTATGTCCGGGGTTTGCCGGAGGAGAATATAATACGATTTGTTGCTTTAAGGAGAAACACTTTACAGTCTCTGAGTGTCTTTGGGGAGCTGTTGTCCGACAATATTTTCCAACATTTACAGTGTTGCGTGAGGCTAAAACTGCTACATGTTTCTACTTGTAGGAGATTTACAGATAAATGTTTCACCAGCATAAACCAGTTAAAAAGTTTAAGATCGTTGACTCTAAGGAAATCTGTGAATTTCTCTTCCAAAAGTTTGTACAATTTTTATTTTTATTCGGATATTGTAAAAAGTTTGACTCACTTGTACATATCAGCGAAACGGTCTGTAAATAGTGAAGATGTCAGCGTATGGTCAGATGTCAATTCGAGTATTGATAGTAATTTTGTAAACCAACATTGTACCTGCATTTTGACCAAGCAAGGTTTTGAAGTAGTAAAAATGCAGTATTAAAAACTTGTATTTAACTCTAAAATTAATATTAATTACTATAATATGTATTGATTGAAAGTGTATCCTAGTGAAAACCGAGCACAGCTATGACAATAGTAATTTTCATTCAGTTTAAAGCAAAATTTATATCATTTTTCTGTATTAACTCTTGAACTGGCAGTAACTTTTCCTCAGATGGCAGGCCATGTTTTTAGTGTTATGTACCTGTACTTTAAACATTTTTACTATGAACTTATATGTGTAGTACATAAGTTTTTCAGGAAAATTAGGAGATAATTATGGTATAAAATCATTATACGTAAACCATAAAGAATTACTAGGCTGACTTCTTTAAGTGGTGAGACTGCCCCTGGTAAAGTGTGATAATAAGTATTAGAATCTGAGAGAGCCAATTTATTCTTCATTTTTTCTAGTTTCATAAAATATATAATGGTATCCAGGTTCTTTTAAAGAAAAATTATATGGGTACCGGGTGTCTTGAAAGTCTCCCCCTCCACAGTAAAATTTCTTATGAATAACTAGCGGGCCCGGCGCGCTTTGCTGCGCATTTCAATAATTTTTTGCAAAAGTTGCCCGCGGCTTCGCACGCAATTTCCCGTTGAAAACAGTACACTATATTCACTTATTCTTTTTCTATCACATTCTAAACATTGCTGAGATAATTGATAGTCGTTCCATCGTGAGCCTCTTGGGCGTATTATGAAGG
Source organism: Homalodisca vitripennis (assembly GCF_021130785.1). NCBI lineage: Eukaryota > Metazoa > Arthropoda > Insecta > Hemiptera > Cicadellidae > Homalodisca > Homalodisca vitripennis. Next base: position 18,700,987 of record NC_060214.1, read on the forward strand.
TATGTACCATATTCCTGCCTCTATCTAGCTGTTACCCACGGCTTCGCACGCAAATCTTAAGAACCGAAGTCCTTATATTACTTAGTAAATTTTTTTTTACTATAATAAATTTTAGATTAAATTAGTTATATCTCCGATGCCACGATTGAGCTTGCTTTGTTGTCTCGATCGAGAGAATATGTACACACGGAGTTTTGAGAACCATACTTCTGTCAAAAAAAACAACTAAGGTTGATTTTATAACATTCTTTATATTTGTAGCCAACGTAAGATAGTAATTATGATATCTGCATTACTCTTCTGATCAAGCATGAGCATGGTTTATATTAAATAAATATTGCAGTTAAAGGTGAATTTTTACGTCAAATTTGAATTGTATTATCTGGATAGTAAAGTCTATGTTTAACAGTGATTGCAAAAACAGTTTAAACAAAATTTGTCGTTTCTCTTAAGCTTACTCTATGCTTTAAAACTATAAGTGTAATATATGTTTACAAAGAACAGCTGATTAAAAATTTGAAAAGACGTTAACATATGTTTGCTGCAATGCATTTCTTATGGGTATTTCTGTAACCAGTGGGGCGGAATCCTGAATCGGGAAAGGGATGGGCATAGCTTATAAACCTTCTCCGTGGAAAAATACATATACGTACAAATTTTCATCATGATCGGTCCCAATAGTTCACGATTCCATAAAGGACAAACATACAAACATTCATTTTTATATATATAGAAGATGGAATAATTTACTTTGTGGATTGTTTATATGACCAATTGAGGGTTTTTTATGTATGAACATTTTTTACTCCCCCCCCCCTCCCAAATGTGGTATTTGAGGGTAAGTAAAAAATTTTAAATAAGAACCTCTAGCAAGCAACACCTCATTTTAAAGGAATTAAAAAAATAAGAAGAATGGCACAAATTAGAGGTCTCTAATTTTACCATTATAATGTCGACTGCCACCCATAAATCGATTCAGATCAACATTAGAATGTTGATTGCCAGTTCTAGAGTTAATAAAACAGACTGTACACTTAGTTTAATAGTGTAGGAGCTGAGAGCCAACTTGTATAAGCGTACAACCTTGTTTTTCTTGTATTCAACAGAGGAATTTTTCCACCGTGATTTTAAACCAAAACAGTACCAAATCCTTTTCTCTGACAAAATAAATGTAAAGATTGACACTGAAATTTGTTAGAATTTTTTTTAAATGTAATCAAAATAAACTAATTTGTCTTAACAAATATTGCCACAGAAGAAGCTGAGATCTTTTCATGTATTTATACCTTTAGTGAAATGAAAAATCTTATTGAATGTGTTGCCATAAGACTTTTATTAACTGTTTGAACTGGCATTGTGTTTTGTTTCATGCTATTGTGGTTATCATCGTTGACCGCTGTGAACAGACTTGTACCCTTGTAGACTGAGATTTTACACCTTGCTTGAAAACAAAACATATGTCACTCTTTTAGTAGTTACAATTACATATTTAACATATATTGTACTTTTAAAAATTACTTAACACGTTCACGACGATGTGTACTCCATCACGTCGTGTACTCCATCAGTTACACGCAATCTTTCACAATTGCCGTTTTGTACCCCATCAGTTACACGCAATCTTTCACAATTGCCGTTGTGTACCCCATCAGTTACACGCAATCTTTCACAACTGCCGTCGTGTACTCCATCAGTTACACGCAATCTTTCACAACTGCCATTGTGTACTCCATCAGTTACACGCAATCTTTCACAACTGCCGTCGTGTATTCCATCAGTTACACGCAATCTTTCACAACTGCCATTGTGTACTCCATCAGTTACACGCAATCTTTCACAACTGCCGTCGTGTATTCCATCAGTTACACGCAATCTTTCACAACTGCCGTCGTGTACCCCATCAGTTACACGCAATCTTTCACAACTGCCGTCGTGTACCCCATCAGTTACACACAATCTTTCACAACTGCCGTCGTGTACCCCATCAGTTACACGCAATCTTTCACAACTGCCGTCGTGTACCCCATCAGTTACACGCAATCTTTCACAACTGCCGTCGTGTATTCCATCAGTTACACGCAATCTTTCACAACTGCCGTCGTGTACCCCATCAGTTACACGCAATCTTTCACAACTGCCGTCGTGTACTCCATCAGTTACACGCAATCTTTCACAACTGCCGTCGTGTATTCCCTCAGTTACACGCAATCTTTCACAACTGCCGTTGTGTACTCCATCAGTTACACGCAATCTTTCACAACTGCCGTCGTGTATTCCATCAGTTACACGCAATCTTTCACAACTGCCGTCGTGTATTCCATCAGTTACACGCAATCTTTCACAACTGCCATCGTGTACCCCATCAGTTACACGCAATCTTTCACAACTGCTGTCGTGTACTCGATCGGGTACACGGGGCTTTCGTGAAGTGCATCGTGCGCCCGATGGGGTTCACATTGTTATGCAATTCCTTATTGCGTTGTTACTGTTTGCCTGTCTTGGTAGTTAGTTCAATTTGATCCCTCGCTTAAATAAATATCTCGGACTATCGTGTACCTCATTGGGCGCACCATTGCTTAATTTTTTTAAGTAAATTAATTTTTTAGATATCCCTTTGAATACACAGAAAAACATTTAAAAACCATATTGAAATAAATTTTTTTGTGAACAATTTTGCGAAACCTCCATACTTTTCTCGTTATACTTAGACATTTAATATAAAAAAATTACAGTTTTTTTTGCAATAATTATTATTGAAAAAAATCAATGGCAAATAAAAAAGTATGGAAGTAATCATTGTGAACGTGTTAAAACTTGATTGTTATGTATAACTGTGTCTCAGAAGTTGGTTTATAGTTTAAGTATGTGAAATAATGAGCTTTTTGGGTGCATTTGAACAACTCACTGAGATATACAGAAACTGTACCAGTTTTATTTATTATGTACACTGTTGCTCCACCACTTTTTTACTAATTTTTGTGTTTTCTTTTTGTTTTTTTTATAAATTATTATTATTTTTCTTGGCATGCTGGAAAATAATCAAGCAGCATTATTGTGAATTTGATTATTGTAATTTTAAACAGTAAAAGTGATACCTTAATATTTATAGTTGTTATTTTTGAGTTTCATTTAATTTTATGCCTGTAAAATATAAATAATTTTTCAAGAGAGATTGTAGAGAAAACTGTCTGGGAGGCATATAAAAAAGTTAATATATGTATTTAATACAATAAACTGTTTATAATACAGTAATACAAATTATAACGCTACTAGTCAGTTTTATCAAAGAATGAAATATTTTTAGAACATATCATTAATTGCTATCAGTACAAAAATTCATGAAAAATTGTATTGTCCATTAAATTTATTGACACAGAAAGGTATACATTTTTGAAGCAGACATAACAGCTGGGCAATATATATAAATTTGATTTAAATGTTTGTTTAAACAATTCCTTGTACATAATTTTTTAGGATTTACTTCAAAATCGGGATTAAAATAATATTAACTTGTTAAAACCCTTATCCTGTAACTACAAATTGCCTAGAAGTAGCAGTATTGTTATCCTGTAGTGTCAGGTTACCTAAGAGCTTTGCACAAGTGTTATTTAAAATTGTCTAAAAATACAAATTAGGAGCTATATGTTTTGTGTGTGAGATTTTAGAAGAAGATGAAGAATAATACTAGTATTTAAAGTAGGTCTTAGAAAAATTTAAATTTTTTATGTGGAAATCTTTTTGGAAAAGATTTTTGACACAGAGGGGTTGGTCTGATATGCCTTGTAAATTGGTGCTGAGAAGTTTATTTGTTTTGATATTTTATTATAAAGAATGTATACAATGTATAAATAAACAATGAGGGGGCCATGCTTATAAAATTAGGTTGTGAAAAAAATATAAATATGACAACCTTTTTGTGTTAAATTTCTTCTAGTTTTTGAAAACGTAAATGCTATTACACTTATAGGGAAAAAGCTAGTTACAAAACAAATAGCGGTTATGCGGATTAATAAAAAAACGTGAGTATGTATGTTAAAGTTTGGTAATAATGCCTCAGGCCAGTTTTGAAGAATTGATTTTCATAACATATACTGGTCAGGTGTTGTTGGCCAAAGGTGTGTAAGAAACGAGCGGAAATCTTAGAATAAAATTATTATTCCATTTTTAAGTTACGGTAATTGTCATCATGCTTCAAGGAAAAATATTGAATTCATTAACCTTGGATGTACAAGGAGGCAACCATATGCAACCAGAATAGTGCTGCCGGGGGTGGGAATTTTGTAGTACATAATTGTAGTTAGTACATTCGTTTTTCTTAGTACTGTTGTATTCTCTCTGAAGCTTTTCGTATTGTGAGTTTAAGTAAACAAAGTGCAGCTCTGAAATTTGACTTCCTGGTCGGTAAACAAGTTGCTGATACAGTATTAATGTTGGAAACCAGTTACGTTATGGTAAAACCTCAAGTGTACAAGTGTTTTCTTTTTACAAATGGTTAAATTTCTATTGATGACAAACTTTGTTTTGGAAAATGATCAACTAAATATTTTTAAATTAATAAAAATTTTGTCCCCTTAGGACTAGAAGCTTAGAAATTGCACAGACTCCTAAAAGGACATTTGCATTGCTTTCAGAGAGACAGGATATTCTGGATGGATAAGGTTGGGGTATGGGCTGCAAGACACAGCTTTCTTTATTCATACAGGCTTAGTTAATGGCACGGCCCTTTCTTTAGTGTAACCCTAAAAAATACATGATATATACAGGGTGACCACCGGGAACCGGACGTTTTTTAAGTAAACATAAACCACTTATTATTTAACATAAAACTTATTTTAATTACATAGAAATGTTTGTACTTACATGCCATTTAAGAACAATGTTACTTATGGAATATAACATCAAATAGATGGTGTCCATTTTCTTGAATGCAGGTTTATAACCTTTTAAGAAAATCCGCATGTACACGTTCGAGAAGCTCTTGATCAATTGCTGCCACTTCGGTCTTGATTGCATCCTTTAGCTCTGCCAAGGTGCGAGGTTTGTTGTTGTAGACTCGTGATTTGAGGTACCCCCACAAAAAAAGTAACAAGTCAAGTCTGGTGACCTTGGGGGCCACTGGATGTCGCCGAAACGGGAAATGAGCCTTCCTGGAAACATCCGACGGATCACAGCCATTGACAAGCGAGCAGTATGCGGTGTGGCACCATCTTGTTGAAAATGAACGTGTTCATTTCTGTCTAGACCTCGTCTTCTTAGTTGTGGACGTAAGAAAGTGTTCAGCTTGTGAGAGTAACGTTCGGCTCCATTTTCACCTTCAAAAAAATATAGACCAATAATTCTAAAAGTGGCAACCGCACACCACACAGTTACACGTTCTGAATAGAGAGGTTTTTGGTGAATTATGCGAGGATTCTCGGTTGCCCAGTAACGTAGATTTTGCTTGTTAACTTCTCTATTTAAATTAAAATGTGCCTCATCACTCATAATGATTATTGTGCTGTCATTATCTTCGAGTAACACTTGCATGTGAACGGCGAAGTCCTCTCGCTGAGCATAATCTCTTTCCTTTAGCTTCTGACCAACACACATTTTATAGGGATGAAATTTTAAATTACTTTGCAAAAATTTCCGCACTGATTTACACTTTAACCTTAGTTCACTTGCATGGCTTCTTGCTAAACGACTTGGGCTCTGAATGAGGGCTAGTCTCACCCTCTCGACGTTTTTCCGGCGTCCTTACGGTCTTTCTTGGGCCAGGAGATTTTTTCTTTAAAATAACTCCTGTCGTTCTCAGATGTTGAACCCACCTGAGAATAGTATAGCGGGTAGGAACCGTACCATGGCGTCCAAGGTTGAAATGAGTGCGAAAAAGCCGCTGTACCGTTGTAACAGACTCGCCATTTTGCACGTACGCGTTGTATGCAAACATGCGATGCTCTACTGTCCACTGCTCCATGGCTACTGAAATGGCATTGTATAGCGAGGTCATTCACCACACTCTCCCCCCTCTCCCATCTTGGCTGAGCGTGTACTAGAAATTCCAAAAACGTCCGGTTCCCGGCGGTCACCCTGTATAACTGACTTTTTTTTATTTATAAAAATTTAGTAAAAAACATGCCAAATTGAGAGAGTATTTTATACAGAAGTTTAGAACAAAGAATCTTCTTGTTTCTATCTGATATGTCATTACAATTTTATCTTATCTAATAAGCATATTTACCTCCAAGATCATTTCTGTGTTTGGTTGTACTCTCCAAATCCCTAATCTAGTTTCCTAATAAAAGAATAGATAAACCAAAGTTGACACTAATTTTAGATATAGGGATCCAAATATTATATTCAATCAACATGTTTGTAGTACCTACATAGAAAATAGTTCTAGCTGAATAATTAATGAATGAATCTGAGTTACAATGACATTGAAGTGCGTTACTGTAACATGACCATGTCAGCTATACTCGCAGCTCAACAGTTGCACTATTGGTGTCAGTGGCGTATATAGACAATTATTGGGGGGCTGACACAATGGGTGGTCAAGGAGGTATAAAATATCCTCCACAAATAGAGTCCTAAAAATCTTTCTCCCCCCCCCCCCCCCGGAAATTGTTGTGTTTAAGACCTTATAAATGTGTTCTAGCCTTTAAAAAACTACTGGTGCAATTTTAATGTTTGCCTTTGAAAAATTTGGGAGGGGGTTTGAGCTTATTATATCCCCACTTATATATGCCCATGAACTGTGTAAAGTAAGTATTGGTTTGGTTGTATGCAAGTAGTAAGTAGAAAACCTATAATTCCTAGAGGAGACTAATTTTTACGAGTATTAAAAGCAAAGAAACGTGCAATACTATTAAGCGCTGCAAATGCTTAACTTATTATTACAAATATAACCTTGTCAGAGAATTGTCTTATGTTATTCTTGCTCCTCTTCCTGGGTGCTCCGACAAGGGGGGACGAACAGGACCTGTCCCCCAAGAGCATTTTATTTTAAAATAATCAATCACCTAGTAGTCTATTTTTGACTAAAAATAACATTTAAGTTGGAAACTTGCATTCAATCGTAATCAACTATATAAATTGAAACATAACTATTTTAATATAAGAAATACACGATGCTGCACATATAATATTTCTATTTTACCATCACACAGCAACTATGAATGTTAGGTTACTTCTAGCTATCTCTTGTGGTTTTTAACTGTACCCAGTATTTTCAGTAACCCAGTACAAAATGTACTTGTACTGATTTAGAATCGTGCAATAAATACATTCTGTTACTGCTAAACGAGTCCGAATATTTTGAACCAGGAATGGCATTAAACTTGTAAAGTATCTGCATCTTAAAAATACCTGAAACAGTAACCTTTACCGGGTACCTTCGGTTTGTGGTAACTAGTACCCTGGGGACAGACGAGTACCCGGTACAAAGTATCTTAGTCCCGGCATGATCAGTTGTCACAGTGGTGAATGAGCTGCCGAGATTTCAGCAGTTCTTACTCCTACTGGTTTGTTGCTGTTCACAGTCACTACAAGGCAACACCACTCTGGACAGTCTGGCGATTTACAAGTTAAAAATTCAACGTTTTCAATTACGCTAAATTAACAAAACCTACTGAATATAATCTGTGTTAAAAATTAAACGTTTTAAAGAGTGTTTTACAACATTACATGCTCAAGATAATGACTAAAACCTCCATAACGTGACCAATGCCAATTTTTGTGGATCTTCCGGTCACGGTCAAGAATAAAAGTGAAGGTGGTCATTTAATAACAGCTTTATTTTAATACTATTCTAAAATTGCAGTAGACTTATATATACATCTTTATAAACATTTCGACTTAATCGGATCACAAATTTTTGAATTATGAATTTTCAAAGTAAAGTTGCAGTTAGGGTGAAAAGCACCTAAAACCGTTAATTTTTTGTGTTACCGATATAAAAACTGGAAGCTATTGTTAGTAGTTTTGTATATAGAAACGCAGAAATAAACTATCTAAATATTTTAATATTAGCTCTTGTTATTGTATCCTTATTAGTTGGTATGTAGCCAACTTTCAATCACAGTTTGGATATCTATACATTTTGATCCAGTCATCACGATTTACGTTTGGTCTTGATTTGTGATTTAAACTTAACTATTCTGTTAATTTTATGATTAAATTTAATTTTAGTTATATACATTTCATATAAACTTTATTTGTTGCAGAAAATTTTAATTACCCCTGTATAAGCTTCCTGGTAATTGATGGTAGAGTGCTTTTACTGTAAACTTTATACACTTTGACCTGATCTTTCCCCCATTTTATTAATCCAGAAGTTCTATAAAATACGATTCTAGGACCTAATATTTCAAAAATTTCCTGGTTGAGAACCCCCAGATCCCCCTACTGATCTGGAGGGTGTTCCGGACCGCCCCAGAGAAGATTTCTGGGTATGCCACTGCTCTCCTTCCCTTAATATGTTAGCTGAAGATTGTGTAAATGATGTTATTGTTATTCTACAGTAAACATCATTAATGTTATGTAACATAAAAGCATACAAAAGTATGAATTTCTATTTTTTTATGTATTCTAAGACAAAAACGTGTTGTTTAGCAACTTTGCTATAATAGCTAGTAGTTAAATTCGACCAAGACAGAAAATCCACAAATTTCTATATTTGAGTTTAATCTTCTAAAAATATATTCACCAAAGCTCAGTAAATAAATGTATTCTTTATTTAGAATCGTCCTCACATTTAAATTCTAAAATAAACTTTTGTATTACGTATTTAATTTCTATTGAAAAATGTAAGAATAATATTTTTAAATACAGATTTTTTCTGTTTATACTATAAAAAAGTACGGATAAATCATACCCATTTATTATTGTACCTCTATAATTTGTCAAAACTTTGAAGGAGTTTCACAGATTTTCACAATTTCGCAAAAGAAATGTTTTAATTATTCCACATTGAGTGTCGGTAAGCAAAACACACAGATTGTAATGAGTACTTGGATTTTACAAGTAAAGCCATAAACGGGCAACTATTCATACTCAAAGTTGAAAATACGATACAGGTAATTTTTTGCGGATCGCTCTGTACCAGTTGTAATAAACACTAGATTGTGTAGCTTAGTTAATTCTAGGCTAGCTTAGTTTATTAGTTCAAAGAATTTAAAGCATAATGACCAAGTGAGATTTTTTTTGTCTTAAAACGTGATTTGCTTTTATAAGTATTTACCAGTAAATGAGATGCCTTGTTTTCTTCGCTAGTATGTATATAACGCTGTATGTATCTTGTACAGCTAGGTATGATGTTGTGTAGCAGAATAACTAGTTAGTGTGCAGTTCAAGACAATGTTTGTAACTTCAAACTTCCCAAATACTATTTACAACTCATGATACAGAAAGGAAGTGAAAGTAAGCCGAGTCTTTATTCTGGCAACAATATTCAGATTTTTTAATGTAATATGGTAACTCTAGGTTTATTATAATTTAATAAATATATCCAGATTATTAGTAGAATTAACTAGTATTGCACATTTGTGACAAAACTATGATGACGTTTTTTATGTTCAATCACTTATTATCACTGTAATTATCGTCTGTTATAATTAGTTTTTTTTTATATATTTGTACCCTCTGGTGTTTTTATTTAATTTGAAAGTTTGGGACGTATTTCAACACATTTTAAATTTTAAACAATTCGTGACATTGTGGTAAAATGACACATGCCTTGTACTATTTTTAAATTAACTAATTATCGTATATTTTTGTTTATAGCATTATAATTAGTTCCCATCAGTATTTCAGATTTATACTGCAGTTGGAATGTGAATGTATGTAATTTGAGTGACCTTAACATATTTTCTAGACTTACGGATACTAAAGCATTGGCTTGTAAAGTGGTGTTTAAGTTCATACCTCAGTTATTGTAGTCTTGCTGATTTTTATAAAAGTAGGACTCTATGTTCAAGAACACTACGTAATGTAATCTCATCTTAAGTGTAAAACATTTGAAAAATAATTTCTTCGCCAATGTGAATTTCCTGGCTTTGTAAGTGTATAGTTTACCTTACGAAACTCTTACCATAATTGTCTGTTAAGCTTATTTCTTTTTGAAGTGTAAAGTCTTTGTGTCTTTAGTGCAAACCTGTAAATAAACCGATATATCAATTTGTTAGTTATATTTTACCATCCTGTATACAAAGAATGTTGTCATTTTGAGTTTTTGACAAAATGTAAAAATAAAATATGTAGAAATACATTGTTTGGAATTGATTATTTACTCTTTGTTCATTGAGCTTTTTACACCTCTATGTTCTATCAGTTACATGAAGTCTAGGTAACCACAGCATTCTGTAGGAACAACAGCTGGATTATCTGTCTGTGGCATAGATAAGAGCTGATAGAAACAAAATGACATTGATAAAAGTTTCTAAGAAATCAGTAGTACTATTTTTGAAAATTACAGCCTGTTCAATTAGAGGAATATTAGATGCTTTGGATAGATTGCCGGTCACAGCTGGAGTTGCTGTGATCTGCCTGAGGCTTTGGATTTAGTGGTACCAAGAACGTAGCTAGGAATACATTTTGGGGGATCCAGACAACTGATATTTTCCTGTAGTGGACAGAGAGTAAGGCCCCATTTTGTTCCTTAAACGTTCTTCACCTGTTTCTTTGTTGAGAACGATCTTTCAGCAGTACATATCAGTAATACTGAATTATTTAAATAATAATAATTGTTTACAAAAAAAAGTAATTGAAAAAATTGAACATTTGGGGGTCCAGACCCCTTGGATCCCCCCTCGCTGGCTACGTCCTGGAGTTGTACATTACATTCTTATACAAAAACTAGAATTCTACAGCATGAAGGTAAACAACTTGAAGTGGCTTAGGTCTTATCTTAGAAACATAAAAGAAAAAAACTATTCTTTTTATCAACAAAATAAAATATGTTATTTATAGCAGATTGAATTAACATAACAAATTCAACTGTGTTAATTCAATACTATGTTTCTAACGATGTTAATAGTACAACGAATTCCACAACTGGTTTAAATGGATTGAAAAGAATAAACCGCTAAATTACCTAAGTGCTAGTAATACACATTATTAGAAAAAATATTTGATTCAAAGTGTTTAGCATACTGCTAATAAATAAACGAGGTTCGTCAATATTCTAGATTACTTCGTCAGTCATCGATTACACATCTAAGAAAACTTGTAAAAGGAACACGCTAATTGATATCCAAAAACTTTACTGTAAGTTCAAACTGTATTACATATAAATCAGTTTATTTTACCTTTAGCTTTCTGAACACCTCTATAACTTTGTAGTTCCTAATATTTCCTCCAGGCGGTGCGCCCACCAGCTGATCACCGAAAAATTCTCCCCGTCTGACAACGCCCGTCCGCCAGCTGATCAAGGAAAAAACAAATATTCCCGCCAGGAAGCTCCAGCAGATCGTGCCCGGCCGCCATCTTGATTTGGCGGGAAACCACATAGGGGCCGCCATCTTAGATCACGTGCTCCTCTCGCCCAATCAGAGACCTGGCCTCAACGACACCCTAGACTACTTGCATGACCTACATATATTGAAGACCCCTATTTTCAGAGCAGTTTAATTTAATCGTGAAACCACATCGGATTACGTTTGACTATGTAAATAAATTTATGTTTACGGTTTATGAAGCCATAATTAAATAATTACTTGGTTTTATAGCTTAATGAAACTGGAGTGTTTTTTTTTTTTTCAAGGTTTAATCATCTCAAATTCAAAAACCAATTTGTTGTTGTACTTCTTGGGTTTTCCTGCAAAAATGTTAGGCTCTTATTTTAGACAAAATAGCCTGCTTTTTTATTATATAATTTTTCCTTGCGGATTTTGTAGATAGCCACATGGCCTATAAAAGAACTCTCTCTACGTAAATAATTCAGATTGGTGCGAAATTATTTTGTACTCAGCATATATTTGATCTACGACTAAAACTATGGCTTTCTTTTATTTAATTGACATTTAAATATGTAGTAAAACATAAGATATATAACGTTTGATTTGTAATTTATTATTATTATTTTAATCTGTATGTTAATGCTATCAAACAAATGAAGATAGAAAAAGTCTAGGTTACGCCTTTAAGTGTTGCTATTGCTTACGTGTAAACTGCTCTCTGTTTATGCTTAGTCATGCTTGACTATTCTTCAAATGGAGAGAAACATATAGAAATGTAAAATATAAAAGCAAGATCTGAGCATGTACAATGCAATTTTATTACGCCACTATCAATATATTTTATGGTTATATGTGGTTATATGGTCATAGTATTACATTCATAACGTGATTGTTTTTATTTGTGTTCAATATTTAAAAGATCTCATCAGTTCTTCAGTAAAAAGGGTAGCGTCATAACTTAGAAGTTGGGTTGTGGATTTTTAATTTTGAGAATATATTAACTACAATAGAAGTATTTTAAATTTGTTATCAACAATTAACTCCTATGTTATCACCAAACAGTTTTCGTTAAGTACATCGCATTTTATTTGAACATGGATTGTTATGTTCAAATATCCCGTCTGATAAAAATTTAGTTATTTCACTTTCATTAAATGTTGCTTCATTGATAGAATACTTTACAAACGGTGAAACATTACCAAATAATTCAGGAGGATCAACTATAGCTAAAATATATACCTAAAAATGAGGCCAAAACTAGAAGATGATTAGGCCTAGCAAAAGATACACACATATTAGAATATTTCGAAATCCGACAATCATATCTGCACATAAGCTAGAAAAGATCCGTAAGGAATTCGGCCACCGCCTGAAACTACCATAAATCTTTCCTTATTAATAACAGTTTATTGGTAAAAGTTCAAGAGCTACCAGTGTCTGTGAGAGGACCAGTAACGATATCGTTAACTTTATCTACAGATTGAGATAAACATTGCAGAGCAGCTACCAGTAGTACAGATTAAGAAGAACCGTTAGATAGCTGAAAGATTGGTTGATTTATCTGCTTTTTATGGCAGATTATTTCATCCACTCTGTGGATGTTTGCTTCATCACAAAAGTAGCATTCCCATGCCCCTGAAGCCAGATGGTTATCTCTTTGGAAGGTTCTTGTTGATTCTTTTGTTGTTGTGCCACACTGTTGACGAACTTATTTTGATGTTTTTGTAGGTAAATGTCCGAATGTTTCTGAGCTGATTACAGACCTATATCCTGATTCACCCCATCTTCTACTCTTGGGATATGGTTTCAAACAATCTTTAATCTTTATCTTCACGACGATTATTTAGTAAATCCTAAATTAAGCAATACTTCAGCAGTAACATCTTGGAATTGTAATTTTTACTCAACTGCTTCAGTTTTTGTTTGAATTTTACCCCAAACAATTATCCTAAACTACAAAAATTTATTTTCAGTCTTTTTGGATTTACGCCTCAAGATATGCACGTAGGCTAAGTATCATATTATGTTATACAGTATGTTAGTAATACTCGTACATCTGGAATTACTCATACATCTTTTATTGCAGTGGGTAAGATCATGCAGGTTATAACAAGTCCACAATTACACGGTTAATACCACTGCATAAAGGTTATACTCATAAATGTAAAATATTACTACGCCCAATATTGTCTTAGGATTAATTTGGTTGCAGTGAAGCAAAATGTAATTCGAAAAATTAATTTACACTGTATGACCAATGTTATACTAGGAATACTTTCAATGATGATCATTTCTTAATTAAAACCTGATAACATTAATTACGTTTTACTTAGTCTATGTCTAGGTGCACATAGCATATCAACATTGATAGCTGATGTTTATTCAGTTTTGTATTATTGGCTATTCCCTGAGAATCTCAATGTGGGTCATTTATTGTCAAGTAAATCTACTTTAAATCAGTTATTTATTATTTAATTTAAATAATTTAGATGTCATTATATTTGTGAAAAAATTCCCTAAAAACTGTTTTTCTTGTGATTCTTGAGAAAAAATGCTGGTTTAAAAGATATTTAAAATTTAAACGTTTTAATGCCCGCCATTTTGAAAATACTAAAGATAATTTCATTATATGTTTTTCAGTAACTGGTCTTGCCATCCTAAACATTTTAGCCAAATTTAGTATAATTTAATTTATTATTCTTGAACGTTTTTATATAAAAAAAAAAAAAAAAAAAAAAAAAAAAACAAAAAAAACACACACACGTAGAGACAAAAATATGGGAAAGTAAGCATCGGAGACCCATGTTCATATATGGTGAAATATGTTTGTCTTGACCTGAGCAATAACGTGGTATACCTTTTGTTTAGAGAGTTATGGGACACTCTGTATAGTATATACTGTAAACAGTCAATACTCCCGGATTTACTGTGTTCACTGATTGAAAGTGGCATTGCATAAAACATAAAATACTTTCAGACTTCTTTAAAAACAACAACACCTTAAATGGGTGGAACCAATATGATCCCAGAGCATACTTTGAATGTAAAATTAATTTTTAAGTTAACTCCCGGAACTTTTCACTGAGTAATTGAATGCGTCTGGAATTGGAAGTAATAACGTAAGTTTGTAATATTGGGCTGCTAATATTATAATAATAATCCTTTTTCACATGAATGGTTCATTCTTGATTTAACCAAGAAGGCAGGAGGATTACGTCCAACCATGTGTAGCATAGTAGCCTTCTTCGAGGTCGCGTACAAAATGTAAAGTCTGTAGCTCATGTTTTAGATGTGCTGCGATCAAATAATCAGGAAGAAAAACTTTTACATCCCCGCGGTAGAAAAAAGATAAATCGTTCAGCCTACTGAGTGATACACCTCAATGACGCTCAGCCGAAACTATGAATGGGCATGTACCAGTGGCGTAGCGAAGGGGGGGGGTCCAGGGGGTCCGGACCCCCCCCCCCGAAATTTTAAGACACATTAAAAAATAAAGCATGGAGCAGGAGAAAAAGGGAGAGTTACCATACTCTTGTCTACAAACATTAAATTCATTGATTTAATTGATTAAAGTGACCGTTGTTAAACATTTAATTGTCCTTTCGTTTAAATCATAAAGTATCAAACGATACTTTTGGGCTCGGCCTTTCGGATAGTGTAGTGTAATCACGGTATTTCTATAGGGCGCGGTCACGTGACGTCGCAAAGTAACCTGAACCGTAACACGGCGAACAGTTTAAATTAGCGACAACTTGGTTCAAATTCGTCTTGGGGACGTATAATGACTGCTTAGAATTAAGTTACGACGTTGATTTTAGGTGTCATTAAATTGTAGACGTGTATATAATTATCGGAAAAAATAAAATAAATCACTTTCGGTCGGAAAATACACTTGAAAAACTCTACTGAACTACCCTAGAGTTTTTCAGGTGTATTTTATTTCCGACCGAAAGTGATTTTTTAAATTTTTTCCGATAATTAGGCCTATATACTCGTCTACAGTGTAATGATACAAAAAAATCGTCATTATAACTCATTCATAAATACCTCAATCAGTGAAATCCGAAGTAGCCGAACTTCTAATCAGTAGAGTTTTTCCAGTTTTCCAATCAATGTTCTAACATAATTCTAAGTACCACTTTTATCTCAACGACTCAACCAGTGAAACCCAAAATCGTCAAAATCTGAATCAGTAGAGCTTTTCCTCGGTATATTCCGACCGGAGGTAATAATAATATAATAACAATAATACTTTTTATTGTGCCAACAATAATAAAAATTGCATACAATCGTCAAATTAAATGATTTAGAAATATGTGTATCTATTTTAAATTGCCCCCATTCATACCCGTTCATACACAGTCCACACTCGTTCCTAAGACTGATACATACTTACAGCCATACGTTTTAAAATCTTCTAAATTTTACCACCAGAAATAGAGGATGAATCAAATTACTTTATAATAAATTTCATCCCAGCGGCTCATCTTAAACTCTCTTCCACTGAATAAAACACCCTCGACACCAAAAAGTGCCTCAATCGAGCTTTAAATTTTGTTGGTTCATTCAAATTTTTGATTTCATCAGGGAGCTTGTTGATCAGCTTAACACCAACCTCGGATGGCAAACGTTTAAATGCGGCTGTTCTGTGCGGATGTAACCGAAGGTTTGTCCCTGCCTCTTGTCCCGTATTGATATACGTCCCTGCCCCCGGACGAACTCGCACTTAAATCGGCAGAACAGAGCGACATCGAGGATGTAGAGACAGGGCAAAGTTAGCAATCCAAGCTCCCTAAAGGCATCTCTGCATGAATTTCGGGATTTCAATTTTGAAATGATGCGGACAGCTTTCTTTTGACTTCTAAATACTCGCTCAAATTTTTATTTAGAACAGCTGCCCAATAGCCTCAACTCGTACATTAGATGGGGGTGTACAGGGCCCGAAGTAGGCCATTTTTAGTACATTCCGGGAGCAAAAATTTTGAAAGGTTCCGTAGAGCATAAATGCCTGAAGAAACCGTTGAGCAGGTACTTTCAATGTGATTGTCTCAAGTCAGACTTCGATTAAGGTACATTCCGAGGAACTTTGGGTGGAATCAGTTTCCTCTATGATGACATCGTCCGCCATCACAGCAGCGCGATCCTCAATCTCTCTTTGCCGCAAACAGAAATTTAGTGCATTTGATTTGGAGTTGTTGGTCCTCAGATTTGATTTAGAAAAAAACTGAATACATGAATTCAGTTCTAAAAAGGAAATGATTTCTAATTCATGTTTTGTTGGAGCTTTAATGCAGAGCGTTGTATCGTCAACATACTGGACCATTTTCCCTCTCAGGAGCGATGAGTTCCGCCTGCTGATGTACACAAGGAACAAGACTGGTCCAAGTATAGATCCCTGTGGGACTCCATAGGAAGAAAGTCGCTAATTTAAAATGATTTTAATTGTTTTTTTTCTCGATAATTATATATTATGTATTAGTCGGCGTTGAATTCATACCTAAAAATCACCGTCCCTAACATAATCCTAAGTACCACTTTTACCTCAACCACTCAACCAATGAAATCCAAAGTCAGCAAAACTTGAATCTGTAGAGAGTTTTTTCTTCGGTATTTACCGACCGGAAGTGATTTTTTTTTCTTGACAATTATATAGGTACGGTGTACAGTTTAATGATAACAAAAATCGTCGCCTAACTCAATCGAAAAACTCCACGTTACCTCAATCATTGAAGTCCAAATTAGTTGAAGTTCTAATCAGTAGAGTTTTTCAAGTGTATTTTCCGACCGAAAGTGATTTTTTTTTTTCGATAATTATATACACGTTTACAGTTTAATGACACCTAAAATCAACGTCTTAACTTAATTCTATGTAGTCACTTTACGTCCCCACGACGAATTTGAACGAAGTGGTCACTAATTTAAACTGTTCGCCGTGTTACGGTTCAGGTTACTTTTGCGACGTCACGTGACCGCGCCCTAAAGAAAATACCGTGATTACACTACACTATCCGAAAGACCGAAATACTTTATGATTTAAACGAAAGGACAATTATATTTTTAACAACGGTCACTTCAATCAATGAAATCAATCAATTTAATGTTTGTAGACAAGAGTAATGATAACTGTCATTTTTTCTCCTGCTCCATGCTTTATTTTTTAATATGTCCTTAAAATTTCGGGGGGGGGGGGTCCGGACCCCCTGAACCCCCCCCCCCTTCGCTACGCCACTGCATATCTTGCAGACAGACCAACAGACAAAAGTCTTTCAATCCCTCGCGTGACAGATAGGCTTCGCTCACGCTCAGCCAATGATACAAAATTAACAGATAAAATTGTGAAAACGTCACTAATTTAGTAAATTTTGATGTTTTGTTAAAAAAAGATTTAAATCGCTCACTAAAATGCAATCACAAAAGTGCATGCCGCATAATGTGTATACCAGAAGATAACATGTTATCCCGTGCGACAATCTCATCCGGGACATTCTGGATATTTGTTATCTGGTGATAAACAAAAGAAACTCCAATTATAAATTTGGTACGGGACAATATTATTAAGTTAAGCGTTTTATGTTCAGTAAATGTAACTGTAAAAATAATAACAACAATTTATGTGCTTATTAGATTTAACAACGCATAATATTTTTACAATACCAACAAATCGCATGTAAAACTAACTGACTAGGCTATTACCACAAAATATTTCTGCCAAATATGTGGACATCAGGAATTACTGTAAACGGAACGGGCAAGATATGACGTAATCTCAAATCTCAAATCTGCAACATCGATGCCAAGTGGATATGTCTGCAATCTGCCGGCTGGTAAAGGAACTACAAGTACGTATTTGCTAACAACAGGATAGTACATTTAGATGTATAAAATGTGTCCGGAAAATGAAATCAGAGTTATAATTTATTTTTATTGATAAACTTTGTGCTAGATTGTATCACTTATTTATCTCTCATACCATAACCTATACGGATGACTTTTATATTATTACTTTTACTAGTGGCTTAATATAAATACATAATTTATTTACATATAACGGCTAAGGTTTGTGTTTGTGTTTATTTTCGTTAATCCATTTATATTTTTATTTCTACATCATATTTTTAATGTCAGAGAATGTAAAACCAGGCTTTTCCATCCATAAACAGGTATATTTCAATCCAAAAGTGTGTCTTGTAAGAGTCTGCCTGTGTACATTGCTATCTCGGGGTACAATTTGTTGGTGCCAATAGATAGAATTTGATATGACTGAGTAAATCTAAATTATCTGTCGAATTCTATGATGTCACCATTAACAAAATACTATGAGTCAAAAAGTCATTCAGCACAAAATCAATAAACTATTTTGATCAAATTGGGTTGTTCCTAAACTAGTGATTCCTGAAAATTAACTATAAGTCGTTGATATAATAATATAGGGCGGCAAACATGTTTATTTTGCCAAATAAGCAGCTATAATCTACCTTTCTACGTAGTCAAAAAACACCATCCATATTGTAAAAGTTTTATCACTAACGCCTTCATTTATTGAGTGACTGCTTTATATTTACTGAAATGTACCACAAGATGTTTCCAAATATCAAGAAGGCGCTAGCAAAAACTAAATTTAGGAGTTTATTGCTTATTATTCTAAAATATAAAGTGTCGCAAGAGCATAAATACTATACAAGTATATGAATAAAAAAATAGTTTACTGATACAATGAAAACTTTAATAACATGCGGTTGTAATGAAAATTAAATAATTTTAAACTATAATCTATGAACATCGTATGAACCAAACCCAAATTGGTTGATAATCCTTGCTTATAAATACAGTCAAATAAGTTATATCATAGAACTCTGTAGACAGAATTATAAACGATTACTACGATGCGATGAGGTGACGACAAATTCCTGCGGTTTTTACGGCTTTAAATATTGAGTAACTTTAAACAACATTTAATCTTGTACATTTTGGGTTGTCTTAAGGTTTCAAGATAGCGACCACTCGAACTTTGAAAAGGGGGTGGTTATATCATGCATACTAGATCAAAAAAAGTTTCAGAATGCTCAAGAAATTAAAGCAAATGTGTGTTTACGTTGCGTTTGTAACCAGGTTTAGAGATAACGGCCATTCAACAGCTTTATAAATATACAATAAAATTGAATCGCTATAATTTAAATTCTAACAGTTGTTATGTCCAATTGCTTGTAACTCATCAAGTTTACTTTTACAAACAAATTTATAAAATGTTTACAATGATATTTTTCCATGTCAGATTTCAAAATTATGGAGTTTCTAAATATATGTTACAAATATACTAACATACTTCGGAGTTTTATACAATCAGCGTTGTGCACAGTAACCATCTTAACTAATAATGCATCTTTATTTTATTACATGCATCCTTATTAGTTTTTTTAAATTAACTATTGATTATCATATAGATGTTGCCATATTTTTATGAAAAATCAATACGCTAAGGTTTATAATTGTTTCCGTAGAGATTTAATTATTTCTTATAACAAAACTCGTGATATGGTTTTCAAAATTTTTATTTAGAAAACCTAACAACACGTTAGGTAGGTCCCTTGCAGAGGGACTAAGAAAATATATAAAGCAATAAACACAGCATTAGCATAAAATGTTTCAGTACAGTTTCATTGTATTAACTTGGAATTTGAATAATTATATTCCTTATTTTTTTAAGTATCTACCATGAAAAAATAAGGAATCTGTGTATTCAAATGTACGGTATCTACCATGCTCAACGTTATCATAAATTTACATTTATAAAGCAACGTTTTGATTAAAATCTAGCAATACTTATATTAGTTCCACGTTTTCTTCAGGTTTTGTCAATCAAGAGCAAAATTGAATTGTATAAGGACATAACCTGTTTTTTCTTGAAATCGATAGAAAATATTCTCCTAATAAAGAAATTGATAGCTAGACCCTTAAAGTAACAAACATTATGTCTCTTTATCTACCTGTATGACGATAACATAACTGGTATTTGTATGTAAGACGGACGATTTAAAATATTAAGCTAGAAAAACTGTTTCATACTTATGATCCCTTTGACACCCTCTCATGTTAACCACAACAAAAAATAGCGTGTATTTATTCTTTGAAATAATTCCTCTATCGATTTCAAGATAAACCAAGTTGTGTGCGTATACGAGAATATTTGGATCTCGGATCTTAGACTATATCGTTTTACTTGTACTTTAACATCTAAAATAATGTTAAGATAGTCCCTATGATCCTAATGGGACATCTTAACAAAATATAATGTTTCGGCTGATGAAATTATTGATTTATTGCATACTACTAATGACGCGAATAAATACATTATACTCCAAACGTTATGGTGTCCAAAATGAAATAATTATTCGTTTGATTATTTTGGATAGACTTTATCACTGTATGTTTTGTACGTTATTATTTTGTACAAAACAACCAAACTACAGTATAAGATAACGCGACAGTTCCGTCTCCAATCTTGGATGAGAGTGTTTAACAGTGAACTAATACAGTACGGTACTACAAAATGCAGAATTAGCAAAAGAACGGGAAGGTTATAAGAAAGTTGTTCTCTTCCTTCAAAGTATTGGAAGAAGTCTCCCCTCCACTCCTCTTTTGATGATCAAGTGAATATCGATTTACGCCTGCCAGTTGACTATTTCACAGTATTATATCTGCTCTTGATTACTCCGACAGCGAAGAATGAGACATTTCAACAATATTATTTTATAAGAAAATCTCTGAAAATTAGATAAAATTTCTCATTTATTCAGAAATAATTCATTCAGCGCGGTCGATGGCTTTTTCCCAGCTTTCATTTTATCTCTGCCACCCTTATCTATATTTTCGGTGGAATGGAGGAACGGTGAAAGAATCGAAAGCAGAAGCGGATGAAGCAACTGAACTGAACCGCTAAAAGTGGTGAAGTGTCATGGTGGACGTGATGTGGTGGGTCGTCGCCGAATTTGTGTTTACATTCTTTTGCAGATGCAAGATGTAATATTTACATTATGAGTGAAGATTTGGTTATTTCAGACGTAAACGACATTTGTCGTTTATGTTTGAAGGGAGATGGAACGATTATCCCTATATTTGGACGAGAAAATACATCAAGAGACTGCATACCTCTGTCCAAGAAGATTCTTGACTGTGTTTCTATTAAGGTCGGTACAAGTGAATCAATTTATTAGAATTGTGGATTCCAAATAAGCGTTACTGTTGATGATTATTGATCTTTATGGCATTTTATATGTAAAATTGCTCATAGCACATGTTAGTTTTCCAATTCAAGCCTTTTCTATTGATGTCAAATGACCGATTAAGAGATTATCATCTTGCTGCCCTTCAATAGTAGATTTATGTAAGACATTTTCCAGCTGCAAAAACTGCACACAAATCGATTGGTTGAAGTGGTTTGAGTTGCCTCTCATTTTGAAAGTTGAGTTGTCAAGTTATTTTCAAATATTACTTGATTAACTTTAAATAAAAAGTGCTCAAATTAAGCTTTAGTAGGTTATTACTGTAGACTCACTAAAGTAGGACTAATGAAGAGCAACAATTCTGGTCAGTAGGTCATATTGATAATAGATAAAACCAATTAAAATATTTATTTTGACTTTAAAATAAAAACTAACTATAATTGTTGTTAATATATCTTAGGATAGAATAAGTTGACTTTTGATCTTGAGAGTTAGGCTGAGATAAATAAATAAATTATTGTGTAGGCTTAAGTCATGACCATTGGATTGGATAGATAAATTACTTGACAAATCTTTGTTCTTCTATGCATACATTGGCATGTTGGGATGAGTAGTGCTATTGACTTAATGGAGTAAATTGGTTCCCAATATGTTGAGATCTATTGTAACTTATGTTACAGTTGGATATTTTAGATCATAGATCCTAATATTGAGATAAGCAATGTGAACTAGACAGATTTTAGGTACAATTATCTAAATTTAATTAAAAATTGAATCTTTAGGCCTTTGAATTGGTTTAAGATGGTCTGTCAGTGGGACGGAGCAGCCTTATAAAGACACTGTGCCATAAGGCGTCTGCTGCAGTCAACATGCCAAGCAAGTCAATACTTAAGATCATCCTAATAAATGCTCGTCAAGGTTCTTTTTTATATTTTTTAACAGTACATACCTAATTTGAACTTGAAAATATATATACATTATAATTTGATAGGCTACATTATATATAAAGGTTCTATTGTTTATTTGACTTATTTTTATATAGACAAAGTTAATTGAAGCATATCAGCCTACTAAGCAATGTTTGGGGTAGGGTACGATAAGCGGACCCGGGTTTTTATATCGATATTGGCAAACGATATTACTTAATCATAACCACCAATATAATCAATCGATACTGATTAATTATTATGAACAAATAACTTAAATAATCTATATCAACAGCTGTAAACACTTTTAAATAATACACGTAAGGTAATATTTCAATTTTACATATAAGTAATATTTGATTATTAAAAATGGCAGTCAATTTTATAAAACTACATGATATTGCTTTGAAAGATGATAAAACATGTTTTACGTGGCTGCAACATGTTGGACTCTTACCGAAAAATCCATTATGTGAAATTTGTGGGAAAGAACAACTGTAACTGTGAGAGGGGCAAATATGGTCGTCTTCAGTTTTCCTAGTTTTGCTTTAAATAACAATTTTTTCATCACTGTAAATATTAAATCCATATTTTAATTTAAAATATATGATTGAGGACTATAGATACTTTTATATCGATTCATAGTCTAGGATTTGAGATGCGAATATTAGGTATCGATGATTACATTCTTCGATATAAAAAACCGGGTCCGCTTATCGTACCCTATCCAATGTTAGGAGCAGTAATAGACAAAATTTAAGAAAATACTATATTGTAAAATTTATAAAACTGCCAAGTAGTTGTTTGTTTTTAGTGTTTTGAGTCGATTACAGTGATCAGATCTGGGTATAAAAACAAATGTTATTGTTTATTTATGAACATATGGAAAACTCCTATTATAGAAAGTAAGAAAATGAAAATAGTGTTGGTAAGCCATCATTAACATTTCCGAATTATGTTAACAATGACTTTCCGAGGTTCAGAGGTTCACACGTTATCACAGGTATACGGCAATCAGTCAAATCAGTCCTGTGCAAAGTGGCAAGTCTAATACATACTATTAAAGTGTAAATTTTATTTAATTAATCAATGCAGTACCCATATGTAAACGACAATAATATTTGAGCGAGGTCATTCCATATCAACTGAGAGGTGTCATTTCTACAGAATTTTTCAAACTCTTTACAAAAGTGTATAACACTACAAGAGTCTTGAAAACATTATTTTCCAATTTCAAAATAAAAAAATTAAATTTTGAATTTTAGAAAATGTGCTACTTTGAGTTTTGAAAACAGGACCTGAGCTTGAATCTAGGTAATGTATTGATGCTTTTCTTTTCATGCAAAATATGTTCATTACTGTGGCTAATAAAAGAGATACTGGGGTCTCATTGCTGGTTATGGAATGTAACCAGAGCACTCTAATGGTTTGTTGATTTCTAGTGCTGGTCAGGATTCGGATATGACATAATTGAACAAGGTTCCAAGGTGCATAGGCCTACATGTAAAGTTATTAGCTTAACAAAAAACATTTTAAAATCAATGTTTTTGTGTATTTGTAACAATGTTTCTATAGTTATAATGAAAATTACTGGTTTTTAAATGGATCTTGCTTTTCCACTGAAACATTTTCATGTAATTAACATTTATAATTACCAAAAACAAAATGTGAGATTGAATTATGTTAGACTCCAGGTATTTCAGATTACAGTAGTTTTTGATCAGCTGTTTTTGTACCTAAAAATTAATAACTTAATGATAAATAAAAAGCTATCTAAGCTACGTGTATTTATTAAATTTAAAAAATACAGCAGTATAAAATTTAGATACTTTTTGCTATTTTTAAGGTTAAACCTGTCTGACAGCATGTGAGGCAAATATTGCATGTTTATCGCCATTGTACTTTCGGTTGTCATTCAAATACCATACAAATTATTTTAC
The DNA here is from genome assembly GCF_021130785.1 of Homalodisca vitripennis. NCBI lineage: Eukaryota > Metazoa > Arthropoda > Insecta > Hemiptera > Cicadellidae > Homalodisca > Homalodisca vitripennis. The sequence continues at coordinate 18,725,508 of NC_060214.1, forward strand.
TTTGTTTGAATTTGTTTTTAACAATATTGTTATTCAGTACTTTAAAGAGGGCTGGAAGTAATTAATTTAAAATCACTGATTATTTTGTATTCACTAGTGTAGTTATAATCAATAATTTGGTTTCCTGATTCGATTGTGGTGGTGGCTGCTTACTGTACCATGACGTTGTTTTTACTAACAGGTAATTCATGCCTCATACTGACATATTAATGGTGTTGCAATCATAATGTGTATTTATGTTTGCAAAGTATAATAGTTTATTGTAAAATATATATTTTTTTTAAATAAACTTATACATTAGCCTGCTGTGATGGACAATAGACAATATTTTATACTATCATATTATGTATTTATGTATTGCAAAGAACAGTTAGGAGTCAAACATTGTGACATTGTCAGTATTAACATTGATATTTTACAAGTCAAAGCTTTTTTTGTTGATGAAACTATGGTGAGAAAAACATGTTAGAAGCTCCTACTCAACAATATCCTGTTTAATGTTGTCCTAAAATGTTATAGGGTTATTATAAAGCGTCGCAATAACAAAATAAGATAAAATTTGAAAAGGGGTTATATTTTTCCCTCATACATTTAAGAATTAAATTAAATTATAAATGTTAAAACATTTTAAAAGAAACATTAAATTAAAAAGCTGTGTATACTTATATTGTTAGAAAAGGAATGATTCATATACTAATTAAAGATTTAAAAAATATAAAATGTAGTTGGATTATGGTAGTTTATGTGAAACATCACATTTTGAGGAAACATGCCTTGGCAACTTTAGTTTTGAACTAACATAAGAATTGTGGGTACTAAAAGGGTTAAATAATAAGCAACTTGGTGGCATAAAAATGATATAGGCCTACACATCATTGGTACACTAACTTAATGTTCATCCATACCGGCATCACAGGGCCTGATAGTGTTGAAATGGTATTGAAATATTTGGGACCCAGAAACAACATTCCTATCATCAAATGGAGATGGTCTACCAAGTATGATCCGTGTGGGATGTGTACATTAGGTGTTTGTGATGATGTTCCAGGTGTCAGATGGAGATAGTCTACCAAGTATGATCCGTGTGGGATGTGTACATCAGGTGGTTGTGATGTTCCAGGTGTCAGATGGAGATAGTCTACCAAGTATGATCCGTGTGGGATGTGTACATCAGGTGGTTGTGATGTTCCAGGTGTCAGATGGAGATAGTCTACCAAGTATGATCCGTGTATGGGATGTGTACATCAGGTGGTTGTGATGTTCCAGGTGTCAGATGGAGATAGTCTACCAAGTATGATCTGTGTGGGATGTGTACATCAGGTGGTTGTGATGTTCCAGGTGTCAGATGGAGATGGTCTACCAAGGATGATCTGTATGGGATGTGTACATCAGGTGTTGTGATGTTCCAGGTGTCAGATGGAGATGGTCTACCAAGCATGATCTGTGTGGAATGTGTACATCAGGTGGTTGTGATGTTCCAGGTGTCAGATGGAGATGGTCTACCAAGTATGATCTGTGTGGGAATGTGTACATCAGGTGGTTGTGATGTTCCAGGTGTCAGATGGAGATGGTCTACCAAGTATGATCTGTGTGGGATGTGTACATCAGGTGGTTGTGATGTTCCAGGTGTCAGATGGAGATGGTCTACCAAGTATGATCTGTGTGGAATGTGTACATCAGGTGGTTGTGATGTTCCAGGTGTCAGATGGAGATGGTCTACCAAGTATGATCTGTATGGGATGTGTACATCAGGTGGTTGTGATGTTCCAGGTGTCAGATGGAGATGGTCTACCAAGGATGATCTGTATGGGATGTGTACATCAGGTGGTTGTGATGTTCCAGGTGTCAGATGGAGATGGTCTACCAAGTATGATCTGTATGGGATGTGTACATCAGGTGTGGTTGTGATGTTCCAGGTGTCAGATGGAGATGGTCTACCAAGGATGATCTGTATGGGATGTGTACATCAGGTGGTTGTGATGTTCCAGGTGTCAGATGGAGATGGTCTACCAAGTATGATCTGTATGGAATGTGTACATCAGGTGGTTGTGATGTTCCAGGTGTCAGATGGAGATGGTCTACCAAGGATGATCTGTATGGGATGTGTACATCAGGTGGTTGTGATGTTCCAGGTGTCAGATGGAGATGGTCTACCAAGCATGATCTGTGTGGAATGTGTACATCAGGTGGTTGTGATGTTCCAGGTGTCAGATGGAGATGGTCTACCAAGTATGATCTGTGTGGAATGTGTACATCAGGTGGTTGTGATGTTCCAGGTGTCAGATGGAGATGGTCTACCAAGTATGATCTGTGTGGAATGTGTACATCAGGTGGTTGTGATGTTCCAGGTGTCAGATGGAGATGGTCTACCAAGTATGATCTGTGTGGGATGTGTACATCAGGTGGACTCTTGGCATGGATTCAAAAACGTCTGCGACTCGTCTAATAACAAGCTTATGTCTTGGCTTCAGAAAACAAGGCCAGACATTTATGAAAAGGTACCAACATTTGTATTGTGACTCTTTCAAATTGTACTTTTATTAATTATCTAACCAAAGATTTATCATTAATTTATTACAATATTATTGTAACTGATTGCCTGTTAATTTCCAAATCATTTAGTGTATTGTATAAAATCAATTCTGTTCATATGTTTCATATTGTACTTTTTAATGAAATAAAAACCTGTTTCTTAACCATATCATTTTTTTATCTTCTTTCTATTTAATCAAAATATTACATCATGGGACTCAAATGCTGTAAAAATTGTAAAAAAAAACAAAAAACACTTAAGGTAATAGAAAGATAATTTTTTTTAAAATAATTTTTAGATTTAGTAATCAAAGGTGGTTGAATAATATTGCTCCCGTACAATAAAGCATTTTTCCTCTGAGGTTAGCTGCTGTTATTTTATCGTGAATTTATTAAAAACCATGAATTATAATATGTTTTTGTATCTGATATTCGAGTAGTATAAACAATCTCAGTTTGTCACCTCAGAAATCTGAATTTGAATCACAGTTTGAATTTGGCGTTTTTTCTTGCTAACCAATAACCACCTGAGCGTAACATGATATACTGGAGAATTATATGTGTAAACTTGAGCTGCTTTGTGTTAGTTTCCTAGCTCTTTAAGTCAGTAAATGACTATAAAGCTTAACATAGTATTTTCTAGGAACGGTTGTGTGTTGGTAGTAGGTCTGACCATATTTTGTTGTTAATTTCAGGACCAGCTGTCAACTATAAGTCAAACATAGTACTTCTCAAAATTCTATTGCTGTTTCTTTAACTGTTTAAAAATTTTAGATTCTTTTACACCAAAAATTTTACAAACTAACCAAAAATCTATGTGTAAATAGGATTTGGTAAAAACATTGATATACAAAGAGACGTAACAGAATTATCTAAGAAAAATGTGTATAAATATATGAGGCAAAGTTAAAATTTCAAACTTCCAGATGAATTATATTTTTATAGTTGTGTATAATAAATTAATGGAAAATGTTGGTTCCTTGTTTTCTAATAATTCAAATATATACCCATTTCTTCTGTTCCTTTTTAATAATCAATGTAAATAAACACAACTTCTCCAAAGTTTACTTCTGTATGAAATATGATTTCACTCTGGAATAGAGTAATATCACCTGAATTAAGGTGTTCCTTGAAATCGATGAGCTCTACAATTTTGAAATACTTTATGAATTGCAATTAGTTTTTAAAAATTTTTCTATTTTCAGAATCTTGCTGAAAACAGGCGTCAAAACCAACGTATGACCCAGTCCTCAACCATCATTGACTTGTCGAGTGATGATGATGAGATAATCATAACTCAACCTCTAGTTAGGAAGATCTCAGATAGAAATGAACAAAGAATTCGTCATAGGCCTTCTAGTCACCGTCATAATATTGAACTGATATCACTCGGAACTGATGAGATTGAGATCTTACCGATAGACGATGGTCGTGTATGTGAGAAAGGAAATAGCCACCTGCAGAACAATAACATTCCTTCAGGAACTCCAGAACATAGTACTAACGATGATGTTACCGAATCCGACGTTTCCGAAGATCACATACTCCCTGATGTACCTGAAAACGATGAAGATGAAGAGGACACACCGAGTAAAGATAACACTGGAGTCAGACTGCAAGACAACGATCTACAAAAAGAAACAACTTCCAGCAACATCTTATCAGAGACACCTGAATGTGAACAATCCAAGGAAAATGAAAATGTTGAGCAAGTTCAGATAAACGATTTCAGTGTGATGTCTGAAAATAACAACTCGGGTCCACAAGAAGTTGACGCGTTAGCCGAGAATTGCAATGAAAGCCAAGATCCATTAGACAATGCAGACTCGGCAAACTGGTCACCATCCGAAGTAGTTAGAGAGACCTCTGACATCGAAGGAATTGTGCCCTTGAACAAATCTTCAGGGGATGTAACAAAACGTGTTGTCAATGATACCACTACAACGGTGGATGAAAATTCCAGTAGCACCAATAAAGAAAACTCTATTGAGAAACTAAATGAAGTCCATGCTGAGAATACTGTTGAAAATAATTCGTCACTAGTTATCGAGGAAGTGACTTCTCTTACGAACCACGACTGTGAGAGGGTTGCTGCCAGCAGCTCCAGTTGGGATAGAGACGTCCAAGAAGAGGTTTCAGGAGATGAAGATGACCTCAGGCCAGACATCATCATGTGTGATCCATCAATGGTGAGTAAATTACTATAATGCATGATTTACAGTTATGTTGTTATGTCCGATAACTGTGAGGAATGTTGTCCGAACATCAGTTTTAGTAACAGGTTCATCTGATGTTGCTCAGAATATTCAAGAACAGTTGTTTGACTCTAATGAGTGATGCTGAAAACCCAATGTGGTCGGTAAAGGAGGCAATGATCGAAGATATTGACATTCCGGTAGTGCATGCTTTTGCTGCATTTGAGTTTAAGATACTATATTGATAATAATAATAAGATTTTGTTTGTTGTGCACAAATGCTTTGTGTGGAATCTGGCTGTCTCCCAGGGCAAAGTTCGAATGGGTTAAGATGGCTCTACCAGTGGGATCAGTCTGTCTAACCCCTCATTCGTAGGAGTTTGATGAAATACAAGAAGTCAGTACCAGTACACTAGTGTCCTTTCCTATCATTCTTTTCTTACTACTATGCCTTTTCCTGTTTTTGATGCTGGTAATCTTATAAACAGACAAAAGTTGATAACTTGGTTTGTGCGAATTAATCATTGAATAACTAGCACCTCTGTCACTTCAATTGATTTAGTATGCACACATCTAAAACAAGATAGGTTGCGTGTTCAAGTCACCAATACTAACATCTCTGACAGCTTTGTTTCTTGGAAGTTCCATCATTTATAAAAAGAAAATGATACAACTTCAACACAAAGGCATATAAATGAGGACATCCTTTTATATCTGAAAAACCTTCTCACACTTCAGAGAATAGAAGTGTGAGAAAATAGTGATATGGCCAAATACAAAATAATTGAATTGTATAAAAAATAAGGGCTCTGTGGTGTAGTGGTAGCACACTCACCCAGCAAGTGAGAGACCCGGGTTCGAGTCCCCGGCGGAGCGCTTTTTGTGATCCAATGTTTATTGAAAGATTGTGTGTGTGTGTGTGTGTGTGTGTGTGTGTGTGCGCGCGTGTGCGCGTGTGTGTGTGTACTTCTTTACAGAAATGTTATTCTCTAAGTGTACACCATAATAAATGTTTCAAAATAAAGTGAGCATAAATTAAAAATGTAATGTGGATATATTTGAATGTAAAGAAAGGGAATATTTTGTGAACAAAAAAGTTCTTTCTACTTTATATAAGGTTTTAATTTTAAATTGTTTTTGTTTACATTTGTTAATTTGTAATGCAAAAAATGCTAAATTGAAATACAAAACTACAACCAACAGCATATAAATGTGCCTTGTAATGTGCTGAAAAAGAATATATATATATATATATATATATATATATATAGTATATACTTACCTTCATTAATAAATATTCTACATACAGTAGGTTTGAATGATGATGAGCACAACTAATTCTATGTGCACTATAACAAAATAGTTTCTGCCATTACAGGAATTCAAACTGCCAGATCTGAGGTTAACATTTCTGACACTAAGACTACGCATCTGGTTTGTATGAATCAATCTCCACAATTGAAGACTTCAAGATTGCATCAAAATACACCTATGTTTAAAAGAATAATATGAAATGTATTTTAACGTACTTCATTTTATTATCATTGTCAAAGTCATGTAAACTCCTCATCGTCACCATATTTTATTTGTCTGACACCTATCAATGAATATGAATAAAAATTTCTTATTATTGAGTGGTTGTTGAATATTAAGGAGTTGCTGATTGCTGGTAAATTAACGGAGGTGAAGATTATCCTCCTAACTCTCAGAGCATCAGAGACAAAAGCATAGTTGGTTACTGTTTTTTAGTCAATACGTCCGGTGACCTGCGTTTGTTGGATGGAACTTCAAACTCTTGAAAATCGATGGGAACTCCTGTGGTGATGTCCTAATGTAGCAAAAGTTAGTGAAAGGTGTTGGTTGATATGAACCGCTCAGTCTGGTTGATATTTAAGATTCAGGAAGCACTTGTTCACTTTACATTGTCTATAATATTCTTACCTGTCAGCCTTCAGGTACTATAGCTTTCTACCGCACCTGATGTCTTCAGTTGCATCTCCTTGAGGGGCACATTAAAATTAAATATCCTGTAAGGTCTATATCTCTTCTTCCTACGAATATCATTCTCTTTGCTATTATGAACAGTATTGTCATTCATAATTTAGTCTTATTGTTAATTGTTATTGGTATTTAAGTTTAGCATATTATTAATAGTTGAGTGACAATCTGTTGTTGCAGGTGTTGAATATTAAAGAAGAGCCACTGAGTGCTGGTGAAATAACGGGAGATGAAGATGATCCTCTCAACTTCCAGAGTATCACGATTAAAACCGAGCCTCTGGACTGGACAACCGAGTTGGTGGATGTTAAACCTAGTGTTCGGATGCTCAATGAAGCTATGGACAACCAATACTTGCAATATACCCCAAAGAGATTGAAGTGCGGAAAAGTTTATTGTGAACCTTGCCGTGTTTCATTTATAAATGATGTGTACTACGACAGGCATACTAAATCTCTAAGACACAAACTTAACTACAAACTTTTTCGGTCAGGGAAGGCTCCGACCAGAAAGCGCGGAAAAACTCTAGTGCAGGCCATCATGGGAAATAGTTACGATGAAAGGGCCGGAGCGAAAGGACCGTTTTATTGCAACCAGTGTCCTAGTGCTTTTAAGCACTTGAGAAACTTAAAAACGCACATGAAAAAACATCAGGCTCCGGGTCAGACTGCGGAAACGGCTTCTCAAGATTCTCGTGACTCGCAACCTTCCACACACTCTGAAGGGCGGTCTTCCAAACCTCCAACAAGACTGAGTGCTCTTAATGTGAGGTTCACCGATTGTGATGAAATCAACCAGTGTGATCTGTGTGACCAGACTTTCCTGTCGCTTCCTGCGTTAGTTTCCCACAAAAGGTTCTGTGGCACCTCGGACACGCGAGTTTGTAACTGGTGCCAACAAAACTTTACCACAACTTCCTTGTTTATGAAGCACAGGAAAGAGTGTTTAAAGCGATACAGACAGCAGCAGGTATTCAACGCATCGCAGTACAATCTCGTAAAGAGCAGTCCCTCACCGGTGCCGATGTCGACCAGTTCCTCCACTCCGGTGCCTCGAGACGGTACTGTCCTTGCCTGCACACTGTGTAACTTGACATTTCAATCTTCCCCTGACTTGATCAGTCACATGCAACAGAATCATATGGACTTTGGCAAACCAAGGTCTCCAGCGGAACTGCCCAACTTCACTAAACCCAACCACTTCAGCCGTCTGAATGACAGTAGGCTTCATTATTGTAAATACTGCTTAAGATCGTTTCCTAGTCATGGTGCACTCGCTAGTCACACAGGATATCACGCCAGGAAGAGTGTCTATTGCTGTAAATTCTGTAAGCAAAGCTTTAGAGATAAACTGACATTCCGACAGCACATGAAAGTACACATTGGCGATCCCAACTTAAACAGGAATATCTGTTGGATTTGTTACACACCGTTCAGTTCGCAAAAGGATTTAATCGATCATAAAGCCGTTCATGTCAATATTAAAATGAAAATATTCTCATGTGGTTTGTGCAATAACTCGTACAACACAAGGGAGCTGTTGGCAAAGCACAAAAAGACAGCTCATGATGTTGGATCCACAGAGGCGTTCGATGAAGAGTCGGAACAGGTAACGGAGTCTGAAATGAGGAGGGAGTCAAAAGTAGAAATTATGGATGAAGACAACAAACTCTTCAAGTGCAGGATCTGCAAGAAAAGGTTTACAACGATAGGTAATTTAAAACGACACGGTCTTATACACAAAAGACCTGTTTTTATGAGCAACCTTAGCGCGTTGAGTTCAGAGCACTCTTATCAACACCGTTGTGTTTGGTGTTTCAAGACTTTCAAGACCAACAGTGGTCTGTTAAATCACAGACCGTATTGCACCAAGGTGAAGACTGGAGGCATTCCGTTTGTGAACAGTGCATTCCCGGGCAACGGTACCAGTAAACCTCTGAGATGTAAAGGGTGCAAAAAGTGGTTCGCCTCGAAGAACTCTTTGTATAAGCACAGAGTTATGAAGAGATGCAGGGGCCCTCCTCCACCTCCACCACTGGTGATGGTGAGCCAGTTGCGGTCCCAGGCTTGTCCCAGCTGTGACCAACAATTTCTGAGCGAGGAAAGTCTAAACAGACACAAACAGCACTGTAAGCCGACCATAGAACGACTGACCTGCGATTGTGGAGAGGTTTTCGGTTCCATAGAACAGAAAGTGGAACACGCAGATGCTTGTGTGTCAAACTGCACGTGTAAGAATTGCAATGTGAAGTTCAACAGCCCGGAAGAGTTGGAGTCCCACCAGCTAGTGTGCCAGACACACGTGCAGACACAACGAGAAGAGCCAGTTATACTTGAAGACAGACTTCCTCCTGTAGTGTGCACCAAGTGTAACAAGAAGTTCGTTTATGCAAAGTGTTTACAGATTCACGAAGATAAATGTCTGTATGACCGATGGCCCTGTAGTAACTGCATGGAGATATTTCCTACTGAAAGTGCCCTCAACACCCACAAAAGTCACAAAACTTGCCAGAGGTTGAATAGAGCTCTCTCTTCGAATTCTCTCAATGACAGCCAGACTCTGAAGTGTGAGAAATGTGCACTAAGATTTGTATCTATTACCGATCTCAAACAACATTCTGCTTCTTGTGAAAAGCGTCCTCCGATGAGGAGACGAGATCTCAGTTCAGTCCATCGTCCCTTCAGTTGTGATCTCTGTGACAAGGCGTTTCTGTGGAAAGCGAATCTGATCCGTCACAAGAAAATCATTCATCAGATCACAAACTCATTTACAGGTGAATCCTCGGCCCATAATCTGACCTCACCAGCCAAGAGTGAATCGCCGGTCTTCGAGAGAGAAACAGGTGTTTTCAAATGCGCACTCTGTCCAGATATAGTGTTCCACAAACAACAAGGTCTTCTGGAGCATCAGCTAACGCACGAGCGCCAGGATGGGAACCGGTTGGAAAGTTCGAGTGGAGAAGGTACGGGAAGTGGAGTCATGCTGACGTGTGAACTCTGTGACAAACAGCTACCGGAGGCCTTATACCCGATGCACATGGATGAGCACATGAATGATGATTTTGAGGAGATGCAAGAAGCTCAACACGAAGTCTCGAGCCCTAAATTCGCGTGTGATATTTGTGGTAAAGAGTTCTATACCGCTCAAAGTAGGAAAAGTCACAGAGCCACCCACTACAGAGCCGGGGATGTTTTGGCACATTTATCCCCGAAGAAAGTGCAGAGCAAACGGACTCTAAAAGTGAAACACATTCGGTGCAATATATGCAACAAGTTATTGTCTATAAATTCTATGCCGAAACACAAAATGATGCATTTAAGGGAAGAAGCCGAGTTTTACGGCAACGACGAAAGCTCCAGTCAGAGCAAGTCGGTCGCCAACACGCCGAGAAGTTCCACTCCCAACTTGATCGAGCTTACTTCTTCTCCAGAAGATAACGAAGAAGACGGTAACTCAATATTTCCCTGTCCAAAATGTGACAAAACTTTCAGGCTTCGTAAATCGCTAATAGAGCACTTAAAAGCGCACCAGGAAGACAGTTACGAAACGGAAAGTACGTCTTCAAATACAGGGCCTGCTGACCAATACCCTTACAAATGCCTTTATTGTGACCTGTCTTGGAAGTTTAAAAGTGTATATGAAAGACACCTCGGCTCCAAGAAGCACTTGGAAATACAGAAACAGTTGTCAGGTATTATTTAACAATAAGATCTCACCTTTAAGGTGAAGTTCTATTTAACTGAACCAGATTACCAAACTGTCCCTGTGTCTACCGGGTAGTGGATCAACCATTCTTGTAACTCTTTCGCTAAAAAGTATATTATAGAATCTATTGTATAATTTGTTAAAGACAAAGCCTAGAGCAGCAGAATGTAAATATTTTATATAGGTGGTGCGTTTAGAATAATTGTACAGTTACATTTGTGAATATTTCCCAGTTCACTTTAAAATAGTTTACATCAGAGTGTAATGTGGTTTACTGAGATAAAGTGTAAATCAAAGTGCTAATTTTTGTTAGCCTAGTTTGATTTTACAAGATTCAAACCTTAGTCTATAAGGCTAACGAGTTTAGTTCATTGTACAGACTTTTGTTACTATTTAGTTCTTTTATCAAATTCAGAATTTCGCCAGAAGACTGAGATGAGTGTATGAAATAGCTGTTTTATTATTGCTAAATAGATACGTGGATGTTTTTTATTGCAATCAATACTCAATTTTGTATTATAATTAATACGTTTTATGTGATTTTGAATTAGATTCTGTTTCATTGCAGCATAAAAGTGTCAAAATTTAGTGATATCAATGTTATTTGTTTTCCTGTCGCGTTTGCATAATGTTGACATTATGAAGAAGTAACGCCAGGAAGCATTTTGGTAATTGTTAAGTTACTCATTCATTGATGCAGAACTGCGTTCCTTTCTTTCGGGTCGAGTGTAAGAAAGAACTCAATGATCCTAACTTTGCTCGATAACAGAAATTACTAATTTCTCCAACTAAGATGTAATTGTTGTAGGTATTAAACAAATTCAAAACCTCATTTTTGTGTCAAAAATGATTAGCTCAATGGTTTAGTTTTGTATTTGGATTTATTGATATTGGCATGTCATAGCAGACAAATGAATTGTTCTGTAGTGACCAGAAAGTGCAGAAGATTTGCAATAACAAATATTGTTCCTACAACTCTATATAAGTACAATGCTATTTTTAGTTAACTTTTTACAGACCTTAAATTTTATTGAGGCCAGTCTGTGTAGTCCACATGTTACCTGTAAATTTCTGTTGTATTGTTTACAGTTTTGTTCACCTGTAATCTCAACTTGAGATGTAGTTACCAATTATATTTTTGTTTTTTCATAAAAATAATATTAACACTTTAATTGTACTATAGACTGTTATGAATTGTATATGAGTTTATTTGTTTTTCTGTGAAATACAATAAAAACATTGTTTGTATTATAATCTGTACTCAGCTAGCCAATCCTATCGGTTGTTATCATAATACTATGATTTGTAGAATGTACAAATAACTGCCTCATTGTAATATATATTGTGTAAGTATACTGTATTATACACTGCAATATCAAAAAATGAAACATTTTAAATTTTACAGAGTAAAGTTTCTTTAGTGAATACTGGAAGTATATGTGTAAATTGTTGCTATGATAAAGATAAATTAGTTTTGTCTAGTCAGCCATGTTAAATTTAAAACTTTACACTATTAGATGTATTTTTGGTCCTAGATTGGTTTGGTTATATTGTGGCTTATCCTGACAATCTAATTATTTTGTTAGGAAGTGATAGATTTTGCCATCTACGAGGTGTGATTGGGAAGTTTTAAGAATGGGCTTGTAATGGTAAAATGGTGGTACTTATATGCTACTGTGATGTGTCTCCTTCTTATCGTACACTCCGACTCCAATGGTGGTTCCACTTTTGGAAACGTTCCTGGAAATCTTTTTCCAAAGTGTGTTAAGGACGCTCTCCGTATTTGCTGGGATGTCTTACATCGAGTCAAATCACTTCCCTCTCACTGAAAATTTCAGTTTAGGAAACAGGTTGAAGTCCACAGGGGCCATATCAGGAGAATATGGCGATTGTAAAAGCACAAAAGTTTTGAATTTGGTTAAAAATTCAACAATGGGGAAGGCACAATGAGCGCTATAGCTGGAGAACACATTTGTAGTATTCCTGGTTAATTGTCTGTCTTCCAGGTGTAAATTCACAATACTGGTAGAATAAAAATGATCACCAACATTGTCTTCACCTTCGGGTGACTTTGTCGTGCTTTTTTCAGTCGTGGTGAACTTGGAGTCTTCCATTTCGAAGACTGCACTTTAATTTCAGGACCATATCTATATACCCACGTTTTGTCACCCGTAATTAGCCTATCTAACAAATTTGGGTCATTTGTTGTCCGTTTAATCAATCCTTGGCACACTTCAAGTCGGTGTTGTCTCTGAACACTTGACAACACTTTTGAAATGAATTTTGCGGACACTTGGTGCATGCAGCAATTAAAATTTACTGAATCGCATAGAAACTTAATTAAGTTCATCAGCCATCTCCCTAATGTAAGTCTACGATCAGAGCGCACTAAGTCGCGAACTTTCCCAACATTTTTATTCTATTTGAGGTGGAAGAACGGCCAGACCGTGGTTCATCTTCAAATAATCTCGCCCATTTTTAAATCTGTTGAACCAGACGAAAACATTTCACTGCCTTATACAATTATCTCCAAAAGCTGTTTTAATAGTTTGTAAGTTTCAGAAGCTGGTTTTGCCGGTTTTAAAACAAAATTTCACACAAAATTGTTGCTCCGTTTTTACTTCCATTTTAATGTAGACAGAATCCGGCAACAAGCACTAACAGACCTGCACTCAACTAGCTGCCATAACGAACTGAATAAAGAAAACACAGTTCTTGTCAGAGGGCGTTCAAGGACAAAGCAATGACTCACTCCCCACCCTCCGTGTACCTACCCACCAAACCAGTAAACAATAGCAGATCCATTCTTAAAACCTTCCAATTACGCCTCATAGGTCATCTACAGGCTGTAACTAGGTAATGATATTTTTTCTTGAATTTTTTTATGGAGAGGCTGGTCCTCTTTAAGCCTTATTCTGCCCATCCCCCACTGGCCTGTGTGAGGATCTTATCAAACGGAATAAGGGGGTGAGTCGATACAGTACAAGGTCGATGGTACTGATAAAAAGTGCTACAGTCAGACAGAAATTGAACCCATGCTATTTCTAACTCGCATCTAAAGTGCTACGTCTTAGACTGCTCGGCATTTGGTACTCCCAAATATTCGTCTTGTATGTACAAATTGATAAACACACACACAAATATAAGTAAATAAAAGATGACATACATGTAATTGTAATATAATAATAATACCAAGATACAGCCTAAAGATGGTCAACAGGGCAGAATTAATTGCTGTCTTAAAATATAATTGTATTTGTCAGTTAAACCATTACAAATTTTTAATTGGTAATTTTTAAATACAAATGTCTTAATTTTTGCATACGTTTCTCTGTAAAGTAATGGGACTGTGGGGTCTGGTACAAAAATTATTGATCCATGATGATTCTTATTTTTAAAAGTCCCCTTGGATCAGATTTGTTTCCGTATCCCACTGTGGTTTCTTGGTGGGAATTTAATTGATGCAAGTTTAAAACAGAGTAAGAATAGAGTACATGTGCAATTTTCAAGTGGATTTGAGCAGGGTGAACAAATAAGACCTTACGATCATGTCACTGTTCTGGATTCCCTTTCGTGAAGTGGAAGTGTATCCAATCTTTAGTTTACTTGCAATATAGATGCTCAATTTTGATGAATTAAATGTACTTTTATTTTGGTCGAGTCCAACTGTGTTGGAGACTAAATACTGATTATTGATTATTATATATTGTGCAGAGCTGCATGATTGCTGTTATTGACTAACTTTTAGTATCTACCAAATGAAAATTTAAATTAAAATCCAACATTCAGTGGTGTAGCTAGGGAGGGGGGGGTGAAGGGGGATAGAAACACCCCCCCCCCAAGAGCCCTAAAAATTATGTTTTTAAATGTATATTGTATAACAACTTGTTTTCAATACGGCAGTATTTACTTTGAACTTTTAATTTTATTTTATATTTTGGATTAAGCCAATTTAATTCATTCATATTTAGATTTTCTCAGATTTATTCCATACCTCAGAGTGTAGTGTGCTCTTAATCAAACACATCCCCCTCCTCCAAAGAAAAGTCTTAGTTACGCCACTGCCAAAACTAATAGCCAGTCTGTTATTGTAAACTTTGTATTTGTTAGGAAGAGCCGAAGGCCTTGGTTTTCATTGGTAATGACCAGTGCTAATATTGTAAAAACTTTATTTAAAGGTTCCTTAATTTTACAAAGAAATTGTTTTTTTAAGATAACTTATACTCTATGACTGGATGTGTTTAAAGTGGTCAAACATTTCACAATTTTCCTTAAAGGAAATATACATTTGTAGTTAATGTTCTGTTCGTAGTGCATTCACAGTTTACAAACTAACGTTAAAAAATATACAGAGTTCTTACCTTTATAGTGTTTACATTTGACTAGCGTACAAAAAATTATAGTAACTTGAGAGAATTTTTAATTTCAAATATTAAAAGTTACTTGTTGGTTTTTAGCAACATAAACTTTTGTTATTTTTAAAACATAATTAATAACAGGCAGAGTAACTGCATTAATAATTTAGTGATTATATAACATTTATATGTGCAATACCAAACATTACGGACTTTAGTGATGGATAAGTAATACATTTTATATTGGGATTGGGTTTTAAATATAGATAAACTTGCAGTTTTAAGTTATCATCGAACAATCACAGGGATTTAATAAATTACACTTTTAAAGGTAATTTTAAAATAATCACATTTTAAATATTATCAATGTTGTAGTGTTTTAGTGGGCTCTATCACAGTTTAGATTCACAACCAACTCCCAGTTTGATGGAAACAACTGATAACACAAAACAAGTAAATAATTAAAAGTAAAGACTAAACCTGATGTAGTTTCAACCATCACAGTTATATGTGCAACTGAGTTTATCCCTACACTATGTTATTGACTCGATAATACGAATTCCTGTAAGTTGTATGGCGGAGATTAGTCACTAGATTAGGATTTCTATATGCCGCAAGTTATTTTCAATTTGAAAACTAAAATAAAACTGTGTGTTTGTTGTAAAAGAGTTTAATCATGTATAGTGCTTTTGGTAAATGTTTGTAGAAGTTAATTTTTATACAAATCCTGTGCTGAGTGAAATTTATTTGTGTGAAGTAACTAAGTTAATTTTTCAGTGTAATTGTTTTTATGTAAATACATGGTACAAAATATATACATATATATATTCTTATGAACGAATCTAGTGTCTAATTATTTGTTTTTATTAGTTAAAATCAGATTAACCTCTGAAGTTTTTAAATACAGCACTTGGATATCCTTCCTGCACGGGCCAAAAACTTGATTAAGCTCATTGTTTATCCCATGACATATTTTTTCTTCTTTCGTATAGTCCTGTCAGGGCTAAGCTAATCGAGAAGTTTGGCGTGGAGGTGATAAGGCATCTTGTTCAGTGTCACTTGAGGCACAAGAAAAATATTTTTCTCTCTATCTGCACAATATCTCGAAAACGAACCAACCTATTAGCCTTGAAATTTTGCATGAAGCTTCGTTTCGATATTGGCAACATTTAGTTCGATGATGGCGCATGTCATGTCTTAGAATTTGGCTGAGCGTTAGGAAAAATATTTTTACCCATGGGTAACTATGATGGCAACGGGAAAGTCACAAAATCAATAAATTTGTAAATAAAATGAGTACAATCTCATGATATTTTAACATGTGACATGACTATCCACAAGATATCTCGAGGAAGGTATCATCTGTAGTTTTAAAATTTTGCATGAAACTCAATTTCTACATAAACAAGAATGAGCTCTAAGATGGTGCTTGTCCATTCATGGTATTTGATTGAGCGTCATTGAAGTCTACCACTCAGAAGGCTGGCACCATTTTGTGTGCCAGGAGGATATACAAATTTCTTTTTGTGTGAGAGTCCATCTGTCCGCTGGACATCCCAAGCAAGGATGAAATGATAGACTTGAAATTTTGAATGCAACTCCAGCGAAGCCTGTTATGTGTCATGTGGTGTAGTGTATTGTACCTTGTAGGTGCATTTAATCTAGTAAATAAAAATTTTCCCCAATACTAATAATAAAAATTATTCGAATTTGAGATAGAATTTTACAGTTTGGATTGTATGATTTTGGTTTTGTAGCCAGAAGTGCAGTGGGAGGGAGAGTTAGCCCATAATGTTGGTGAATTAAAATTTTAGACTCATTAAAATCATTGTGCGGAAAAATATAAAGAATGCGTCTTTGATGACTTTACTATCTACTTGAGTAGTTTTCTGACTATTTTCTATTAAGAACTAATCATGTAAGAACAAATCAGTAGTTTTACTGAAAACATGAAAATAATTCTATTCAATAGCCCTTTAGTGAAAAATTGGAATTTGAAATGTAATAGTGATTTTACTGAGAATTTTAAGACCTCAATATTCCTATGTTCCATATGAAAAAGGATAATGATTGAGATATTGGTGGCATTCCTAATCTAGCTTGAAGAACACATTCACGTTAATGAGGGATTGATGACATTACTCACCTGGTATAAAGAACAAATTCATGTTAATGAGGGATTGATGACATTACTCACCTGGTATAAAGAACAAATTCATGTTAATGAGGGATTGATGACATTACTCACCTGGTATAAAGAACAAATTCACGTTGTTTGAAGTTTATTTTTGACGATGGAAGAATTGTGAAAGAAACAGGATTTTTCCGGACATTTGCCATCAGTCAGTGAAACAAAAAATTAGTAACACTAAGTTTTGAGATCTGCAATCTGATCTCTTCTTCAGGTAAATAACTAACCTAATATATAATTACAAACCAGGTTAAAATAAACAAATCATACCAAAGCGTTGTGGCACACCTTAATCAGGAATCATAACCACCATGTTCAATAACAAATTCACATTAATGAGGGTTTTATGACATTACTCACCTGGTAAAAAGAACAAAATCACATTAATGAGGGTTTCGTGACACTACACAACTGGTTTGAAGAACAAATTCATGTTAATATCTCTGAGATAACGTTTTGAGATGTCTCAAATACTAATTTTATCTTGCCATTCACTCAGTAATAATTATTTGTAGTATCCTTCAAAACTGTGTAAACAGTAATACTTTGATCAGATGCCTAAAAAGAAGAGGCAAACCTTGTTCTGTTGATCACTTTAGTGGTTTTTTTGTGTGTGTTTAAGGGCCTTTGCAGAATAGTCGCTATGAACAAATTTATAACATTTCCAGGAACAACAATGAACGTTTGAAATTGAAAACCTAGAAAGTTTTATCAAACCATCAGAGTACAATTTTACATACATTGTTTCACTATTATTCTGCCTAGTAACAGTTTCATAAATATATGTAAGTGCTATAAACATGTTAACACGGAGCTCCGTCCATATGGAATGCCTGAGGATGGCCACAAATCCTGCAATGTTGTGATAACTCGTTATGACACAAACTGAACCGTGACAGTTACTTAACAATCACTACAGGTGTTATGCTGCAGAAATTTATTTGTACAAAAAAAATTATCAGTGTGTTATAATTCAAGTACAGAGTTGTCTTAGTTGTGTCACTAGTGTAAGCTCTTTATTTTGAGTGCGGCACCTTCTGGCACAGAGGCTGATATGTCTATCTCTCTCACTCGGTACTGACCACCGTTAAGCACCTTCACGCAGGTCGCAAGGGCAGTTGGTGCACCCGTATCATAAACACAATGTTCCCAGGAATGGTTTATGATTACCTAAAAAGATTAGTATGGCTATCACCTGTTAAACTGTACTGCATTGTAAAGGTGGCGTTGACTATAGTTGTGAATTAATTTTCTTACAATTACTTCTTTCTGTCTCTTCATCTTGATGTGCTCTTTGAATTGTAATTGTTACGGATCTTATCAAACAGAATAATGGGGAGAGTCAATACAGTACAAGGTCGATGGTACTGATAAAAAGTGCTAAGGTCACAGACAGGATTTGAACCTGCGCTATCTCTAACTCAGATCCAAAGTCCAACGTTTTAGTCTGTCCGCTTGGTCATCTGCACCCCCAATGGAGTTCATGGATGGAAGATTGCATTAGTCATGCTAATTCTAAAAACTGCTGTTAAACATGAAATCTTGGTTTTCTACCAAAAGTACTTGGAAAGACTATTTTCTTATAAGAGAGTTTACCACCTGCTTCATGAAAGATGTTAGAGTACCACAAACTTATCTTGTCCTTATTTTCAACAGTAGCTGGTTCTGTGGTTTACATCAAGTTCTGGTTGACACGATCTTCTCTTTCAAGAGAAATCTCTCACCATATTCTACTTTTGAGGACATTTCCGGATTTAAGATTTTATTAAGCCTTACCCATTATTTCAAAACCTATTTTATAGAAATTACACACGCACAACTCTGGTGTTCTCAGAAACCAAGCTATTTAAAAAAAATGATAACAGTATCAAACAACTGATAACTCTCAACTATGACATGTTTGGTGCTCCTGGCTTGTGCAAGCGTATCTTTAAAGTGGTTGTGCTCGTTTATGCATTAGTGGATTTCAATAAAAAACTACCGTTGGAATTGTTATAAAAATTGCAAAATAGTTTATATCTTTTAAAATTGTTATAACCAATGTAAAACAGCTGATACCTATCAAAAGACAAAATGTTTGCCGCTCACAACTTTTGCAAGCGTACCTTTAAAGTGGTCGTCCTCGCTTATACCTTGACGAATTCCGTTGAAACTAGTACCGATAGAATTACAATAAAATTCTCCAAATAGTTGGTGTCTAGTACATTTTTTATAACTACTGTATTTTTTGTTATTTGACGTTAAAAATTTTCCACAGATGCCATTTTGTAAATATTAAAAAAAACCACAATTTTTTTTAAGTTTTCCTCTTACCTATCCAAAGCTATGTGCCAAATTTGTTTTCTTTAGCTTTACTAGTTTTAGAGATATTAATTTGTTAATAAAAAATACAAAATGGCGGCTAGCGGCTAAACAAAGTGGAAATTGGAAAATTTATAATTCATTTTTAGCTTGAATCGCTCACAGAATTTGAAAATACATAGCCAGCCCAACCTTTTTATTACACCCTGTATAGTAAATCCAGTAGTCTAACTTGTTCCCTGCTTTCTCACCTTGTATTGCAACAGACTTGTTTGTATATTGAGACCTTGGTATCAAACTGGTAATTAATATTGTAAACACCAACAATTGGTATTTTTTGGACAGTAATTGTAGCAAGTTTTACAGAATGTAAACTATTACTGTGAGGCTAATTTTCACATTCAGGTCAAGCATGATTTCATTAATTAAGTGTTATAATTGATGAAATGTAAAGGATCCCTTCTATTTACAAATTCTATAAAAATAATAATTAGAGAATGTAACTACCTAAGCTTTTTTGAAAGATTCTTGAAGATGTTCCACCAAAAACGTTTAATTGCGAAAGTAAAATTCAACACAGTGTGAGCCGGATATTACATTGAGCACCTTAGCCTGTGAATTAAAATTAAAGGATGTATTTAAATTATGCAAATGGTTTCGGTAACTAATAAAATAACATAATAAAAAGAAACTTTATTTACAGATCTTAAAAAAATGTGTTAAACACAATATGGATCAAGACAGTTTATGACAGATTTTAACGAATTCTTGCTTTGCGCTTTGACTCCATCTGTCGAGCCATTTCCCAGCATTCCTTAGTGAGACACCGAGCCCCTTGGCTGAGAGACAAGAGCCTGCAAAGATAATAGCACGTGATAAAACAACAGATATAAATGCAGTAGACTTGCAACTACCTGGTTCCAGTCCAAGCTAATCACTAGAATACAAAAATAAAGTTTTTAAAGGTCAAAGATGGAAAACAAAAGTTTTATAGTTCAAGAGCAAATTTGCACGATATAAGCAAAAATCTGAATTTTTTCATTAAATAAATAGAGAATCTATCCTAAGAAAGAAATTGATCCAGATACGTTAAATTTGGTGGAGTTCAAAATTGGAGGGTATACAAAAGGGTTAAAAATACAAAATGTGAAGTAATTTATATCAGCCAGCAAGATTACTATTTCAGCTGATAATGCACAAACTTCAGCCAAATAGTTTTGGCCGATGTTGATTTCATTATTATTTACTTGTCAGACAATGGGTGATAGGTTGAAGCCAAATCCCGAATCTTTGACCCTCCGATTGCCAATCAACGGACATCCGTTGATTTGCAAATAATAACTTGTTCCGCTCATTTAATCTCACTTGTTACAATATGTAAACAATCAAGTATCGACGTGATTCATATACCATTGGAAAGGTAAAGAGTTGCTGAACAAAGCACTGGTTTTTTATTCTTCTAAGACAGCAGAGTAATTTTAAAATGACGTTGCTATTTTTATCCATGCAGAAAATATAGTTTCACTCCCTTTTTTGTTTTTGTGTTTTACAACAAAACATTACTTTCCCTTTTTCAGAAACGTATTATAACATTTTTGATTTCTACTACTATAAAAAAATATAAACCTAAGGTTTTCTCACAGTATTTATTATTATAATGTTATCTAGTCTATTGTAAATAAAATGATACCAAATAATTTAGATTTACAGTTTATAAAAATGTATAAACATTTTCACAAATTTATGTGTTTTTGATTACGAGAACGCACATTTCTTGTACTACTTTCAGTTTTTGTGGTAAAACTAACTTATTTACCTAAAGACTCATAAAAAACTATACATTTTCTACGACTAAATTTATGACCTTTAGGTTATTTTGAAATTTATATACTGAACTATATTTTTGAGGCACACCCCTCCCCCCTTTTTAAATGCGAATTACAAAATAAATTTCCCCACTCACCGTAAATTACCCACTCTAATCTGTACTACACAAATTACTGATTGCGGAAACATGTTTTTATTGTTCATTATGTTTGAAAACCTGTAATATTTTCCATAATTATTTTTGTGCATACTATTTATAGCTTGAGGCACTGAATGGAAATGTTATGCCAGTTCAGTCCTGATGCTGACATTGAGTTCTCTTGTTTTCGTGATTGTTGACAAGCTGAAGATGTGAACAGGAATAATTACAGTAATGAAGTACATACTTAGCTAGAACTAGCAGAGAGTGAAGGTCCTGGGCTGAGGTCTTTGCTTGCTCCTGCCTCATCTTCACAAAGTCTTCCTGGACAATCTGAAAAATATAGACAGAGAAATCTGATGATGTTATAAAATCTAGATCACAAGACTTAAACAAAACTACAAGTTTTGTGGAACAGTTTTATTTAAACCTTTTTAAAGAACATTTCATATAAGGTGTCCCAAACTGATTGTGAAAGAGCAAATTATGCATTTTTGCAAACTAAATAATTTTTTTAGGTCCAATATTATTCACATTTGAACTAAACATGTGTTTTCAGCATTATGTTCATAATGTTATTATACAACATTGATACATTTAAATTTTAATCAATTATTCCAAAATCAACATAAAAGTTGTTTTGAGTCTAGAAAGTAGCACAACGCCTTGCATTATACACATATCGTCATGTAAAGTTTATAAATTGCGCTGCAATAAAGGTTCCAAATGAATTTTCTGATTGGCTGACACCGTTAGAAATGGATGTTTTCATTTTGTTTTACTTTCTTAAATCTTAGTTACTTCACTGTTGAAGCATTCCAGGGGGAAATGAAGGGAAATACATTTTTCAGAAGCATTCGTCTTTGTAACTATTATGGGTTTAGCATTACAAAGCATTTTACTCGAGGGGCTCGAAAAATTTCATTTTTGTCTGTCTGTCCCCATGGTATCTTGTAAAGAACTTTTTTTCTATGTAGTCAACTTCGTGTTCAATGATGGCGCATGTCACTCCTTAAGATTTGGTTGAGTATTTGGGTAAACATTTTTTACATTGCTCTTATGGGTATCCATGATGGCAACAAGAAAATTGCAGAATAAATAAACTTGTAGATAAACTGACTATAATCATACATCTTTTAATGTGTGCTATCGTAACACATGTAGTTATAGCCTTGAAATTTCACATGCCTCGCCAGCGAAGCATCTTCGAGTTTGCTGTTAAAGTGATTAACATTACCAGAGATAACATATATAAGCCGCCCACTTGACAGATCTACCTCCTCACCTGATTTTGTGTTGCCTTAATTTGAGTATCTCTTAAAATATGTTTGTGATTACATGCCATGTGGTGTGGTGTACTTCTACATTCTTCTAATAAAATGAATGAATATCAAACAAAATTAACATTTTATTCCACTACTCTTAAACAATGGAGGTTCCACTGACCTGCTGAACTTCGGGGGTGAGGTCGTAGTCAGCTGTAGACACCAGCGACAAGTACACTCGCAGCTGAGACAGCAGCGGCTCCCGCAGGTAGTGGGTGGCCGCAGCGAATGTCTCTCTTACTGTGGCCAGGCACGCAGCATCCACCTCTAGAGGCAAGTGGCAGTCACTCTGCAATGTGTTTCATAACCTTTACTCGTCACTAACGTCGTTATATATGGTACTAACAGCGTTATTCTTTGTTTGAAGGTTATTTTTGACGATGGAAGGATTGTGAAGGAAACAGGATTTTTCCGGACATTTTCCATCATTCAGTGAAACATGAAATCAGTAACACTACGTTTCGAGATCTGCAATCTGATCTCTTCTTCAGGTAAAGAACTAACCTAATACATAATTACAAACTGTGTTAAAATAAACAAATCATACTAAAACGTTGTGGCACGCCTAAGTCAGGAATCCTTAACGTCGTTATGTTGTACTAACATCATTATGTGGTACTAACGGATGTTAATCTGACTGACTACACTAGCTAACAGTATTTTACCAACATGAAATGAAATGAAACTTGGCTTGGCTAATACTAATAACGACCAAGCTTAATTGGACACTATTCTCAATACTTCCAACTTTGAAGAATGAGAGAAATCTAACAAGTCATTCAATGGGAATACATTTGGATTTGAATTATAGCCATTAGATGACATTTTTATCTCCGATAAGCCTGTATTTATTAGAGGCTAATTAGATTAATCTTTCTATTTAGAAATCTGATTTACTAAAATTTTACTTCCTTAATTGTACAACAAAACATAAATGTATTTGAATGTTTGGGGAAAATATTGGAAGAAAGGTTGAACTGGATGATATATATTTGTACCTAGTAATAACAGTTACACACAGTTCATTGGTATAACACTAAACAAAAATATTGGAAGAAAGGTTGAACTGGATGATATATATTTGTACCTAGTAATAACAGTTACACACAGTTCATTGGTATAACACTAGACAAAAATATTGGAAGAAAGGTTAAACTGGATGATATATATTTTGTACCTAGTAATAACAGTTACACACAGTTCATTGGTATAACACTAAACAAAAATATTGGAAGAAAGGTTGAAACTGGATGATATATATTTGTACCTAGTAATAACAGTTACACACAGTTCATTGGTATAACACTAAACAAAAATATTGGAAGAAAGGTTGAACTGGATGATATATATTTGTACCTAGTAATAACAGTTACACACAGTTCATTGGTATAACACTAGACAAAAATATTGGAAGAAAGGTTGAACTGGATGATATATATTTTGTACCTAGTTAATAACAGTTACACACAGTTCATTGGTATAACACTAGACAAAAAATATTGGAAGAAAGGTTGAACTGGATGATATATATTTGTACCTAGTAATAAACAGTTACACACAGTTCATTGGTATAAACACTAAACAAAAATATTGGAAGAAAGGTTGAACTGGATGATATATATTTGTACCTAGTAATAACAGTTACACACAGTTCATTGGTATAAACACTAGACAAAAATATTGGAAGAAAGGTTGAAACTGGGATGATATATATTTGTACCTAGTAATAACAGTTACACACAGTTCATTGGTATAACACTAGACAAAAATATTGGAAGAAAGGTTGAAACTGGATGATATATATTTGTACCTAGTAATAACAGTTACACACAGAGTTCATTGGTATAACACTAGACAAAAATATTGGAAGAAAGGTTGAACTGGATGATATATATTTGTACCTAGTAATAACAGTTACACACAGTTCATTGGTATAACACTAGACAAAAATATTGGAAAGAAAGGTTGAACTGGGATGATATATATTTGTACCTAGTAATAACAGTTACACACAGTTCATTGGTATAACACTAGACAAAAATATTGGAAGAAAGGTTGAACTGGATGATATATTTGTACCTAGTTAATAACAGTTACACACAGTTTCATTGGTATAACACTAGACAAAAATATTGGAAGAAAGGTTGAACTGGATGATAAATATTTGTACCTAGTAATAACAGTTACACACAGTTCATTGGTATAACACTAGACAAAAATATTGGAAGAAAGGTTGAACTGGATGATATATATTTGTACCTAGTAATAACAGTTACACACAGTTCATTGGTATAACACTAGACAAAAATATTGGAAGAAAGGATGAACTGGATGATATATATTTGTACCTAGTAATAACAGTTACACACAGTTCATTGGTATAACACTAAACAAAAATATTGGAAGAAAGGTTGAAACTGGATGATATATATTTGTACCTAGTAATAACAGTTTACACACAGTTCATTGGTATAACACTAAACAAAAATATTGGAAGAAAGGTTGAACTGGATGATATATATTTGTACCTAGTAATAACAGTTACACACAGTTCATTGGTATAACACTAGACAAAAATATTGGAAGAAAAGGTTGAACTGGATGATATATATTTGTACCTAGTAATAACAGTTACACACAGTTCATTGGTATAACACTAGACAAAAATATTGGAAGAAAAGGTTGAACTGGATGATATATATTTGTACCTAGTAATAACAGTTACACACAGTTCATTGGTATAACACTAGACAAAAATATTGGAAGAAAGGTTGAACTGGATGATATATATTTGTACCTAGTAATAACAGTTACACACAGTTCATTTGGTATAACACTAGACAAAAATATTGGAAGAAAGGTTGAAACTGGATGATATATATTTGTACCTAGTAATAACAGTTACACACAGTTCATTGGTATAACACTAGACAAAATATTGGAAGAAAGGTTGAACTGGATGATATATATTTGTACCTAGTAATAAACAGTTACACACAGTTCATTGGTATAAACACTAGACAAAATATTGGAAGAAAGGTTTGAACTGGATGATATATATTTGTACCTAGTAATAACAGTTACACACAGTTCATTGGTATAACACTAGACAAAAATATTGGAAGAAAGGTTGAACTGGATGATATATATTTGTACCTAGTAATAACAGTTACACACAGTTCATTGGTATAACACTAGACAAAAATATTGGAAGAAAGGTTGAACTGGATGATATATATTTGTACCTAGTAATAACAGTTACACACAGTTCATTGGTATAACACTAGACAAAAATATTGGAAGAAAGGTTGAACTGGATGATATATATTTGTACCTAGTAATAACAGGTTACACACAGTTCATTGGTATAACACTAAACAAAAATATTGGAAGAAAGGTTGAACTGGATGATATATATTTGTACCTAGTAATAACAGTTACACACAGTTCATTGGTATAACACTAGACAAAAAATATTGGAAGAAAGGTTTGAACTGGATTGATATATATTTGTACCTAGTAAATAACAGTTACCACAGTTCATTGGTATAACACTAGACAAAAATATTGGAAGAAAGGTTGAACTGGATGATATATATTTGTACCTAGTAATAACAGTTACACACAGTTCATTGGTATAACACTAGACAAAAATATTGGAAGAAAGGTTGAACTGGATGATATATATTTGTACCTAGTAAATAACAGTTACACACAGTTCATTGGTTATAACACTAGACAAAAATATTGGAAGAAAGGTTGAACTGGATGATATATATTTGTACCTAGTAATAACAGTTACACACAGTTCATTGGTATAACACTAGACACAAAATATTGGAAGAAAGGTTGAACTGGATGATATATATTTGTACCTAGTAATAACAGTTACACACAGTTCATTGGGTATAACACTAGACAAAAATATTGGAAGAAAGGTTGAACTGGATGATATATATTTGTACCTAGTAATAAACAGTTACACACAGTTCATTGGTATAACACTAAACAAAAAATATTGGAAGAAAGGTTGAACTGGATGATATATATTTGTACCTAGTAATAACAGTTGCACACAGTTCATTGGTTGTAACACTAGACAAAAATATTCAAGCAATTATCAATTATTATTAAGTACACCGGTGGTTGAACTTGTCCACCATAGAAGCAACAAAGTGGCTTAGATAAAGTGTTGTTGATCCATGAACATTTTAACGACAACATCTTCGAATTTGCTGTTAAAATGATTGACATCACCAGAGATAACATTTGTTATCCACCCACTTGACAGACCCACCTTCTGGCCTGATTATGTGTTGCCTTACTTTGAGCATCTCTTCAAATATGTTCGTGGTTTAACAGCCATCACACATTTTTGCTTCAGCCACAGTTGTTGTGTATCCTCAAGTTACAGTAATACTGTGTAGTCGTTTATTAGAGCCACGCTATGTATTTTCATATAGTATATAGCAATAATAAATAAAAATCACTATAGATTATCTAACCACCCATAGAAATATATTAATCTATGGAAGAAAATTAAGTAGGTATTTGAAAATATTTCTACCCAAAAATTCCTGTTTCTATTCTAAAACAATTCCACAACTTATGGACGGAAGGGTAAAAAATTATTCTATTCGTTCCTCATTTTTTCAGGGTCAAACAATTCCTAATCAATTAATATGGTTTTGTTGTTTTTTCACCAGAAGATGAGGAAACATCTACTGCAGTTATACCTACTAGGTCTTCTGCAAAGCTTCCAATATATCAGGACATTCAGCATGGATAAGGATAAGGACAACATTCTGTTACGATAAGGAGATGTAGTGGGCACTATCTCAGTTGTATCACCTTCAAACAAGTGGAGGCTTTCTCCACAGAGTAATAAGATATATACAGAGTGCTCGCGCCGTAGGGAAAATTGACTCGGCCAGAGCGGTGACGACAGGGGTGGTGGCAGCTCGCGGACCGTCTCGCTCGAGCCCTGTGTTGCCACTTAGTGCGCGCTCTGTACTGTAGTAGAGAAAGAATCTGAGTCGGTCGGCCCGGCACTCGGCTTTCTCTCAAACCCCTAGCCCTGTTGTTACGTTACTACTCAGCAAGCGTTCGCTTCCTGCCTGTTTTGTTCTGCATTTATATGCACCTATTTAACTTGCTTTACAATAGTGCGCGCTACGTACTGTAGTAGAGAAAGAATCTGAGTCGGTCGGCCCGGCACTCGGCTATCTCTCAAACCCCTAGCCCTGTTGTTACGTTACTACTCAGCAAGCGTTTGCTTCCTGCCTGTTTTGTTCTGCATTTTATATGCACCTATTTAACTTGCTTTACAACAACTAAAATTGCGCTACATAAGTGAGTAGTAAACTAATTAATTATTAAAAACGGGGGAAATTACATACAGGAGCAGTAATGAAAGAAAAACATAAAATTCAACAAAGAGTTTACTGTGTTTGATGTCAATAACTCTGTTTAGAACAATTATTTCACAAATAATAAAATGTCCTTCATAAAATTGTACATTCACAATACTATTTGTTTCCTATAAAAATTCAATGTTTTAGAATTATTGTTAGCAGATTTATCAGGGCATGCCCTTTTCACGAGAATACGATTACAGTAGACTCCCTCTTGTTCGGCTTCATTTGGTTCGGCCGCTGGATGGTTCGGCCGGCCACCTGAGTATGACTCACATGCGCATCTGCTGTGTTCGCCGACGCCTGCGACTAGCGACAGGTCGTGACAAGTTTATCTAGCTCATTCGCTCATTCCTTTGTTTAAATAGGTCAGTTGTCTTCTGTATTTAATCGAGTTGAGATGTATAGTACATGTAGAGTTGTATTCTTTCCTTGAGTGAACGTTTGTGTGTGTAGTGTATTGTTGCGTGTGTGCTGCTGTTTTGGATTTATTTTCGTGATGAGTGTTAAACGTAAGCGTACTTTTGTGACAATAGAACAAACGGTTGAAAGCACTAGAGCGTTTAGACAAAGGTGAATCGGTTTTAAAATATTTGTAGGGAACTTGGAGTAGGTAAAAGCACGATAAACGATTGGCGTCGAAACAGAAAATCAATTGAGACGTTTTGTACCCAGATTGAAAACAGATAAAGTTCTTGCATCTCGTTGCACTTTAAAGAAACCTAACAATGAGTTAGTTGATGATGCTCTTTGGTTGTGGTTTTTGCAAGAACGTAGAAGAGGAACGCCAATGAGTGGCCCCATTTTACAAGAAAAAGCTGTTATCCTACACAATAAACTTCAGGAACATTTGTGGCAAGCGATGGTTGGCTTTCACGCTGGAAACATAGGCACGGTGTTCATTTTCTTGGAGTGTACGGTGAAAAGCTATCAGCAGACCCGGCAGCCACAAGTGAGTTTACAAAAAAACTAGAAAAAGTGATTGCCGACAATAACTTAAGCCCAGAACAAGTATACAATATGGATGAAACTGGGTTAAACTTCAAACTTTTACCTCGAAAAACATTGGCTACGGCGAAAGAAAAGTCTGCTCCTGGCTTTAAAGTAAGCAAGGAAAGAATCACAGTGGCTCTTTGTTCCAATGCTTCAGGCACCCACAAACTACCTCCGTTTGTCATCGGTTAAAGTCAGCAAAACCCAGGGCATTTAAAAACTTTGGACATGTCAAAGCTACCAGTGTACTACCCGGTAACAGAAATCGGCTTGGATGGATTCTCATTTATTCAAAGAGTGGTTTATTTGTGAGTTCGTGCCTAAAGTAAAAAGTCATTTGTTGAGTTTGAAACTTCCTGTAAGCGCACTTCTTCTTCTCGACAATGCGCCTACCCACCCGGATGAACTGACATGTGAGGGGTGAGACTGGAATAAAACTGTATTTTCTGCCCCCAATGTGACAAGTCTCCAACAGCCAATGGATCAGGGTGTCATTGAATGTGTTAAAAGGAAATACCGGAGAAAGCTCCTTTCAGAAGTTCTATTCAAGCTAGAAAACGATGAACAAACAGACCTTAATCCAAGTGTTAAAAACAATCAACGTGAAGGACGTCATTTTCATGGTGGCTAAGGCCTATGATGAAGTAACAGCCTTGACAATAACAAAGTCATGGAGAAAAGTCTGGCCAGACATTGAAAAAGCCTTTGAAAAGGACGGAAATAATCTTGGTGTACCCGACCTTGAACATGAAAACAGAGGAACGGGTAGAAATCCTAAGTGACTTAATGCGACTGCCTCACACTGAAGACATTGTGAACAAGATGTTTTGGAGTGGTTGACCGCTGAAAAGGAGCTCGATAATGAAGTTTTGAATGATGAAGAAATAGCTCAGTCGGTTTTTACAGCGTCAAGATACCCAAGACGTAGAAGAAGAAGACGATGTTGACGGTGAGGTAGACGACGAGGGTCAAATGAGTCACGCAGAGGGGGTGGCAGCCCTGCAACTGGCTACAACCTATATTGAGCAACAGACGACTTCTACAACAGTCGACGTCATGTTTTTTTGAGGAAGTGGCATGAATATGCAAGGAAGAAAAGCTATTGAAGAAAAAGTGCAACGAAAAATTACTGATTTCTTTTAAAAAAAACCCTTTTATACAGTAGAAAATTTTACTTTTATAACCATGTACATACTGTAAATTTGTGTTTGTAAATCTTTAGTTTTGTGAGGTTTTATTTTCGTTATTTTTGTGTGTGATAAATAGAAACTTTGAGTTTCGAATACAGTACGTGTTTACAACTCCAACTGCCAGTGGTGAGTTATAAGTTAGCACTTACCCTAGGCCTAGTTTAGTTTATTTGCTACATAAAACTCTTAAAATACTATTTGCACATGTTTCACAAATATTTAACAGACTGTATGACGATCGAAAGTACGTTTTAGAAGTTTAAAAAGGTCTTATTTTTGCTAACTTCGGATAGTTCGGCGGCCATTCTTTAGTTCGGCCGGGGGGTCCGGTTCCCCGAGGTGGCCGAACGAGAGGGAGTCTACTGTATTTAATAAATATTATACATTAAGTAGTAAGCATTTAACAGTTAAAATGTGGTATTTTAAGTAATGTAAGACTAGAAACTCTATTTAGAAGAAATTACGTAATTTCACAAAAAATAACTTAACATCAAATCGAACATAGTTAGAAATAAAAATACACAAAGGAATCCAAAGCAAGATGTAAATACAGCTATCAAATACAAAATTTCAATAATAACGATTGCAACATTGAAAACAAAAATAAATATAATACAATTTGATCTGTTAAATGTTACAATTAAGATTCAGTGTCTACTTTAAACCGATGAATCGTTGCACAAATTTCTATTGATGGTCTATAAAAAAATAATATCCTATTATAGTAAACTATAAACAGCCAAATAAATTATTGTAAAACTAAATTGTGGATCTGAGTAAAAACATCAAACAAGATTCAGGTGTAACAAAATGCACTAAAACAGTTTCAGAGTTCGCGTTAGGTCAAAATAAAATATTAAATTTACTATAAAAATGTGTTAGGAACCGCTCCACTTGCCCAGGTATCCACCTTCTTTTCTCTAGAACTTTTAAACGATTTGACCGATTGACTTAACAATTAATGTTAGAAGTGTAAATAAAGAAATAATGTTAATTTTCTGGATATCAGCTCACTTTAAATAAACTGTCCAGCTTTCTGGATTCTTAAGTTTATGGACATAAGATTTTCCCTGACTTTTTATAATTCTTTTACATTTCCCTGACTTTTCACCCGTTTGGAAACACTTCCCTGACTTTCCAGGGTCTGTGGGATTCTTGTAGTGGTCCAAAATTATTTGGTTTAAGTAATAACTACTAATGATGAGAGCGTTTGCGGAATACTCGTATTTATGGAAACTTTTCTTTCTTGTGAGACCATAAACTAA
The DNA here is from genome assembly GCF_021130785.1 of Homalodisca vitripennis. Taxonomy (NCBI): domain Eukaryota; kingdom Metazoa; phylum Arthropoda; class Insecta; order Hemiptera; family Cicadellidae; genus Homalodisca; species Homalodisca vitripennis. The sequence continues at coordinate 18,756,938 of NC_060214.1, forward strand.
AATTTACACATATTTATAACCCTTTTTTATCCCTACATTTACAATAAATACCCTGTACAATTACGCCGTTTTTGAACAATTTAAATATAAAATACTGCTAATTAATGGTATGCTTAAGTAGAAATAGTGTTGAAACTGGAAACTATGCGATGACATTAACGTTCTAATATTGGAAAATAGATGTGCGTTTACAAAAACATTACAACTAATATTCTTAAAACTAACACATACCACGTAAAAATATATTACTAGTTACTTCCAAATTCTGAACATGCTGTAAGATTTATACATGTTTTAACACTTTAAGTTTGTCTAGAGCACTCTTTTTCGTAGAATGACCTGACCTGCTTATGAACTAAAATTTGAAAAAATGACTTCATCACAAAGTCACTATGCTGACACGCACTGCACATTATAGAGTCAAATGAAACCACTTTGTCTGTTATGTTTACTAGTCTTCGAACAAGATTTAACTTATGAGCCGATTTAGGGTATTTCATCTTAAAAAACCTTAAATGCAGCATCGACAACGTGCATAAGGCTATCGGATGGTGCCAACAGTCCACTTGTTTCATCAATTTTTATTGTAGTAAAGGATTTGTTGAGAATCAAGAGTTCTTTTTTGTTCGTTAATTTGGATGATAGGTTGCACATTTTTTGCAAGCATTGTCTACACTTTTTTTTGAAATACCTATGAGCAATGTAACCCGCAAAATACACTTGTGAACAGGTCTCTATGGTGACTACATCCTCTTCTTGTGATGTTCCTCTCGATCCAACAACTGGCCCCCCTCCATTGGATGAAATACTAGAGGATTGGCTGTCAATTTCGTCTCCTCCAACCGTAACAGAGGCAACCTCATCACCACTATTGAACATATGTCATTTGTGTTATATTATATGTTTATTATTTGATACAGGGGTTTTCACCTGATGTATTTGAAATTTAATGTGAGAGAACGGTTTGACTTACATAGTAAACTGAAATATCTGTTGTTGTTTAAAAATGGCAGTTCAAAAATTTACAATAGTGGGAATTTACATATAACACACACATACTGCAGTTGCAAAGATAAATAATTTTTACTTTTATAATTAATTTGAAAATAAAATTAAGTTTAAAATTGCATGAAACATGTAAGCGTTTACAAACAACCATAGTTTATACCCAAATAAAAAAAATGCAAATTACCATTTCTATTTTTTAAAGTACATCAATTTTAACGTCTTTGAAAAACAAAAAAGTTTTGGATATAACATTTTTCCTAGTTCTCTTTTTTATAGTATAAAAATATTGTTAAGTGGATATAAAACCCGCTCAACTACTACCTTATGTTCGTTTTTAATCATTTTAAAGTCCCACTTATAGATCAATATTAATAGGTGAATTTCAAAATATGAATTTAATTACATATTAAATAATAAACGTTTATGAACTAACCTTGATCATTATCACCTTCCAGTGTGTTGTGTGGAGATCGAGTAGGTCGTCCATATCGGGATCATACGATGTACTCCTTGGAGGTTCCATCAACTGGTTCAATATAGCGATCCGCAAGCATCCCCTAAACACTCTTACTGTTGGATTTCTATTGAACCCACCCCTTTGACGAATAGAGGAGAACAAGTTTTCGATTGGATCTTGGTTTTGCTTTGATGTTAACAAATATCGACATCCTCCATGCTCAAATAGTTGTAGCATTGCATTTATTGTTAGTCTGAATCCTTTGAAGCACGGTGGTTCTGGATATTTGGCATTTAATTTTCGCAAATCCTTAAACAATTTCAACCCTTCCATTAATAAGTTTCTTGTGTGACTGTGAGTTTTGCTTAATCCACATCGGTCAGGATTTACTGTTGTTAGTTGTTTCCTGTTCATGGCACACTGGGTACCGCATGGTCTTTAAAGCTTGGCCTGTATCGCCAAGAAGTGTGCGATATTTAACCAATATCTGGATAGTAACTGATTTGAACAACCAAATACCGTTAACCACGTTTATACCAAACAATGGAATGTAAATTGTGTGCTGTAGTAAGATAGTTGCATACCCGTAATTAATTTACCATACACCCGACCATACTTTTTTTGCAATCGAGCAAAACTGTTTGGAGTTGAGGTAACATTTTAAATTTATGACTTTCCTACATCAGATTATGATTCGATCGACCGAAAAATTAATATTCCGGATGCTAACTTCATCTTTGGCTAGTAAAAGGACATGTAGTACAAATCAACAACTTGACAGTCAAATAATGAAAAAATAAACTCGACCAAAATTTTTCTAGAAGATTTCTTGAAAAATAATGTAACTGTGAAATTCAAACGTCAAATAACAGAATTTTTTAACACTTGCGTATCTTCTCCAGTTACAACTTTCTGTTTTAATAAATGCTATGTTATATTACACGGAAGTCATAATACCATTTAATAAAAAATAGTAACATATTACTAAAACATACCTCTTACTTACTAATACTAACACATACTCTTATATTGATTTACATTATGAAGTTGAAATAATAACAAGTAATTAATAACGATAACACTTGTAGTGAATATTGTGTATACCTCGTTTGTTATATATACAGTGTCAGATTCTTCTCGCATTGAATTAATAAATAATACATTTTCTCGTTACTGATTTTTCTATCTCAGTATATATCAATGTCATATTTAATTTTAGGTCAGTGCTCCAAAAGCTGTAACTAATCCAGGACTACTTAAGAAAAGCAATGCAGTCTTAACTTTGTACCTACGATGCTATAATTTCTAATTTATGATTTAATTCACAGAAAATACAGTACTATTGTTTGAGACCATTCATTATTTCTGTATAAATCTTAGAGTTGCCAATTTAGAAATAACCAATACTGTAACGGGTCCGTCAGTTTATCGAATGTTGTGCAATATAACTCTATGCGGCTTCTCTCATTACATTTATGCCAAGGAACTTTAATTTGAAAGGCTGTTACTGATATTTCAGTTGCTTATCCGAAGGCACAGTGAGCTGAGCGCGACAGATTGGGACACAGGGATACTGGCCCGCTTCATCACTCCCCCCCTCCCACCCACTCCACACCCGCCGCGCCGCCCGTCGGGGCACGGTATGGCAACGCCCGCTGGGACACAAGCTCACGTCGTGCTCTAAAGCGGACAGTTCACAAAACAGCCCAAAAGTTGTTAACACATGAAAGCATGGGCGCGAGCACTCTGTATATACCTTATTACTCTGTGCTTTCTCTATTCTAGAAGCTTCAGCTCTTCCAACTCCTCTACAGTACACTAGACTTACAGTTACCCCTTAACGCAAATATTTCGGTATTTGCCAAAGTGGGATGTTTGTTTCAAAAAATTTCTGCTTCGCATAGTTGCAACACCACAATATAAATTAACACTTTTAAACACGAATGTTTTTAGACCATGTTATGAGTCCCAAACCTAAAGATGTTTCTAGAGAGAGTGCACTTCCACAGTGATGGAACATCTTCAAAGATTGGCGGCAGAAAATGCCAGCAATAAAAATCATTTGATAAATCAAATGTGAAGGTTTTTTTTTTTCAAGATTTGGTTTACTATTTTTAGTAACAATAAATGGCCAATAATGTATCAATACAAAGTGAGTAACTCACCGGTAACATAGATTTCCCCTCGGAGAGAATGAGTACAGGTATGTCGGTGTTGAACTCTACAGGGTAAAACTGAAAGTCGTACTCTAACCTTTGGTTACTTATGACGGAACCGAGAGCTCGGCAGTTCCGGACTCCTGTGAATCAACAATTGTGATTAGTAAAGCAATAAAGAGAAAAATCTACGATATTCACTTTTGTTTAAAACCAAACCAATGCATAAGCTAATGAATTCTGAAGCTGTGTTCATATGTTCTACTCTCTTACCTTCCACTGGGATATTCTTGGGAAGTCTTTTCTAATCATTGGGCAGCGGTTAAATTGTGCATAAACAATCACCTGGATTGGCCCGGTAACAAAAACTGTTCTGTAACTATTGCATTGTAATCAACAAGGAAGGGGAAACCATCTCTGAACCAGCCTCTCCAGTCAAAGCAGGTAGGGGGTGGCACACCCTTAAGTCTAGGCTGGCAAGAACCTTCGACTCTTAGGAAATAAACCCCACCAACTTCAACAGTCATCTCCCGCAGTAGACTAGACCTATCGAACTACACTTGTCCTTGCACGCCAAAATCTTGACATTTGCGATCAGTGATTTACCACTCCTGGACATCCATAGGGTTGCCCAGATTTGTGTCACATCGGTTTTTGCTGTACCCAGTGGTAGGTTCAACTGGAAGGTATAAACCAACCAGAAGTGAACTCTCCTGGAAACTCCAGTCACCTTACAGTAGATCGTGAGTTGACGCACCTCTATCGTTGAGTTGTCCAGGCTCCAGCATAGTCTCGTCTATCACCAGATGTGTCTTGTCACTTAGCTGCAGCAATCCACTCTCCAGTCTGTTGGTCTCATAATTCTTCCTGCAGAGTGATACACAAATTATCTTAATATTCAAGGAACAAGAGCACCATATACAAGAACACAGCCGAAATACGGCAATAAAATAGAGTCTGGTTGGGAATGATGAAATAGTTTTGCAGAGCAATGCTTTGCGTAGTTCACAACAAACCAAGTAATGATTAAAAAGGCATAAAATTAAATTGCCATGTCTTAAAATATGATTTATACTAAATACACAATCAACATAAAATGTGATTAAGCATGCAAAAAGTACATTGCATGAAATTCTAAAACATGCTGATAAACACACTTAAGTAACAATTGACAATATATAAGTTGTAAATTAAAATCTACAAACAAATAAAAAATATTAAACACATCAAAGAGTGAAGATATTTTTGGCCTTTCCAATAACACAGTAAAATCTATTGCTCCTCTGATCCTTGAACCTGTATCTTATGCCATAAACCTTTCTCTTCAACGTTGTTACTTCCCTGAATGTTTCAAGAATGGTCCCTAACTTAAAAAAGGTGACAAAAATCGTATTTCAAATTACAGGCCCATTTCTGAATCTACCCGAAGTTTCTAATGTTCTAGAATTGTGTGTAAGCAATTTGGATGTGCTCCTGGATCAGAAAGTACTAAGTACTTTTAATCCTTTTGTCCTAATTTGTATGAGTCTTCTGGAGCACGTCTATTGCCATGACTTAAGCTTGGAAGACCGTGGCATGTTTTCCCAGGGGCACTGCCATGTTAACTCCTGGTCCGTATATTCCGTATCTTGCCCTAGAGTCAAGGCGTGAACCGTCTGTGTAAAACTTTAGGACTCCTTTTGTAGGGTAGGCCTCCCTTTTAATCCATTTCTCCCTGCTATCGATAGAGACAGTATATGGTTTTTCAAAGGAGTATTTCTTAACCATTGCATCTGACACACTGGTTAGCATTTCAGCTTCAGGAAATTCCTGCATTATCTTCATGTGACCTTTTAAGAAGGTAGTATTTATTACCTTTGTTCCTAGAAGCTTCATTGCACTTAGAGCAGCTGTTCTCATCACCTCTTGCCCTAGAGGATGTATCCCAGGACTGCTTCAATTGCTAGTGTTGGGCAGGATCTCATCGCTCCTGTAATGCTTAAGGCTAGCCTTTGAAGACTCTGTAGCCTTTTGGCAGCTGTTGTTTGTTCTACTTTCAGCCACCACAATAAGGCAACATATGTGACCATCGGTTTCATATTATCGGTTACTCTCATGTGTGTCTTTAGACATGGCTCTGATGATTGTTTATTTCTTCCTGCGTCCAGAGCGTTTACTGGTGGCTATTAAGAATTAAGAATTTATTAAGTCATTTAACTTTTACAAGTAATAGACCAAGTCAAGTTTAAAATCTAGCCTGTCTCTACATTACATTTAACAAAATACATTTAACAATAACATTTCATCAAAAGTGCTGACATTTCCTTAAAACCTAAAACTTGAATCACCGTCTAAAGCTTAAAAAGGCAAGGTTATGGTCAGTCAAGAGCAACTCAAGATATTCTTTAAGACTATAAAAAGGCTTATTGACCAAAAATCTATACAAAACCATTTTGAATTTATTTAAGTTTAACTGGTGTACCCAATGAGGCAGCATATTGAACATTTTTATGCTGATACAATCAAACCAGTTTTGTGACACACTTAATCTAGAAAAAGGCTGTTCCAGTTATTTCTCGTGTTGTGCTGATGGTTGTCACTCCTAACTATTAATTCACATTGGTCTACCCTTTCCTTAATTTTACAAAGACATACATAGATATATACATTAAAGACAGTTAAAATTCCCTCTGATACAAAAAGTGGTCTGCAGTGTGCATTGAAGGAAGCCCTAGTCATAACTCTAATGGCCTTTTTTTGTAAAAGAAGAACCTGTTTTACATTACAGCTACTACCCCAAAGATGGATACCATACAATAATATGCTGTGAAAGAAAGCAAAGTAGGCATTCTTCAAGATAGCCAACGGTAATACGTTCCGTAAATGCTTCAAGAGACAAACCACTCTACTTAGTCATAGTCATATTTCTTTATTAACATATTCTTCAAGAACAGTAATAGAGTCACAATGTTAACAAATTACATAATTGATATTAATAAATAATCAATACAAGATGTCAGAGCCTCCAATCTTCCTTGTTTACTTCTGTGAATTCTTCGATGGTGTATATTGGGTGGGTCCACCAGGAAGTTGTGAAGACATCTTTTCAAGGCAGCTCCCTTGAGGTTTTTCACAGCTTGTGGCAGGAGGTTCCTCAGCTTCCTACCAATGTAGGATGGTTTTTCCTCGAAAAGTGATGTCCGATGTAGAGGTAGTGTGTAATTTCCTGCATGGCGTGTGTTATGTGTATGAAGGGTTTTTCCTGTTTGCACATGCAGTTGGTCAACGTGCAAAATTACTTCTTGTATGTAGAGTGCAGTAATTGTCATAATTCCCAAGGTTTTAAATGCTTGTCGGCAGCTTTGTTGGTGTTCGAGTTCCGCCACTTAACCTACCACATACACTTTGAATATGCAAACTTCAACTTAGGGTTTGGTCAAGTATTATACCTAAAAGTTTGGCATCGTTACAGTGTGCAATATTTACTGGGACTTTGGTCATGAGAAAAAGCAGACTTTGGGTTTTAGTTTGGTTAAGAGATAGACCATTTGCTTCAAACCAATTTAGACTCTCTGCTTGGGCATCAGCCATAACTATACTAAGATTACACAACTCACTATTAGGCTTACTACTAAACAATGTTGTGTCATCAGCAAAAATTATTGAATTACAACAAATACTAGAAGGTAAGTCATTTATTAAAACTAAAAACAAAAACAGGCCGAGGACCGATCCCTGTGGTACTCCATTTGTAACAGTCGCAATATCAGAAAGCGTGTTATTTACACACACTCTTTGTGTACGGTTTGCCAAATAAGTTTGAAAAAATTTTAGCTCCACACCTTTGAAACCATAGAATTGTAGTTTAGAAAGAAGGATCTCATGTGGTACACAGTCGAAGGCCTTAGTGAGGTCGCACAAGGCTGCAAGAGTGCTTGAATGTATTTCAAAACCTTTAAGTACAGATCTAATAAGGCCCTCGACTGCATCCACAGTTGATTTACCTTGCCTAAAACCAAACTGGAATTTAGAAAATAATGAATTACTTTCAAAAAATCCACTTACCTGGTGTTTTACAGCTTTTTCCATGATTTTTGAGAATATGGGTACGACAGAGATGGGCCGATAGCTACTAGCAGACGTCTTGTCACCCTTCTTGTCATTATTATTATTATTATTATTATTAACTTATTAACTATTATTAACTACAATGACTGAAGCGCCGCTTGACAAGAGTCTCAGTGTGGTTTACAACTTTGGTATTATGTCTAGAGTACATGTTAGTATAAATACTGAGAAAACTGAGATAAATAAAGAAATCAACTGCAAAGCATAATATTAACATTGAACAAGATGGAATTTTAGTAAAGAAACCCTATTCAGATAGCAAATTTTATTCATGATTTCTTTGTATCAGTAGTTGAAAAATCTGTTTAACCAAAGATTCCTCAGGGTAATAGTAACTTACTGTTAGAAGACAATTTTTCAACCCAATCTAGGTTTAAGTTTAAAACCATAAACAGAAGAAAATCTTAAAAAAATAGTTTAACTCCTTTGAAAATAAATTTTCTGCTGGCAATGATGATATTTCCATTGATATTGTAAAAAAAGTCCTCCCTGTTATATTGAAACCCTTATTGCATGTGATAAACTCTTCTATTATCTCTGGAATATTCCCTGAATCATTAAAAATTGCTAGAGTAGTTCCCATTTTTTAAAAAAGGAAATCCTAATGATGTGTCATGCTATCGTCCTGTCCTGTGTCATTGCTACCCATCTTTTCAAAAATACTTGAAAGAGTTGTTCACTTTCAGTTAGTAGATTATTTAGTAGAAACACCAACTCCTAGATAAAGAACAACACGGTTTTCAGTCAGGTCGATCAACAATATACTGCAGGAATTGAGTTCATCCAAAACAATAATCGAATCAGTTGATAAAAGGGGAAAAAGTTTTAGGTGTATTTTTAGATATGACTAGAGCCTTTGACAGTGTGTCTCATAAAAAAACTTTTAAAGTCATTAGAAAAACTAGGGATTACTGGAAAACAATTGGAATGGTTTGAATCTTATCTCAAAAATAGACAGCAGTATGTTGAGATTGAACATTCAATATCAGAATTTTCAGAAAAATACAATTACATCTGCAAGTTCAATTCCCAGAGACGAATAATTAAACATGGTGTGCCGCAGGGGTCTGTCCTGGGACTTCTCTTGTTTCTTTGCTACTTGAAGGGTTTACCTGGAGCGATCCCTGTTGGTAGTACTATTTGTTTGTTTCGCTGACGATTCGAATATAACAATATCAGGAGACACTAAAGAAAATGTTGAAGTTTCATCATTTATTACTTTGTCAATTGTCAAAGAATTTTTGGATCATAAAAAATCTCCTACTAAACTCAAGTAAATCTAATTTTTATATCATTTTGTACAAAACAAACAAGGAATAAAATAAACCCCACAAGTAGCTATAAATAACGAAATAATAGAACAAGTTGAAGTAACAAAATTTTTAGGGGCTTTTAATTGAACAAAAACCTAAGTTGGGATAAGCACACTGATCATGAGTAGGAAAAAATGTCAACAGGCTTATTTGCTCTGAGACAATTGGCAAAGTACTGTAGCTTGGAAACATTAAAAATAATATATTTTATTTCTTTAGTTCACTCACATCTTGCTTATGGGATAAGCATATATGGAGCAACAAAAAAGGGAAATTTTTAGATAGAATTTTAATACAACAAAAGAAATCATTAAGAATTATGTGCAAATTAAAAAGAGAAGACTCAGTTAAACATCTTTTTGCTAATCTAAAAAATATTAACTGTATATGGGCTCTATATTTTAGAAACTATGACTTTACGTAAAACAAACTTTTGACCCGATTTTATCTGTAAATAATCATATCACAACACTCGATTAAATAGACAGGGTTGAAACACATCATTTTAGATTTTTTTAAGAAAAAAACTAAATATATGGGAACAAAGTTTTTGTATATACTACCAAGGCATATTTTACTGGAAAATAATTTTTGTAAATTCAAATCTAAAGCGAAAGATCATTTAATAAATTTATCTCTTTATTCGCTAGATGAATATTTTCTCAGCTAGAAGTAAGCAATTCTGACCTAACTGTTGTAAGGAATCTAGGAGGGGCTATTCTATGTTTTGTATAACATAACATATTTTAATATAAATAAAATCTATATTAAAGTCCTATCTAGTATTAAGTCTTGACCATTTGTAATTTGACGCTATTTATTGTACCTTTGTACATAATATGAATAAAGAATGTTTGAATCTTGAATCTTGAATCTAGTATTAAAATATTAGCTTATGTCTAACCACAATTTATTAGTGCTGTGTAAGTTTCATTGTGTTACCATTTTCAAGATTTGTTTTATATCTAATGGTAATTAATGTGTACCATAATGTGAGGTAATTATGGTCTAAATTATATTATTTGTTTGTGGAGTTTTTACATTTTTCATTGTAGTAGAAGTTTTTATAGTTGAACACCTACTTATGTATTTGATTGTTAATTTGTCCTCTTGCCTGAACTACTATGTTCATTCAAAGAATCACATTTATTAGACAAGTATTATGTTAGCCACCACGGTCACTCAAAGAATGGTATGTTTTAGAAACACTCTTAATATTAAGTATAATTAAATTTATAAATGTTCATTAGTTATTTTCCATAGGGTACATTATAGACCTTCCAAAAAGTCTTGTTGACTTAATAGGGTCTAGAGATGGAATATAATTTTTGTTGAAACAATACATCAAAACAAATCAAAATAATGCTAGTGTAATCCAAAATACAATGAGAACAACTTTATTTGCCACTAGTAGTTAAATTTACAATAAAAAGTTCAACACTAACTTGGGAATCATGTTGATGTTGTTCATATTGTCCAAAGTAATGGGCAGATAGTGGCTCTTTGATAGCAAAGTCTGTAGCAGCTGGTAGAGCCGAAAGGTGTAATCAGCTGCAGTGCTACGATCAGGAATGTTGGACAGGTTCAGCGAGAATTTGCCCAGCACAAGCATGTCCTGCCGCAGATATCTGCAAACATAACAATGATAGTTCCAGACTGAACAACAGAGTCTACAGCAACTGGTAGAGCCGAGACGTGTAATCAGCTGCAGTGCTACGATCAGGAATGTTGGACAGGTTCAGCGAGAATTTGCCCAGCACAAGCATGTCCTGCCGCAGATATCTGCAAACATAACAACGATAGTTCCAGACTGAACAACAGAGTCTACAGCAACTGGTAGAGCCGAGACGTGTAATCAGCTGCAGTGCTACGATCAGGAATGTTGGACAGGTTCAGCGAGAATTTGCCCAGCACAAGCATGTCCTGCCGCAGATATCTGCAAACATAACAATGATAGTTCCAGACTGAACAACAGAGTCTACAGCAACTGGTAGAGCCGAGACGTGTAATCAGCTGCAGTGCTACGATCAGGAATGTTGGACAGGTTCAGCGAGAATTTGCCCAGCACAAGCATGTCCTGCCGCAGATATCTGCAAACATAACAACGATAGTTCCAGACTGAACAACAGAGTCTACAGCAACTGGTAGAGCCGAGATGTGTAATCAGCTGCAGTGCTACGATCAGGAATGTTGGACAGGTTCAGCGAGAATTTGCCCAGCACAAGCATGTCCTGCCGCAGATATCTGTAAACATAACAACGATAGTTCCAGACTGAACAACAGAGTCTACAGCAACTGGTAGAGCCGAGACGTGTAATCAGCTGCAGTGCTACGATCAGGAATGTTGGACAGGTTCAGCGAGAATTTGCCCAGCACAAGCATGTCCTGCCGCAGATATCTGTAAACATAACAATGATAGTTCCAGACTGAACAACAGAGTCTACAGCAACTGGTAGAGCCGAGATGTGTAATCAGCTGCAGTGCTACGATCAGGAATGTTGGACAGGTTCAGCGAGAATTTGCCCAGCACAAGCATGTCCTGCCGCAGATATCTGTAAACATAACAACGATAGTTCCAGACTGAACAACAGAGTCTACAGCAACTGGTAGAGCCGAGACGTGTAATCAGCTGCAGTGCTACGATCAGGAATGTTGGACAGGTTCAGCGAGAATTTGCCCAGCACAAGCATGTCCTGCCGCAGATATCTGCAAACATAACAACGATAGTTCCAGACTGAACAACAGAGTCTACAGCAACTGGTAGAGCCGAGATGTGTAATCAGCTGCAGTGCTACGATCAGGAATGTTGGACAGGTTCAGCGAGAATTTGCCCAGCACAAGCATGTCCTGCCGCAGATATCTGCAAACATAACAACGATAGTTCCAGACTGAACAACAGAGTCTACAGCAACTGGTAGAGCCGAGATGTGTAATCAGCTGCAGTGCTACGATCAGGAATGTTGGACAGGTTCAGCGAGAATTTGCCCAGCACAAGCATGTCCTGCCGCAGATATCTGCAAACATAACAATGATAGTTCCAGACTGAACAACAGAGTCTACAGCAACTGGTAGAGCCGAGACGTGTAATCAGCTGCAGTGCTACGATCAGGAATGTTGGACAGGTTCAGCGAGAATTTGCCCAGCACAAGCATGTCCTGCCGCAGATATCTGTAAACATAACAACGATAGTTCCAGACTGAACAACAGAGTCTACAGCAACTGGTAGAGCCGAGACGTGTAATCAGCTGCAGTGCTACGATCAGGAATGTTGGACAGGTTCAGCGAGAATTTGCCCAGCACAAGCATGTCCTGCCGCAGATATCTGCAAACATAACAACGATAGTTCCAGACTGAACAACAGAGTCTACAGCAACTGGTAGAGCCGAGATGTGTAATCAGCTGCAGTGCTACGATCAGGAATGTTGGACAGGTTCAGCGAGAATTTGCCCAGCACAAGCATGTCCTGCCGCAGATATCTGTAAACATAACAACGATAGTTCCAGACTGAACAACAGAGTCTACAGCAACTGGTAGAGCCGAGACGTGTAATCAGCTGCAGTGCTACGATCAGGAATGTTGGACAGGTTCAGCGAGAATTTGCCCAGCACAAGCATGTCCTGCCGCAGATATCTGCAAACATAACAACGATAGTTCCAGACTGAACAACAGAGTCTACAGCAACTGGTAGAGCCGAGATGTGTAATCAGCTGCAGTGCTACGATCAGGAATGTTGGACAGGTTCAGCGAGAATTTGCCCAGCACAAGCATGTCCTGCCGCAGATATCTGCAAACATAACAATGATAGTTCCAGACTGAACAACAGAGTCTACAGCAACTGGTAGAGCCGAGACGTGTAATCAGCTGCAGTGCTACGATCAGGAATGTTGGACAGGTTCAGCGAGAATTTGCCCAGCACAAGCATGTCCTGCCGCAGATATCTGCAAACATAACAATGATAGTTCCAGACTGAACAACAGAGTCTACAGCAACTGGTAGAGCCGAGACGTGTAATCAGCTGCAGTGCTACGATCAGGAATGTTGGACAGGTTCAGCGAGAATTTGCCCAGCACAAGCATGTCCTGCCGCAGATATCTGCAAACATAACAATGATAGTTCCAGACTGAACAACAGAGTCTACAGCAACTGGTAGAGCCGAGACGTGTAATCAGCTGCAGTGCTACGATCAGGAATGTTGGACAGGTTCAGCGAGAATTTGCCCAGCACAAGCATGTCCTGCCGCAGATATCTGCAAACATAACAATGATAGTTCCAGACTGAACAACAGAGTCTACAGCAACTGGTAGAGCCGAGACGTGTAATCAGCTGCAGTGCTACGATCAGGAATGTTGGACAGGTTCAGCGAGAATTTGCCCAGCACAAGCATGTCCTGCCGCAGATATCTGCAAACATAACAATGATAGTTCCAGACTGAACAACAGAGTCTACAGCAACTGGTAGAGCCGAGACGTGTAATCAGCTGCAGTGCTACGATCAGGAATGTTGGACAGGTTCAGCGAGAATTTGCCCAGCACAAGCATGTCCTGCCGCAGATATCTGCAAACATAACAACGATAGTTCCAGACTGAACTGTGTTATAATATGCTCCCTTCATTTATGCCTTACCTTTTTTGTCAAATGACATGAGTACTATGAATCACTGCTCAAAAGAAACATAACTTTTATTAAAAATGCCATACATAATTTTCTTTGAGAAGTCTTATATCACAACTGTTTACAATAATACAGATATTATAAATTTTAACATTTCATTGAAAATGTTATTGCAATAAACTAAAAAAAAAGAACTAAGTAATGAACAATGTAGGAGTAAGTCAAACCAATTGTCACATAACAGGTTTCGCTAAAGTTCTATGAAAATGTCTTGTCTTTAGTCTTTGGATTCTAGAGATGTGCTGCAGACAAATACTCAGTCATACAGAAAAGAAATTTGTATATCCTCCTGGCAAGCAAAAGAGAAACTGACGTAGACTGCCGGGTGATCAATTTCAATGACACTCAGCCAAATTCCATAGATGGAAATGTAACATCAAAGAATGCTTCCTTGTCTGTGTGGAAATGAAGTTTTACGCAAAATTTAAAAGTCAACAGATGATATCTGTTGAGTTATCTCACGGATAGTTAGGCTACATTGAAATGTCATTTTACTCAGTTTGCCCACAAATTTATTTATCCTGCGATGTTTCTCATCACCACGGTTATTCAGAAAACCAATGTAAAAATGATGCTAATGCTCAGCCGTACCCATGGAGTGACATGCACTATCTATGTTGTTATATAGAAATGAAGTTTCGTGCTAAACTTTAAGTATATAGCACAATTTGTTCTCAAGATATCATGTGGAGAGTTAGAAAGGCAGACAGAAATGAAATTTTTCAAGCTCTTCATGAGATAGGCTTCATTAATGCTCAGCCAATAACCTCAATAATACACTATTGAATTAGTTACATATAATACAACATTGCACAACTACAGCATGAGAAATATACAAACTATAGCAATGGTAACAGCAATGGTTTACACTTACATGCGAGATATGAGATGACAGATAAGGTAGTCTGCGGCAAGAGCGTCTCCCAGCAGCAACTGCGTCAAAACCAGCTTCAGCTCATCCCTCAGTCTGGGCACATTCGCGACCACTTCATCTGTGTCAACAAAGATTGGTAGTTATTGCAACTATTTCTAATCTAACTATCGCAACGTGTAAATGTAAACAGTTCTTTTTTTATGTATGTATAGCGTCGTATTGCATCTTTACGAATCTATTGAGCATAACTAGGAGGCAGATCATTAGGATCAAAACCATTGTATGAATAATTGCGCAGACACCTTGTATGTAGTCGGATGCATTTAGCTAAAAGCACCATGAGAGTTTCATGGAATAAATAATAAAAAGAGTCACACCACAAAAAGGTGTTGGAGAAGTTCACTATCTATAAAAACTGAATGACAGTACACGAGTTGAGCGAGTAAGTGAGCACGACATAGTTCCTAAAAGTGGGAATGTGGTACATTTTAGGAGAGCTACATGAGCTTTTTTAGTACTCAATTCCCTAGTACTTTGCCACTGGACAACTAAGGGAATTGAAGGGGACTGAAGAAATAGAAAATCAAAAATCAATAATAAAAATTCTCAACGAAAATTTAGTAAAAGCTCGAAAACAAATTAATAATTTAAATTAATTAACGAGTGAACTTAAGAGTAACTTAATAGAAGACATTCTAGTTGTTGCTGTGTGGTTCAAATGACGTGGTTGCAAATGAAGCCCAAAACGTGTTACATGGTATCAAAGAGACTCTTAGTTATGTACGCAATAACAAAGTTCTGCTTGTTAATTTACCTAATAGATACGACCTTGCTAGCTGGTCATGTGTTAATAAAGAGGTTCAAAGTACAAAATGTGGCGCTAGCAGACCTGAGTAAGAAATACTCAAATGTGTCACTGATTGAAGCAAGTCAGGCTGAAAGACACCTACATACCCCGCCATGGCATGTACCTTAATCAACGGGGTAAGAGATGGCTTGCTGAGAAGATATGCCAGAGAGGTGAGTAAATGGAGCTCAAGCAGATCACCTTGTTTGTGTGAATCGCCTGATGATATTGTGCCAGCCCCTGGTCAGTTCACCACCCCCGGCAGCTCACCAGCCCCGGTCAGCTCACCAGCCCCCGGCAGCTCACCAGCCCCGGTCAGCTCACCAGCCCCAGAAGGTAGGCCTACATTACTGAGGAGCGAGAATGGAGGCAGCACCCAAATGCTGTTGGAAAACTCTCTCCAGGATTGTGAGCATCAGATTTTATTGGCATCCGGTACAGACCCACGAGCTGACATATTGATCCATCAGTGCCTTCCTTCCCAGCTTTCGATGGATGAATTTCCCCCACTACCATCCACCTCACCTAGTTCTGTAAATAACTTAACTTTTTAACGAAGCAGTAATGTAGATATTGTAAATAGTAATATTAGTTTTTTAGCCAAAGTTTAAATTATGTTAATCATTGTTCAACTCTAAGCAGTCAGGCATCAACACGTTCTAATATCTGTGTGTCTACACTAAATATTAGATCTTTGCGCATAAAAACTTGGTTTGTTAGATATTATCTTAAGGAATAAGCCTTCTGATGTGCTTTGTTTGAATGAGCATTGGCTGACAAAACAAGAAATTTCTCTGTATGTCCCAGAAAACTTTGTATATGCAACCAGTTACTGTGGAACACCACCTCTTACTCATGGTGGGTCATCAATTTATGTTAAAAATGACTTGAAGTATGATATAATAGATTTTATCCCAGTATTGCATTGATTTTATCTGTGAAGTCTCAGCAATTAAAACTGGTACACACTATGATCTTATCATTGTGTCAGTTTATAGAACTCCAAATTCAGATTTTAGGGTTTTTTTAAATAAGTTAGATGTTTTAATGTCATATATAGTATCTAAATCTTGCAAATATTTTGCTATAACAGGTGATTTTAATGTAAAATATTTTAGAAACTCATAGGTTAGATGTTCAATGTTTTTTAGATGTTTTTAGATCCTTTAATTTATTTCCAACTAATTTTAAAGCAAC
The DNA here is from genome assembly GCF_021130785.1 of Homalodisca vitripennis. Classification (NCBI taxonomy): domain Eukaryota; kingdom Metazoa; phylum Arthropoda; class Insecta; order Hemiptera; family Cicadellidae; genus Homalodisca; species Homalodisca vitripennis. The sequence continues at coordinate 18,773,568 of NC_060214.1, forward strand.
TAGAGATTTGGCCTGTTTGGACAATGTATTCACAAATTTGGATGGTAGTAGTTTTGACTCCTCCTTACTTGAACGAGACCTAATATCAGACCATGCTGGCTTATGGGTAAAATTTTTCATTTTGCCAAAAAACATTAAAAAATAGTCAATGTTTTAAGAAAAACAACGGAAAAATTGTACCAAACGATTAATATCCCCTGAAAAACTACATAATCTAAAAGAATGTCTAGAGTAATCTTGACTGGGGCAGTGTGTGTAATAATTGTAATGTAAATGTAATTGTTAAGTCATTTGTAAATATTTTAAGTGTTTATTTTAATATGTATTGTCCAAAAATATCTGTAAAATGTAAACCTAAGAGAATTAACAAGGGGAACTGGTTTACTCCTGAATTAAGTATGATGAGAAATCAACTTTTAACTTTGTATGACAAATGGAAGGATACTTCAAGTTTAGTAGATAAGGCACGTTTTAAGAATTTTCAAAAAAATTACAGACAAGATATTACAAAGGCCAAAAATTGCAGCCAATAGCAAGATGATTTCAAACTCAAAAAATCGTTGTAAAGCTGCATGGAAAGTTGCAAAAACTGAATGTAATCTGAATCCGATGTCACAGCCCACCAATACCTATTAGCCCTGATATTTTAAATGATTTTTTGTGAATGTGGGCAGTAAATACAAATAATAACCTCTGCTCTGATTTTTTAGCAAAACTCCCCTCAGCCACAACCAAACTAGCAGTTTTCAATGGAAACTGATTGATGAAACTTTTGTTAAAATCTTGTTGTAAATAAAATGAGTAATTCCCGTTGTGAGGATGTGTATGGCCTTTCAAATTAAATGTTTTAAAAAATATTATTGATGTAATTGTAGTACCACTTACCTGTAATTAATTTAATTTTATCTCAAGGAGTTTACCCAAATTGTCTTAAAGTATCTAAAATCACACCTATTCATAAGAAAGGAGATGTAAAACATCCAGACAATTATCGTCCCATTACAATTGTACCCATTATAAGTAAAATTATTGAGTCATGTCTTGTAGCTCAACTCTATGAATATTTTGTAAATAATAATTTGCTATACAACCTATCAATTTGGTTTAGACCTAACCATTCAACTAGTGATGCAGTAGAAGCAATAGTAAACTTTGTTCTCAATGGTTTTGAAAATAAACTGGTAGTAGGAGCAAGTATCATTGATTTAAGTAAGGCGTTTGATATGGTTTCACATGGCTTATTGTCAAAAAAGCTAAAATATTATGGAATTTTGGACAAAGAGCTGCAATTGTTGAGTAGTTACCTTACAGATAGAAAACAAATAGTTTGTATACAAGACAAAGATTCTCAATTTTTAAATGTTTCAGGGGGGGGGGTACCACAAGGTTCAGTACTGGGACCCTTTCTTTTTTTAATTTTTGTTAATGATTTTAGTTATAATGTTTCATCTTTTTCTGTTCTATATGCAGATGATACAACCATTACTAACTCTGGTTTGGATATTTTAGATGTGAAAATTCAACTTAAACATTCATTTAAAACAAGCAAAACAATGGTTTCTTGCTAATGATTTGTTAATAAATGATACTAAGACTGAACAAATAATATTTACTTTAAAGAACCATTTATCGGATGTAGACTATGACTTGTTTAAACCTGTAAAATTGCTTTGGTATTCATTTAGACAGCAAACTCTGTTGGGACGAACATGTTAATCATCTCTGTAAAAAACTGTCCAGAGTTACTTATCTTTTAAGAAAGTTGAAGGATTTGCGTGAATCTGGATGTTCTTGTCATGATATACTTTGGCCTTTTTCATGCACATCTGAGCTATGGTATACGTCTTTGGGGTGGTTCTAGTTCAGCAAAAAGAGCCTTTATTTGGCAGAAGAAGGCTCTTAGAATAATAAACGGACTGGCCCATGTCGGCTTCATGTAGAAACACTTTTCAACAACTTAATATTATGACTCTTGCATGTATCTACATTAGCTGTAACCTGATTTATGTAAGAAAAACATTAGTAATTTTTAATCAAGCAAATTCAATACATGATTACAATACTAGACAAAAGAAAGATCTTGTTAAACCTAATGTTAGGCTTAATAAGTGTTTAGATAGTTTATAAGTATCAACAAATCTTGTTATACAAATTAAACTGCTGATGTCCATCAGGTCACTTCCTTGTAATAAATTTGGTTGTACTATTGCTAAGTGGCTTAAGAAGAAAGCATTTTATACTGCAGAAGAGTATATGAACTGTGATATGTTGGACTTGACACCTTAATTTTGTTTATAACTTCTTGACGATGCCTATTGTGACTTGTTTACTTAATGGAAAATAAAGTTCTTGATTGATTCTTGAACTAAAACCAGAAATACTGCACTGCGGCTTATCCACATCATTCACATTGCAGAAGGCATGTGGGCCAAGGTGGTAAGTGAGAGAAAATTCAAAAGAGCGCGTGGAACCTGAATTCCAGCAATGCTTTTAGAATCCGACACAAATATTTTTTAATTTGATAAAAAGGTTAGAAAGAAGTTCATCCCAATTTAAACCAGAATCCCATAACAGTTGCATCAGACATTTTAACAAGTCCACAGGGTCAGATAAATTGACAATGATTTTCAGGATACATTGTGTTTTGTGGAAGTTATTCTGATGGAAGCTAACTTATAAGAAAAGTTATCAGACTTAGGAGACTAGTAAAGTTTGAGAATGGAGATGTGGGGTTGTTGAGATTCCGAAAAACACTGATGTCTCAAGACAATCATGGGGTGGAACCTGGACAAATTGGTTGCAGTTTTTTAGCTACCAGGGAAATCTTAACTTTCATCTGCACGTTGAAAGATTGTCCTATTAGAAAGGCACAAAGAGCTATTTCCACTGTAAAAGACAGTGTTTAACTTGTAGAGGGGGAATCACACCAGAGATGAGTTGAATCATCCAATCAGCAGAGTGCATGCCTATCATGCCAACATGGTACAACTGCCAGATGTGACAACAAAACACAATTTTGTGAGTCCTGATTTGGAGCAGGATGCATATACAAAGTATGTTACAAATGTAACGGGAATTCTCATTATTTTAATATTTATTTATTTGTCAACATTATCACCTTCAAAATAGTTCCCATTAAATATTATGCACTTGTACCAGTGCTTCTTCCAATACTCGATCTTTGGGGTAGCCTTAAATCTTTGGGGTAGCCTTAGATCTTTCAGTGATGCACCTGTAATGCCACATATGCTTGAAAAAACGAAAGCCTTTAAGGTTCTCTCTATTTTTGAAAATAAAAAGTCACACAAAGCCATGTCTGGAGAATATGGAGTCTAGGGCATCATTACAGTACTGTTTTTTGCCAAAAATTCACAAACAGGCTATAACGTTTAAGCAGGTGCAATGTCATGGTGCAATTTTTTTTATTGCTTCATGCAAACAATGTTGAACCGTTTGACAAGAATTTATCTTGTGGCAAGAATTCATGATGCACTATGCCATTCAAATTGAAGAACACAGTGACATAACCTTCACGTTCGACTGCACTTGTCGAGCCTTTTCGGTCTAAGTGATCTAGAATGCCTCCACTGGGATGATTGAGCCTTTAGTTTGTCATATCCGTAAACCCATTTTCGTCACCCGTTATAACATATTTAAGTAATTCCGCATCATCATTGATTTCATTTAGTGACTCCTGAGCAACTTCATCAAAATTCACAAATTTTGTTCCAAATTTAAAAATTTTAGAAAAAATTTTGCTGCCACATGTTTTATACCCAAAACTTTCTAAAACATTTCATGGCATGAACATCATCAGTGACTTCTCTGATCGTTCATAAACCTTTTTTTACGTTTGCATTGGTTGTTCATTGTTGTTTGCTGGGGCCTCTGGAGTGTTCATCATCACAACCAATAAGTAAATTCTCATTGCTAGATTGTGAGCAATCATCAAAGGCACAATTTAGTGATGCTAGCATTTTCTTTGAGGAGCAGAAGAGAATTATGTCCCCATCTTATTCAAGAACTCCTGATTTGAAAACAGTAAAGCTAATGGATATATCATTTAACAACCAAAAAAACATTTTTACAAAGTTGCACAGAACATAAATTCATAAAGCCACCTTTGAGCAGACACCTTCAATATTATAGTATTCCCATTCGAATTAGATATAATTAAAGGAATTTATTTACTTCATTTACCTTAATCTACAATTAATTGATGATGGATTCTTTGAATTCGAAATGTACATCGTACAAATAAAATCTATACAAAATTGTTAACAGGTTTATTATTGTACACTTATATCAAACACTCTTTGAGGCTACAGGTCTAATATTAACCAAAGGAAATTGGGAGACAGATAGACAGATATTACTTCTTTTGAGAGAGTTTTGTCCATCATAACTGTTGACCGGTACTTGTAATTTTCTTGCAGAGGGTATAAGATGTAGACATTAATTTATTGTACAATCTGATGTTTACTACTGAAGCACTATCTACTTGTTTGGTTCTTTATATTGTGGAGTCACTTTAACAGAGATTAAAGTGGCAAAATCAATCGTTTAACATACGTACCCACTGTAATCTGTGATGTTAACAAAGGGTTACTGAAGTGTACAGGTCTCTGTGCCACGGCATGCAGCCTAGGCACCAGGGAGGGAGGAGGGAGAGGCTCATCTAACCCATCCACCGCCGAGGTGACCAGAGCTACGTCGTAGCTGAGAAATCCCGCCACTTCTATCACAGCGTTGATCTGCAGCTGGCCTTCCTCCACGTCATAGAACTGTCAGGTAAACATTGCCTTGGTTATACTCAACACAAACGATACTTTTACACTTTAATAAAAAACATTATCTTAACGAATTTTTGTGAATACCTATATTTGTATTTTTTTAACCACTCTATTTTCTTCCATTTAACAGGCAATAATACAGATCTTCCAATACCTCTCCTCCAATTTTTGGTAAAAAGGCTAAACGGAAAAAAAAATTATTAATACTGATTTCGAATTGTCTAATAAACCGTTTCCAAAGATATTGGTTTTTTTATTGCTAAAAAGTTTATGAAGGCTGGTTTATTTGACCCCTATCCTCTACATTGCACAATAATATGTAATAATAATGTACATAGTTTCATTTCTGGAAAAAACATTGTCAAAATGGCTCAGGACAGACTTTGTGCTCCAACACTCCTAAATTAATAACCAGCCATGATTAATGCAGTTTTGGAGTGAAGAAGAGAGCATTATCATTTTATCATGTCATAACTAGTTTGGAATAAAATTCTACATTCTATAGCAACTATGTCAGGTTCTATCTTCCAGCGAAGTCCTTAGCTACGTCAAACAAGAAATGTTCTTAAGAACTCTTATGGCTCTGTTGGACAAAGGATATATTCTGTGTACATTCTGATAGCTTTTTAACAGACCCAAAGTAGTTTTTGCAATAAATAAAAGAAAGACTGATGTTGTAAGTGCTGTTAGAAGTAGAAAAGGGCTACTAAACGATATGGTAAAAATGAAATTGAGCAAAAATAAATCAGTTGCTGCTGTAAAAAATACTTATGTTAAATTGCAGATAAAAGAAGGGTGCGACTAACAATCTAAAAAATGTTATTTAGTATTCTTGTAATGTTTTACAGATTAATTCTTCTTAATTTTGAATTTCTAATGTTCCACGATTTTATACTTTATGTATTCTATTTGATGTTTGTTATTGTCATAATTGATCTTGTCTTACCACAACAACAAAAAAGATTTCATTTGATCCAGTAGGGATCTCAATTTAATTTGCCGTTTAAAACTTGCTAACCTGAACTTACATTGATCAAACAGGCTTCGGCCTGGCTGTCTGGAATCGGCAAGTTCAAATCCATTGTTTGCTCAACACTGCTGGTATCCATTGCCATTCCAGTTCCGCCAACTACTGCAGTTTCACTTCTGGAAGAACATAGCCTCTTAGATTGCTCTTCATTGCTGCCAACCCTACGAAATAAACCAATATTCAGTTTAGTTAATGTTAGGTTATAGAAATAAGTGTTATAACGTAATGAAGAAAATTATTTTGTTGCCCAATAGATTTTTTCTCAAACTAAAAACTTTGTTCTCCTCCCGAAATCTTTGTAATACCTCAAAGTAACAGTATTTTGAAAAACAAGTGTTATGAGTGTAATAAAAACAAATACGAGTTATGACAAATTCAGCTGTGAACAAACAATTCACAGAAAACAAAAAACAAGAATGTGGCACAACATTTTGCTATTATTTACCATGAGATCAGTTTCAAAGCCATATTCTTATCAGCATTTCCTGAAAAGACCTTTATCATAGAGTGAGGCTGCAGCTCTCTAACTGAAAGGTCACGGGTTTGTTTCCCAAGAAGCTAAATAAAAATTTGCAATTGGATTTGGACGGTTTTCCCTTAAAAATGTTTAATATGAATAATTGGTACTTTTGGGATTATACCGACCACACCCAGACATGAATCGTTATTTGACATTTTGCTTCTACATTACTAGATTAGCGTAGAACAATATTTCGTCAATATAAAACAGGAATTGTCTTATCGCAAACCCCTCCCCACCCTCAGACAGAGGTCAAAGTCGAGCGGTCTAGTAGATAACGTGATTGCAGTCTCGCCGCCCGTTCAGCTGGTGCGTCGCTTTGTTGTACTTCCGTGTTTTACCCCTACATTTCTCCAAACACAAAAAATTCAACAAAAACAAACATTACCAAACAAAAACTAAACCGGGCTTCGGTGCTGCCCCGCGCTGATGTCAACAAAAGAAAAACATCCCTCGAGATAGTACCTATCAGTAAAATATCAAATTCTAGAGGGGCTGATCAGAAATATAAATTGAATTGTAATGGAAAGGCAATTATATACCGTGCAAAAAACTTAAATAATCATGTGATGCCGCGCGGCCTGCCGTAATCGGATTCTTGAGAAAGATAAGATAACAGCGACATTAACAATTGATAATCGTTGTAAGTTTGTAATTTTGTAATTAAAGAGTTGTTTTTTCGTTCTATCATGTTTGTTTCTATAAATTTATATTTTTGTGTTCTTCATACTGGTGTGGTCGGTATAATCTCAAAGTACCGAATAATTAGTATGCTTCTGGCATATTAACAATTGCCTAAACAAAATTATTTGTTAACAAAAAAAAAACTAATAATAATTTAATAAATAATTTCCTATTAAGAAAAAAGGAAATTAAATTTGTTAGTACCCCAAGAGAACATGTTACATGTTATAATGCTCGTCAAATAGACAAGAAACGTAAATACTAATATAATTTAATTTAATCTTACAATAAAATTTTACAAAATTTGCAAAATAATCTTCAACATGGCACATCATGGATTCAGTATTTACATGGTTTTTAAGTTCCTGGTGAATCTACATAGTTTAAAATCATCATAGTATTCATTTTAATGCAAACATTTTTTAATGACTCTTTTCAAAAAATTTAATGTTGGAATCTGCGTCCAACCTATTGGTAATTCTCTGAAACAAAACTGGATGTTATAAGAAAATGATTTTTAAGTGGACTATTTTGTGTATTGGGACGGGAATAGCATTAAAGTTCCGTGTAAAATAATTATGTTGGGAAATAAGAGATTTTGTTTGCACACTTTGCACAAGTTTGAATTTCCATTACCTATATATACACCCCTCACTGTAAAAAATAAGATATTTAAAATGCTTCCTGGACTATTGGTTAAAATATAAATTGCTTAATATCCTAATTGCTTCTTTCTGAGCTTAGAACCTTTTCTATAAATGGTGGCATGCCCCAACAAACAATACTATACCTCATTAAAGACTCAAAATCAAGTTTTTGCCATCAGTCTCTCTTAGATCAGTCAGATTTTACTTGGTTTAGGCTATCTTTTTGGTAACATATCTAATCTATAAAGAAGAAACCACTTTATATATACTGTGTTTATTATTACCATTTTATAAATAGCGTCAACTTTATTCTAGTTGAAAATTATTATTAAGTAACAACAAGGAATCTAAGAAGATAGTTGATCAACCTACATAATGACACACTGTTAAACACCTTCACTGGGGCTTACACTTAGACAGTAGGTCACACTCAACTTGTTAAAAAAAAGCAAAATAAGTTAGTAAATTACCTGATTTTGTACAGAATGTTAATAAGGAGTGATAGTGGTAGTCTAAAATTAATTACAAACAGCATTTTATTTAGCCTCCTTTTTATTAGTCTTCTAGTGTATAACATTTTCTAAATGTGTGATTAACTGGCTATAAGTGTTAATTCCCACTAGGATAATGCTTACTTTGGACTTTCATCGGGAGTGTCATTGGTGTCTTCGACATTTCTTTTGACGCCGCCAGCAGCACAACGTGGACCTTGTATTTGGTCAGGCCTGGGATCAGTCTTTTTGCACTGAAGTAACAAGTTAAGGCAATATTTCTGAGAGACGACTCGACAATGTTGCCCATCAACAATTGAACAATAATAAAAATAAAAAAAACACTCAGTAAATAAAAGTATTATGAAATTTCTGTTTCTTTTTTTTCGACGTCCGATCCCACACCATGGCAGCCAGATACGTGGCAGGTTCATGGTGTGTACAGTAGGATCGCGCATCTTCCCCGCTAAAACATTTGTCACTGCCGAGTTCAAGTAGTCAGTTTGCACTAAGCTGCTGTTTCATAAATATGGCCGCCTCTATTAATTATCCCGCCAAATGTATATTGAGGAGAGTTATTCGTTTCGTGCAAGCAGAAGGGAATGGTGCAGCAGAAATACATCGGGAAATGTGCCGTGTTTATGGAGAAAACATCGTGAGTGATGGTGTTGTGCGTGATTCGCATCAACAGTTAAAGATGCCCAAACATCAACTTGAAGGAATGGCAAAGCTGAATCCATTCAGATAGTTTCGTGGGTGTCAGTCAACATCTTTGGCATCCGGCTATCACAAATATTTTATAGCCTAAATGTTCTGTAATGGAGTAAAGAGAAGATCTTGAAGTCCAAGGACAAACCACTTATTGTGAATCTCTAAGCACTTTGTCAATTTGTTCAACAAGTCTGTCTATAGCGACAGACTTTTATCCTTGACCCGCTTCATTGTGCATGTCAGTTCAACCATCTTTAAACTTTCTACACCAGTCACGTACAACACAATCACTCATAATGTTCGCTATGTAAACACAGTGTATTCTCCAATGGATTTCTGATGTAAGGCAAATGATGTAGCCTAATCCTGTGACATTGTTAATGCTTAATGTGGGACAGCAATAAAAATTCTTGATTCTTGATCCTAATATTAATTTGTTTAACAAGCACTTTTTATACAGTGTGAGTTAAAAGTATGGATACACTGTTTATTTTTTAATAGATAAAGATGGAGGATAATGGAGGAAGAATATGGATAATGGATGGGACACCTTTCTAGAAAATACAAGTGAACCTTTTAGTTACTTTTTCAACTTTGCCCATTTCCCCAGATTTGGAGGAAATAATTTTTGGGATTCCCAGATTTTTGGAATTTTGGAGGAACAGGGGGGGGGGGACTCAAAATGTTTAAATGTAAAATCCCATTGAGTGACACCTCATATGAAAGAAGAAGAATAGTGGAAACTAGAGCTTTCTATGCTACTACAAGGAAGGTGACCTGGAGCTAAATTCAACATTCACTTTGAATCAATTCTTCCCATCATAGCTACGTTTAGTCAAATAATTACAGTTGTATTCATTCATAAAGTGTTTTTCTTTGAGTTTCATTAATATAATCAATATGTTAAAAAAAATGCCAATAGCAACAGAACAAGCACCAAGTTTTTATATGTGCGGAAGAAAGGATACTTTAGCCCAATCGTTGACAGCAGGGACAGATATGCAATAAACTGGCCTTCTCTCCTGGTTCACTGTCAGGTCGGATTCAAACAGGACTTTTTCATGCTCCTGCAACAGAAATGAACATAAATTTTTACTGAAAAGTAAATTAATACATAATTGTAGTATATCATGATTAAAACTTTGGAATGTCAGCATCAAAAGTACAAATCTGAGGTATTCATTATTTTTCATTTCAAATATTCTAGCACTATGTCTGATTTATCTACTTGCAATGCACTCAATTTTGTTTTTAGAAATGGCAGAAGAATACTCATATTAAGATAAAATCGAGTTTTTATGTATTAAGTCCTTTCATGAACAATTTATTAACGTTAACCCTGTCCTGGGCAGCCACCTCCGATTGCCTGATGCCACCAACTGTTTTATCATTGACCTTTGCTTTGTGCTGCCACCACACGGCTACTTTTGGAATTGCTAACTGAAATATCTATTGACAGAACTGTTGTCCTCTTTCAATGCAAGTGTTTATACCTAGTGCTGCTATCTAGGAGTAATATAAGAAACATTTCATCAATCTCGTAGTTGACAGTGATTTAGCAAAATTCCATCCAACTTTTTTTTTTATCTTATAGAATTTTTTTGTTATTTTACCGAGTTCGGACAAGTGCGAGCATTCTTAATTAATGCATTGAGTTTTGTATCTGTATGTAGTGTGGATCTGTGCGTGCCCGGGCGTGCTTTTGTGAATGGATGGATATGTTTGCGCACGAGCGCTAGTGCGTGCATGTTATTGTTTTGCTTTACATGCGTATGTGTTTCTTTTCCTTGTAAAGGAATGCAATAATTTTAATACAGTGTAGGTTTCAGAAATCTACAACAATAAAATTATTTGTTCTCTCTCTCTTTTTCTTTTTCTATTCTTTTCCTTTTTTTATAGCTCTTAAAATAATGTTTCTTGCACACTCTTTAAGCTCATCCTGTATGTTGTCTTACATCTTATAGCCATATAACTTCATATAATAGAATTTTTTGCATCTTTGTCATTTAGTTTCATTATCATAACTGATTAAATTATTACTTTTTACACTGCTTGAATTTAGTTAATATGCATCCAAACGGAGTATGTTACTATTAGTTATTTTTAGTTATCTTTAAATCATACAATTTTAATTTTGTTCTAAAATTTACATTGTATACTAGTACTATTTGTGATTGCAAACTCGAATGAAGATGGACTCGGTTCTCACACACAGGCTTGTGCCCATGTGGGTACCTTCTCGTGTATATTATTATCACTATATTTGTATATATGTAAATGATAAATAAATGAAATTATTAGATCTATTTGTAATTTCCTGCAAGTACCCTACTATTTTACTGACATTTATGTTGTTTTTACAGTTCTTTGTATGAGATATGTTATCTTATTTTAATAAAATAATACAAACATTTCTTGTACAAATTAGCATTCATTTAGATTTAGTTTACTTCATAGGCTTAATAATTTTTCAAACACCACCATATTATACAGAATTGAATTACATTTACAATTATGTATAATATATAATAGTTTTATTCGAACAGAGCTGTTAAAATAAAAAAAAAACAAGTATGTTCTCCCGCGACAAAGTGGCAGAATCAATTCAGCTCGCTAGCACGGAATTGTGTTGCAATAATACAACTAGGAGAGGGTTAGGATTTACAAATTATGTTATTTATTCTAATTTAATGCCTGAAGCTTCTAGATTTTGAAGACAGTTTCTGATAAAAATTTTATATCACTAAAGTAAGAAATTCACTATTTTTTAACAATTTCAGTTTTTAGGATAAAAAGTGCTAATCCCCTTTCTAGACCTATTCTTCCCCCCTCAGCAGTTACTGGCCTGTGAAAGGGTCTTATCAGAAAGAATAAATCAGAGGGTTGGTACAGTATAAGGTTGACTGTACTGATAGTGCAACAGTCACAGATAGGAAACCTATGCTGTCTCAGACTCAAGACACAAAGTCAGACACCTTGGACCACTTGCCCACGGCTCTCCCAACATAAGATTCCCCAAGACGCGACAAAGAGATGGGGAGATGTTAGAATTAACCTTTCTTGAAAGCCCTCAACATCTTTATAGATATAGCAAATCATAAATCTAATTTTCTTATAAAACTCATCTGTAAAAATAAGCAGATATTTTCTGCACTCTATATATAAACCTCTCTGTCCTGACTACTAGATTTTGAAATAATCTATTGTATACTTACAGCACACTGCAAAGAATCCTTGTATTTCCCTGATCTCACAATTTTCTGGTTAGTTGTAGTATCCAATACTTCATAAGTGGCCAGATAATAAACTGGATTGTACATGTCCTGTATCATTCCCCGGAAACGAACCAGTTGGCCATCTTTCAGCAGATGATGTGGAGTAGTATTTATTAATGGTACCTGCAATAACAGCAATTTATTAACCATATTCAAACAATTCTTTGTGTGTATAAGTTCAGAAATCAGTCATCGTTGTGAACGCTTTAATAGTTTTACAAAATAGTAACTACGAGAACCACACTGTAATGGTTACCTTGATCTAATGTTAATAATGAGAATGTATATTCTAATGGTAATTTTTGTGCCATGCTCGAAACAGTATTTGTGGTAGGCTATATAGAGATAGAAATTCTTTATCCTCATTTCAACAACGCAATCACTACACCATCACTCTGTATGTCACTCACTGACCACTGTACTGTTACACTCTTACTGTAATGCACATGCACTACCGACAGATGATTCAGCATCTGCTTGCTTGTCCTATCAGTTGCTGCACAACACTCGGTATGTCACTCACTGACCACTGTACTGTTACACTCTTACTGTAATGCACATGCACTACCGACAGATGATTCAGCATCTGCTTGCTTGTCCTATCAGTTGCTGCACAACACTCGGTATGTCACTCACTGACCACTGTACTGTTACACTCTTACTGTAATGCACATGCACTACCGACAGATGATTCAGCATCTGCTTGCTTGTCCTATCAGTCGCTGCACAACACTCGGTATGTCACTCACTGACCACTGTACTGTTACACTCTTACTGTAATGCACATGCACTACCGACAGATGATGCAGCATCTGCTTGCTTGTCCCATCAGTCGCTGCACAACACTCGGTATGTCACTCACTGACCACTGTACTGTTACACTCTTACTGTAATGCACATGCACTACCGACAGATGATGCAGCATCTGCTTGCTTGTCCCATCAGTCGCTGCACAACACTCGGTATGTCACTCACTGACCACTGTACTGTTACACTCTTACTGTAATGCACATGCACTACCGACAGATGATGCAGCATCTGCTTGCTTGTCCCATCAGTCGCTGCACAACACTCGGTATGTCACTCACTGACCACTGTACTGTTACACTCTTACTGTAATGCACATGCACTACCGACAGATGATTCAGCATCTGCTTGCTTGTCCTATCAGTTGCTGCACAACACTCGGTATGTCACTCACTGACCACTGTACTGTTACACTCTTACTGTAATGCACATGCACTACTGACAGATGATTCAGCATCTGCTTGCTTGTCCTATCAGTTGCTGCACAACACTCGGTATGTCACTCACTGACCACTGTACTGTTACACTCTTACTGTAATGCACATGCACTACTGACAGATGATTCAGCATCTGCTTGCTTGTCCTATCAGTTGCTGCACAACACTCGGTATGTCACTCACTGACCACTGTACTGTTACACTCTTACTGTAATGCACATGCACTACTGACAGATGATTCAGCATCTGCTTGCTTGTCCCATCAGTCGCTGCACAACACTCGGTATGTCACTCACTGACCACTGTACTGTTACACTCTTACTGTAATGCACATGCACTACCGACAGATGATGCAGCATCTGCTTGCTTGTCCCATCAGTCGCTGCACAACACTCGGTATGTCACTCACTGACCACTGTACTGTTACACTCTTACTGTAATGCACATGCACTACTGACAGATGATTCAGCATCTGCTTGCTTGTCCTATCAGTTGCTGCACAACACTCGGTATGTCACTCACTGACCACTGTACTGTTACACTCTTACTGTAATGCACATGCACTACTGACAGATGATTCAGCATCTGCTTGCTTGTCCCATCAATTGCTGCACAACACTCGGCATGTCACTCACTGACCACTGTACTGTTACACTCTTACTGTAATGCACATGCACTACTGACAGATGATTCAGCATCTGCTTGCTTGTCCCATCAGTCGCTGCACAACACTCGGCATGTCACTCACTGACCACTGTACTGTTACACTCTTACTGTAATGCACATGCACTACTGACAGATGATTCAGCATCTGCTTGCTTGTCCTATCAGTTGCTGCACAACACTCGGTATGTCACTCACTGACCACTGTACTGTTACACTCTTACTGTAATGCACATGCACTACTGACAGATGATTCAGCATCTGCTTGCTTGTCCCATCAGTTGCTGCACAACACTCGGCATGTCACTCACTGACCACTGTACTGTTACACTCTACTGTAATGCACATGCACTACTGACAGATGATTCAGCATCTGCTTGCTTGTCCCATCAGTCGCTGCACAACACTCGGCATGTCACTCACTGACCACTGTACTGTTACACTCTACTGTAATGCACATGCACTACTGACAGATGATTCAGCATCTGCTTGCTTGTCCCATCAGTCGCTGCACAACACTCGGCATGTCACTCACTGACCACTGTACTGTTACACTCTACTGTAATGCACATGCACTACTGACAGATGATTCAGCATCTGCTTGCTTGTCCCATCAGTCGCTGCACAACACTCGGTATGTCACTCACTCACTGACCACTGTACTGTTACACTCTTACTGTAATGCACATGCACTACTGACAGATTATTCAGCATCTGCTTGCTTGTCCCATCAGTCGCTGCACAACACGCCTGTCACCAGACTACAGCAACACACTTCCTGTCCCATACCACGGCTAAATAATTCTTTTTTACCAACTTGAATATTTGGACTTATGAGAGACAATGTTTGCCCGCAAAGTTTCACAAAGTTTTCTTGTTAGCCTACTGTCAAAATTTGGCTCAAACCTCAATCACTCCTTTACTTTATAAGTTGGCATTTTTTTGGAGAATTTAGACTTCGTTATGTTTACTTTGTTATGGGGAGGGAGGATATTATTAAGTTTCAGTAGTCTTAATAATCGTGAAAACAATTGATTTGATTGAAGCGATGCCTGCTTAACTGTAGTCCTCAAAATTGTTCTACTACAAATGATGCACACAGTCCCTACTAAGTTTTTACATATTACTTGATCTGCAGATTTTTAAAAGATTTCATTAGAGCATAGTGATGGAAACATAAGAAGGAACAAAATTAGTATCCTATCCGAGATGAAGATGTTAGCCCGTTTAACTAGAAGAAACAAATTCTACGTTAAAAAATAAGGCTTTCTCAATTCAGGTGTACTTTAAAATTTACATTACCTTTTCCCAGCTATCATCCTTTTTAAACTCGTCCATACATACTTTAGAATTTTCTTGCCAGTAACTTGATGTCCAGGATTCCATCGCTATAAATATATAATAGAGAATAAATAGAATTAAGAATATAATGAACAATAACAAAATGAAGTTTCACAAAGGAATAAAGTTATAAAACGGTGATCTCACAAACTTGCTATGACTATGTTGATAAAACTTAACCTGTAAAAATAAATACAGAATACCTTTACTGGTATTTCTGGCGGGAACGCGGGAAAAGATCAGCTGATCTGGTTCTACATTATTTTTCAAGTGTTGAACTATTTGGCCGTCGGTATATATCAGCGTTAATTAATTTAAAAAATATTAATCCGTATTCGCAGATTGTTGGTTACACTTCGTAATAAAAACTTTAACGCTTAAAGTAACATGAACAGCTGAAACTTAAGAATCTTTAGAGCATCCATGTGAGTACCCATTTAATAACTATTATATAAAAATGAAACTGTTCGTGTGTAACAGCATCACTCACAAACGGCTGGACGGATTCGCCTAATTTTTTTTTTAATTTGTTCGTCTTGATCTGTAGAAGGTTATAGGATACTTTTTATCCCTTTCCCGATTCAGGATTCCGCCCCACTGGTTACAGAAATACCCGTAAGAAATGCATTGCAGCAAACATATGTTATTAAATGAAAGAGTCTTTTCAAATTTTTAATCAGCTGTTCTTTGTAAACATATATAATGCGACAAAAAATATATTTATATATAATTTAATTACTACACTTATAGTTTTAAAGCATAGAGTAAGCTTAAGAGAAACGACAAATTTTGTTTAAACTGTTTCTGCAATCACTGTTAAACATAGACTTTACTATCCAGATAA
This sequence comes from Homalodisca vitripennis, assembly GCF_021130785.1. NCBI lineage: Eukaryota > Metazoa > Arthropoda > Insecta > Hemiptera > Cicadellidae > Homalodisca > Homalodisca vitripennis. The sequence continues at coordinate 18,789,811 of NC_060214.1, forward strand.
TACAATTCAAATTTGACGTAAAAATTCACCTTTAACTGCAATATTTATTTAATATAAACCATGCTCATGCTTGATCAGAAGAGCAATGCAGATATCATAATTACTATCTTACGTTGGCTACAAATATAAAGAATGTTATAAAATCAACCTTAGTTGTTTTTTTTTTTTGACAGAAGTATCAGGAATGTGGTACATACCTTCATAATGCGCCCAAGAAGCTCACGAAGGAACGACTATCAATTATCTCAGCAATGTTTAGAATGTGATAGAAAATGAATAAGTGAATATAGTGTACTGTTTTCAACGGGAAATTGCGTGCGAAGCCGCGGGAAACTTATTGAAATGCGCAGCGAAGCGCGCCGGGTCCGCTAGTTTAATATGAAAAATTTTTAAACTGTGTTCTTATTTCCTTAGATTGATTATCTGATCATATCAATTCATCTCCTAGAGACCTTTTTGTGAGCAAGTTTCGATAGTGCAATATAGTTCCAAGTCATTAGTGCAATACAAATATTATTTATTATTACGGTACAAGTCCGTGCACAATCTTTGTCATATTATTTAGGAAGCCGAATCCTTAAGTGTTAATTTTCCTCTCACAATTTGATAGGTCAAACGTTTTCGTTTCGTATGTTACAAAATTGTATAGTAATACAACTTGAATTATAGAAAATTTGACAAATGGTTGAAGAAAAGCTGGAGTTTTGAAAATCTGTAAGATACAAAAGTGTAAAGGCTTGAAATGACAGTAACTGTTTAAATTGGTGATTATAAACAAACTTGCAATATTAGTACAAACAGTTTTAGTTTAGAATTTGTTTCCAAAATTGATCTATTTATGATTCAAAAAGGATTTGTCAGAGCTTTAAATGCGCAGCTGGGGTTTGAAGAAGAGCATTATGACATCTTTCCCACAGCACTCAAGTCCAGTTATGTTGTGCCGATTCCTAAAACACCAAATGCTACTGATGTCACCAGCTTCAGGCCAGTCGTCATCCAGCCTGCTTTGGCTAAGGTTGTGGAAGGTTTAGTGCTTCATAGGCGTGGAAACAGCATTCCTTCCGATGGTGATATGTTTTATGACAGCATCGCACACCTTAAAAAGAGACTGCAACAGTAATGAGTGATAGAGTTTTTTCCCCTTATCAGTTGGAGATGATGTTTGTGATTTTTCACTATTGTAACATTATTTCACAAATCTTAATACTTATTTATTATTCCACTGCATAATCACTACTTTCTGTAATTTAATTAGTTGTTATTTATTTTGTTGATGTTATATTTAAGTTGCATGAAAATGTTGTGAAATTATTGTATATTGGCGGATGCCGTTGAAATAATAATAAATAAATAAATAAATAAATGACACATTTCACCCATCCGTAATTATTTTATTACCACTAATACAAGAAAGTTATGTCTAGCATTCGTAGCCTCGATTTAAAGAGGACTAATAAAAAAATTTCTAATAATTTGATTAAAATATATGTTACTGTCAATACAAAGTTTTAAAACGTACTCTAAAAAATATTTCATAATGAGCAACACTGAATAAAAATCGAATTCGGTTCAAATAAGGGATTCAGAACAAGATAAATTGCATTTAAAGTTTGAATAGCCATGTTTATTATAGATATCTGGGTTGGTAGGTGTTTAATTGTATCGATTAATGTGATGCGCTGTATGAATATGAAATAATTATTATTGAGACGTTAAAATTATTTCAATAATTATCTTAAACAATTCATTTAATAAAATAAATCATATAACAAATTAATGTACTAAAATACAAACTGGCAAATCAGACTTAATCTGCTAAACAAAACACAATGACATAGTGAAGTCATTATTATCTTGATAACCAATAGCTTGGGAGTTGATATAGTTTCAATCTAATCACGGAGGATATTGTTTTCTTTAACAAGACTACAATGTTTCAATGTAGTCTTCTTGTTTTTAACTAATACCTATCAGATTTGAATTTTACCACTTGTTCCCTTCTAGAAAGCTTAATAATCTCAGTTAGAACAAAAAAAAATTATGGTTGCCTGTAAAGTCGGTTTTACGGGCGAAGATTTTACGTGACAACGTCTTTTTCTCGGTAGAATATTTATTGATATGAATATTATTAAATTGCACAATAGGAACAAGGAATTGAATGAAAATAAGAATTGCACAAATTTTAACTATAGAAATATATTTTGTTTAATAAAACATTGTACATAATTTGAAATTAATTAAAATTTGTTATTGTAAATGGTAAAGTTGAATAAAACATTTACTAAAATTGGAATTTGAAATTCTTGCTAAACACAGTTAAATTCTAACTCCGCGCGTGTTTGACTAGCAATACGCGCTGTTTCTTCTCAATCGACTGAATTACGATTGATTGCAGAGTGATTTAAACTAATAATTTACTTAACACTATCAACATTTGTCAATAGTATGACATAACCTATAAACTCAGTTTCTCAACTTTTGTGTCAATCTAACAATTAATCAATCAATCATAGTTTACGATAATGAAATATCAGTGTACAATTATTTACCTTTATTGTTGTAGTTGTTGTAAATGACGAATCTAAGCACTCCACATTTTCACGAATAAACATAGTTATCTGCTTTATCCCGTGCGGCGGACCCACAGTTATCTGCTTTATCCCGTGCGGATCCCGTGCGGCGGACCCACTGGACGGGCATCGTAACGTTACCGGGCGTTACACTTTTTCATGAGTGACTCCGAGCCGCAACCTAATTTAAGACGTTGTCACGTCAAAATATTGTTACACTTTGAAACAAGGCCCCTCATCTTCAATAAATGGATTAGTCACGAGGAATATTCAACGTGTTTGCTTTAATTTTTTGTTTCATACATTCCATAAGTAAAACTTCAAAATAAACATAAAAAAATTAAGAATGGTACGTAATATTTTCAAAGTTTGTTTTGTTTTGAAGTTAATACTATCAGTATTATGTTATTTATATGGCAAGTTAGTAGTTCTAAGGTTTTAATATAGTGTTTTCATAACTCCTTAAGAAAATTGGATACCTCTTTGAACACTTACGAGCATGCGCCAGTACAGACATCTGTTGATGAAACACAGAAGCTTCTATCAAAGAAGAGAGATATCTGAATCCGAACAAAATTTGATAGTTTTGATAAAATGGCGGCTGAGGTGGCAGGTGCGGTTGTGAGCAATGCTGAAATAGTGAGAGGACAGACTTTTGAAGTGGGACCTAGGTACACAAATCTGGCCTACATTGGGGAAGGAGCTTACGGCATGGTTGTGTGAGTAGTTTTATCATGTACAGAATTATCAATTATGTCAATTTGCATATTGTATATATAACCATTGTGTTCCTTGACCATAGGACTGTGAAAGACACTCTAATAAAGTATAGAATTATATTTTCGGTTATTCTGTAGAGTATGTCTCGGATTCATAATACATTTTAAGTCCACTGACTTCATATTTTTATGTAAACTTAGCCAGAAACTGGTAATTTATTATACTAGGCCTCTCCTTAGTAATAATGTATTGCATAAAGTAGGGTGTAGCCTTGATGCATCCATCAGTCCTAGGTTATCAACTATAAGAATAATTAGAAGCTAATTAACAGGCCTTCCATTTTATACTTTGGCTCTGTCAGCTTAACCCTCATTCTGACTTTGTAAGTAATGATTAGGAATGTAGTATAAAAAGCGGCCACCAGGACAATTGGATCTTGATATTTCTGATTATTTAAACTATCCAACAGTATAAAACCAAATTGACAAATCGAATTATATTATATGTATTTCATAGTACAGCCTAGTATAGTTCAACTATGTTTCATGTAAAAGAAATAGGCTAAATGAGTTAAAAAAATATGTGGATTTATAAAATATAACAAACAAAGCAGTGTAAAACTTACGTCGTATTATTTTTAAGGATAAACATGTCTGCCAGATTGTGACAAATATCGTATTTTCTTTGCCGTTGTAATTGCGATTACTGAAATAACATATCAATGATTTTGTTTCATTTTAATTGATTTTAAACAATATTGGGCTTTAGTTCCATAAGGGGACGGGAAAAGAATTTATGTCAATATCGATAATAGTCCATGAAATCAAATGAAAGTATTGATTTTATCAAATTAATCCTAATTTCGCTATTTCTATATGTTGAAATATAATTTGTTTACAAAATAAATAATTTTGAATATGGTAGATATAATAAATTACCGTTTAATTATATACAAAAACACAGAAAATATCATTAGTACAAGAAAAAAACTGTTAAGTATTTACAACAAGGTTTAACTTAGGGGTAGGGTACGATAAGCGGACCTGGTTTTTCATATCGAAGAATGTAATCATGGATACCTAATATTCGCATCTCAAATCCTAGACTATCAATCGAAATAAAAGTGTCTGTAGTCTGCAACAACAAACATATGTTTTAAATTAAAATGTGAATTTAATATTATTAACAGTGATGAAACAAATTATTATAACCAAAATTAGGAAAACTGGATGACCATATTTACTCCTTTCACAGTTACATTTGTTTCTTTCCCATAAATTTCACATAATGGGTTTTTCGGTACGAGTCCTACATGTTGAAGCCACGAAAAACATGTCTTATCACCTTTCAAAGCAATGTTGTGTAGTTTTCTAAAATTAACTGCCATTCTTAATAATCAAATGTTACTTATGTGAAATTGAAATATTACCTTACGTAAATTTCACCTTGGAAGTGTTTACAGCTGTTGATATAGATTATTTAAGTTAATTGTTCAAAGTAATTAATTAGTATCGATTGATTATATCAATGGTTATGATTGAGTAATATCGTTTGCCAATTTCGATATAAAAACCGGGTCCGCTTATCGTACCCTACCCTAACTTAGTACTGAAAACAGCTAACTGTAAAATGTGCAATGAAGAGATAAACTTAGGAATTAAAGTATAAAAACGTGTAGTGTTTTGCTGCTGCAAAACTGTTACCATACTAAAGTTTCTCCTAGTGCGCTAAAAAACACAATTTTTGAAGTTTCTAAATTTGGAATGAGGTGCATTCTAACACTGATATACTTTTTCATTATACAAACTGTGACCTCCTTGTAAGGAAAACACGTAATAAACTTATCACGACAAGTACAGTAGAGAAACAATATACAACTGGTTGTCTTATTATAGAGCTAAGTAAATTTTTGTTGGGTGTTAAGCAGTAGGCTATGTTTAATACTGTGTTTGGCTCTACATATATAGTTTTTGTTAGATTTTAATACAGTCAATGTATAGATAATTTTAGTTCGACATTCTGTTTGATTATTTTGGCAATGTTATATTATTATTATTATTTTGATATCGAAGGCTACAGCCCTGTTTACTAAACTGGCACTGTTTTAAATAAAGAAACTCAATTACAACATTTAATTGTGGCGTTTAAAGGTTACACTGGTTTAAATTATAGTGTTCTCTCCTCTACTATGACAAACTGGACTTGCTTTATGCCTTGTCAGGAGCTGTAGCCTATATTTAGTTTATATGAATTTGTAAACATTTTCGTATAGAATGAAGGCAAGTAAAAAGAAACAAAAATGTGGTCTTTACTAAGTGGCGACTTTAAAAACAAATTTAGTTTCATTATGAAAGCTCAAACAGGAAGTTTACCGTACAGAGGCATGCTGTTAGTTCCCAACACCTCGGGTCCATAATCCTTTGCAAGGAGTGCTCTTTTATCAATCTCATAGAATTCTGCAAGACACTTCTAATGCATAAAATTGTGAACAAAATTTTTGGGAGTGCTCCAATGTGTGACAATGTAACTCGATTCGGAATCAGAATGTTTTGATGTATCCAAATTCACCTCTTCAGTGAGTTCACAGTTGAGAGCTTTATAGAATCTTCACCTGCATCCACAAGGCCACTAGGATAGCCTAAATTATTATCAAAACGCATTTCCATCAAAATAGCAGCTCTTGGGTTATAGACACCAAAGTTCTTTTTATTGTTTCTAGCAAAAGTCATACAATGACTTGCTTGTGAGCTATTGTATTAAGGGTTATTATTCCTTGTCTACGTGACTATTGTACTGTAGCTGCCAAATGACCCCAAACCCCTATATCAGAGGACGTCACTTTCAGAAGGTTAGATGTTGATTTTACAACAGCTTGATCGTGACACCTAACCTAATTGTATTTGATGGAAGATGTAAACATTTACATATAATTTCTAGGTGAATTGAGGTAACAAAATTCACTATTTTTTTGTTTCGTTTAAAACTATGTAGTATATTCTGAGGTTTTAATCAATTTTGGTGGTCACCACCATGTTTAGTTTTACATGAGATTTTCTTTAAAAGGCAAAAGTTTTCAACTTTACTTTTAACAGTTAGTTATTGTGTGCTACCATAACTACATTTTGTTTCACACTGCTGCACATCACTTCAATTTTAAATCATCTGATGGCCAGTTTATGTTAGTTTGTGAATTGTACGATTTTTAAAGTTTTCAAGAGCTAAAATAAAGGTAAAACTGAAGCAGTTGTATTTTAAGTTAATTAAATCTATTATTTTTGACCGAATGGTTGCAGAAGTTGGATATTCATTCAGTTAAACTTGTCATTGTAAGGCTAGATTTATTGCTAATGCTTCATGTTTGATAATATCCAGTCAGATACATAAATTCTTTTGTCTAAATCTCAGGTCAGTGCACTGTTAATGATGAGATACTTTTACCCAGTTTAGATGTCAGACATGTACTGATGACATGAATATGGTGAAACAGTTAGAATTTTGACTGACTCTTGGTTTTGTTTTGCTGGAGAAAAACATGCTGAATTGGTGAGTTAGTTTTATACTGTGCCATAACACTGAATGCTAATTTTGGAGGTGTTCTAAGAAAAGGAAAAAGTAATATTTTTACAAAACTCGGAGAAAGCTAGGACAGAAATTGTTGGGCATTGGTTGTGAAGCACACATTGTTCATAGCGTCGACCATCATGGCTTTGATCAGTTACCATTTTTTATAAGTAGTTATTAAGATTTATGAATTATTTTATATTTACACTGTTGGGGTTACTTAGTTGAGAGGTTTTTGTTAGTTTGTAAAGTTAAAAATTACAAAACTTTTATGTCTCATAGCTCAATACAATTTTAAGTCTTGTACCAGCTATTGAAAGAATAATTGTGTTACTAAAATTTGTATGTTAGTTTCTTCATGACCCTACAAATATTTGAAGAGAAGTTTTTTTAAATGTGTAAAACTATTCTACATTTTCAATGTACCAAAAGTATCTATGCATGAATTAGCCATCTCATGTCAAGTTACGTTGAATGTCAAGTTATTTTTTAAAGTTGTGAATACTTTGTTTAGTTCTTTCATCAACTATTACTTATCGTAGGTCAATTCTCAAATTACATCTTCCATATCCTTTCGTTCAGTGTATCCTATATAAGTATTAAAACTCATACAGTACTATTAGTAATTTAGCTGTGACAATTTTTAGATTGCAAGTAAGTATAGTCTACTGCGTAGCAATCAACAATAAGTCACAGCCCATTATGAAGAATGCCCATTAGGAAAAGAGAAGTACATCTGTTCATAATGTCTTGGGTGATTGATGAGAATTGAAGGCCACAAAACATTTAACAGAGGTACAGGTAATTTTAGAGACAGTGCTTACTGAACAATTTTCAAAGTCCTCATTCTGCCACCTTCAGTAAGCATGACAATTTCACTTTCATTGTGTGAAAGATTCATTGGAAAGATGGGTAAGATTAATACCTATCACAACACCAAAAAACATAATGTTTCAAGAAACGCATTCTTACAGGTATTAACAAAGTAAGAGTATGCCACTTCACATGTTGCTTAACAGGCTTCACTGAGATTGGGTGCAAAATTTCAACTTTGTAGAGTCTCATTTCATTCTTGATATGTCCTGCTAATGGACAGATAGACAGACTATCATAATACAGAAAAGAAATTTTACTCCTCCTGGTAGACAAAAGTAGTTGTGCAAGAAGTGTTTATTCCTCCTGGTAGGCAAAAGTAGTTGTGCAAGAAGTGTTTATTCCTCCTGGTAGACAAAAGTAGTTGTGCAAGAAGTGTTTATTCCTCCTGGTAGGCAAAAGTAGTTGTGCAAGAAGTGTTTATTCCTCCTGGTAGACAAAAGTAGTTGTGCAAGAAGTGTTTATTCCTCCTGGTAGACAAAAGTAGTTGTGCAAGAAGTGTTTATTCCTCCTGGTAGGCAAAAGTAGTTGTGCAAGAAGTGTTTATTCCTCCTGGTAGACAAAAGTAGTTGTGCAAGAAGTGTTTATTCCTCCTGGTAGACAAAAGTAGTTGTGCAAGAAGTGTTTATTCCTCCTGGTAGGCAAAAGTAGTTGTGCAAGAAGTGTTTATTCCTCCTGGTAGGCAAAAGTAGTTGTGCAAGAAGTGTTTATTCCTCCTGGTAGACAAAAGTAGTTGTGCAAGAAGTGTTTATTCCTCCTGGTAGGCAAAAGTAGTTGTGCAAGAAGTGTTTATTCCTCCTGGTAGACAAAAGTAGTTGTGCAAGAAGTGTTTATTCCTCCTGGTAGACAAAAGTAGTTGTGCAAGAAGTGTTTATTCCTCCTGGTAGGCAAAAGTAGTTGTGCAAGAAGTGTTTATTCCTCCTGGTAGGCAAAAGTAGTTGTGCAAGAAGTGTTTATTCCTCCTGGTAGACAAATGTAGTTGTCCAAGAAATGTTTATTCCTCCTGGTAGACAAAAGTAATTGTGTCAGCCAACGGACTGAGTGGTTATAATGAATCTTAAGCCAAATCCCATGAATGGATATGCAGCATGATAAAATGCATTATAGTCTATGTGAACATTGAGTTTCATGCAAAATTTAAAGATAAATTCTTTTTCAAGATTTTTTATAGCTACATTTTTTACTGTCACACATTTCAATGCCATCATTTTTAAATACGTATGTAAAAATGTTTGATTACGCTCAGCCAAATCCCATGGAGTGACATTCACCATCATCGAATTCGATGTTGTTTATGTAGAAATGGAGCTTCATGCAACAGTGCAAGTCTCTAGATCAATATTGTGTGGGCAGATGGACAGAAATTAATAAATTTCCCAGGCCTATCACATGAGGCTTTGCTAATGCTCAGCCAATAAAACCATGGATTCAAAACATGTCAGGGTATTCAAAATTATTAATAGAGCAAGAGATTTTTAATAGATTAGAAACTGCCGTTATGCCCAAAAGGTAAAGTTGCTGTGATTCAGTAAAAGCGTAAATTTCATTACTGGAATTGAGTTAACTGTTTTCCAGTAAACTGACAAACAAAGTGACTAATTTTGATGCCAGGCTGGTCACTTACTGAGCAAACTTTTATCACACAAAGGCTTTCAATCCTTGGGTAAGATGTTTCAGTTAATATCTTATCATCTGAACAATTAAACATAACTGTCTTCAAGATAGTAATAGTCTTAAGAGAAAATCACAGAAACTTTAAATGCTGCCCAATATGCCATTTTAAACTAGGATCCAACTGAGTGCAAAGTAGACAAAACTCTTTTAAAAAAAAACTAAAGTTTCTCACATAAATTCAGACCTAAATTAATTGCTCACCACGAAAGGCCCACATATGTGTGGTCTTCTGCACGTTGGGGTATTTTATTGCATGAAATAAAATTTTATCCAATTGTAAACTATGTCAGATATTTCATCTCAAAAAATGATTCTTTGATAAAGGTATATTTCATTTCATATTCATTTTGATATTCTCAAAAGTAGTACTGTACCACATTTCTTGGGCACTGACCAGAAATTCCCATCCAGCTTAGAGTTTCCTGTTATTTGCTGAACATTAGTGAAGCCTTTCACTCGATGGGCTAGAAAAAATTCATTTCTATTTGTCTGGTTTGTCTGTACATTCGTACACACAATATCTCAAACAAACTGACCTATAGACTAGAAATTGTGCATGAAGCCAACACTGTTCGCTCGGTTATGGTGCATGTCACTCCATGGGAATTAGCTGAAGGGCAGGAAATATTTTTACATTGGTTTATATTAGAAAAGCACAGAATAATAAATTTATAAACAAACGGATTACATTACTTACCTAACTATCCCAAAATGTACAACTTCATCACTTGGTAACTTAGTGTTTAAAATTTACATTTACATACTGTTATGAAACCCAATTTAATGGACAAATGTGATTTTATCGTGAGACAAGATATCTTGAGAAATATTTCATTGTAGACTTTAAATTTTTAATGAATCTTCATTTCTACATAGACAAGAATGAGTACTATGATAGTGTATGTCCAACCATGGAATCACTCAATAGGCTAACATAATCTTTCTCTTGTCTGCCGGATGAAGTTAAAACTTCTTTTCTGTATGATTGTCTGTCTATATGCCTGCAGGACAGTTTGAGATAAAAATGAGCTTGAAGTTTTGCATGCGAACATCAGCTAAGCCTGTGTTGTGACTTACTCCTGTTTTGTAAACTAATTAAGGACAGGATTGGTGTGGGTTTATAGGTAATAGGCAGATACTTTTATGCCTTATATTTTCCTACTGTACATTATTGTTGATCTTTTGGCTACGTGTGTTTTATTAGATGAGTTTTCTTTCAGTTATATAATTTGTCTAGTTTTCAAAGTTGATTTTTTTTAAATAGCGATAATTTAAATCTGACTTACACGATTGATGATAGATGATTTTCTAATTTTAGATGTAAAGCATTAGTTTTTGTTTGAAAGAAAATTTTTGTCTTATATGACCATGAGTGATGGTTTTCAGATGAGCAGTATTGAGAAATTTTAGACTGTTCTATTTAACTTTGTCTTGTTTTGTTTGTGCATTATTTCACTTTTAAATTCAATGATATTTATGTAATGCTTAATATTCTGTATTCAATATTAAGCTAAGAACTTTAAACAAAGATCTTCTAAAATCCCTTTTTGGATCAAAAGAACAGATGTACTCAGTAAGAACATGTCCAATTAGTAGAAAGTGGAGGTGACAGATGTATTTAGGTTGTCAAATGGTTATAAAACGTAAAAGCGCAGTGAACATCCATTAAAGCATTTGATTAAAATTTGTATTATTTAAAAAAAAAGTTAGGGTCATCTTTATAGGGTTTATTTTATTCCTATTTGATCCAATATTTAATAAGGACTTCAATATGGGATCTTATACAATACTTTGAAATCTTGAAGAGTATGGGTTCAATTTGTTGTACAGCATCAATTACGTGTTGTTGATAGTTGAAGTTAATTTCAAGAATAGTTCAAGAGTAGTGAAAGCCACAGTACAGTAGAGCAGAGTGAATCAGTTGTATTATCAGTAATTTCTCAAACTAGGATAACAAGGCCTTGAGATAACACAGTGGTAACTTATCAGTACAGAGTTACAGTTATTCTTGATCATTCCAACTGATTCAATATAAATTTCCACAAACCAATAGGTTGTGTTGCTAGTCATAGTGATTTAGAAAAGGTGTGCAGCTGTGTGGATTTGTTACTCTTACACTTTTACAAAGACAACTAGACAACTTGAACCAGGATATTTCTGTCAGTCTTTGAATCAAGATATTTTATTGGTGTTAAAAGCAATTGCAAAATTTTCCCCTATGCTTTTCTTTTTTAATAGTTTTTGGTTTAATGAATTATCACATGAAACACAATTAAAATATGCAAAAACCATTTTTTTTTTCAACATTTTATTTCGGTTACAAAATGTGTTTTTCCATATATACGGATTTACGTTTTATATCATATCTCTGGTTAGAATGACGATAGGAAAGTAAAATAAAAACCATTCTGATCAGAATTAAATTAGCTTTAATTTGATATACAGCATTCAAGTACCTTACACTTTCAACTCCCTAACTCAAAATTTTCACTGTAAATTCCAAAAACACATATGTTTGAAAATTAAAAAGAAACTGTGAATTCCTAATGTCTTGAATAAGTTGTGTACAAAATGTCACTAAAATTGTGTTAAAACTTTGAAATAAGTTTTTGGAAAAACTAGAAGAGATAACAAATATTTTTCTCATATTTAAGCTTCTTTTACATAGATTGACCTAATATAATAATATCAATCCTATAAAAAGTGATGAGGTAATTGGGATTTGATCACTTGATATATGGATAGCCTAAATTTTTATTGTCAGAATATAGTCTTATGTTATCATTTATGTAAAATACCTCTTTTTTTGTTCTCTTAGGACAAGAGGTTTATAAATTGCACTTAGTCCTGTAAGAACTTTTGCGCTGCTTCGGGAGTGAAAGAATATTCAGGATGGGTAAGGTTAGGGGGTAGGGGCCGCCTCCTATCGAGATTCATGAGGATGAATTTAGGGCACTAATCTCACAGTCATGTCCCCCTGGAAGAAGGGGAGGCCAGCTCTGAACCAGCCTCTCCAGTCAAAGTAGGCAGGGGTGGCACACCCTTGTTGAGGCTAGCAAGAACCTCTGAGGTTAGGGAACAAACCCCACCAACTCCAACAGTCATCTCTCATAGTAGACTAGACCTATTGAATTGCCCATGAACCCCAGAATCACGAAATTTGCGGTTAGTGAAGTGCTGCTCCTGGACATCCATAAGGTTGCCCCGATTTAAGTGACACATAGGGTTTTGCTGTGCCCAGTGGTGGATTTAACTGGAAGTGATAAACCAGCCAGAAGTGATTCCTGATGGGTGTAAAATACCTTTACTCAGTGTAAGAAATCTGTCAGAAACATTACAATAACAGTTAATAATGTTTTAAAATAGTTGTATTTAATAAAACTATTGTTCTACGAGTATAGGAAGTAATAAAAGTGTTATCGCTCAGAAAAGGGGCTACCCTTTTACCTTTTGATCCCAAAATCAAGAATGTTTCCTTGAACCAAGAGGAAATGATGTTCCAAGTTTTAGGACTTTTCTATTAAGAGATTGCACAAGTGGGCAGACATGTGAATTTCCCTTTTATCTTTAATACCAAAATCATTCTGTTCCTCCTTAGACCAAAGTCTCTAAGATCTCTCTATCAAGTGATATATGGTCAATCAGACAGATGAAAAACTGCTGTTATACCTTTTGATCCCCAAACCAACAAGAGTTTTTCCTTGGAATTTATATATATATATATATCGTATGGGGGACAAAGGCAGCTATCCATAAATAAATAAATTAAAAATTACAATTATTAAAAAGTACGTAAGAACAAAGTTCTTGAGTAATAAATTAAAAATAATATTAAGATCTCCCGTCACAAAGCTAAATCCAAATTACTGAGCCAGTTTAGAGACCCATCCTCTAAACCACTCAGACCAGCCAGACCACCAGAAAACAATTGCAAAGGGCAGTCGTTTACAATGTGCTCAATTGTCTGAGAGTTTGCGCCACAATCACACGTCTGGTCGTCAGTAATACCCCACTTGAATTTCCAGTGATTGCTTCTCCCAACCCCAGTTCGAAAACGATTCAATAAAACCCATTCCTTTCGAGGAATTTCCAAGCCACCCGCTGCTTTCGTAGGATCGGATATCAAGAACTTGTTCCGTCCATCGAATGATTCCCAGGATGACGCCCAGTTAGCATTAGGCGTAAAGTTCTCCTCTATCAACTGGGATGCTGTTCGTAGTGATGGCTTGCGTGATTTGAGCCGGCTATCTTGCTGAGGAAGGTCGCGCGTAAACGGGCAATTCGGGATTGGACACGATCTTATTGAACTCTCTCAGAAGAGCCTCTTTGCGTCTAATCTCAGGTGGTGCTATATTGCTCAGCACTGGGAGCCAAGGTGTTGGTGTTGCCATGAGAGTTCCAGTAATTAATTGTCCTCATGGCCCTATTAAGAACGACATCGACCTCTCGCACATGTGCACTATTAAGCCACACAGGAGCACAATATTCAGCAGCGGAGTATTGGAATTTATGTACCAAGTTTTAATTTTCTATGATATCCTTATTAAGAGTTAATGTATAGACAAACAGAAAGATGGAATTGTTGTTAACTACATGATTTTAACGATTGAGTCTCTAATAATTGAAAACTAGCTACTGTACTAGCACTTAAATCAACAATAAAATTAAGGTTTTCATTTAATGTCACAGAGGTTTCATTACAGTAAATTAGCAACTAAATCTAAAAGTTCGATCTAAATTAAAGTTACAATTTTATTAAAAGAACTAAAATGTTTTTAACAATCACTTTGGGGAAGTGTAATATTCAGACATATGTTAAAGTGTTGTAATCTGGAATATCTGTCTACTAAAATTAAAATGAGATGATCGTGGCTAGGTAACAAGTCTAATTTAAAACTTAAAGTTCTCATTATTATTGCCAATATTCTAACCAACTTGAATATTTTCTTGCAAAGCAGCTTTGATGAAATATTCATAAAGTACCTCGGAACTATTCATATTTTATAGAGTTTCGGCTTTGGTTACATTGCTTGCAGCTTTACACTCTCTGTGGGCATATTTTATGTATTTATTATTTCAGCTATCTTTACCTTGTTTATTTTAAGTTGTATTCTTTAAATTACCGAAATCATTCTTATAGAGAGGTTTTGAAAACATTATTCATACATTTGTCAGATATTTCATACATTCATAACCAGCAACAAATCCCTCTAAGGTGCAATCAACTTAACTTTTTCTTTGTTTAAATTATTTTAGGATCTTTTTAACATAGCCTATCACATGTTGTAGCTGATTTATAACTTATCTGTGTATATATTGATTTTACTGTTGTGTTTAATTTTAAATATTTTTAAAACTAGCACTTTTGGTTTAACGTTGACTTGGGGTAAGAATTGACTTATTGTATTTGTTTTTTTATACCTTGTTGTAGGTATGGATATTCCAACGAGATGGGAATCAAGAATTCTGTTAGTTACGGTTTTATTACAAAGATTATGTATCAATTATGTCCTTTGTTCGAAGAATCTAAAATAACAATTATTTTTGAGATGGTCTAAATTAGCAACTTGTTTCTTTAAAGCCAGCTGTAGTAAAATAACTCTGAGATTTTCCCTATAAGAACAATGGTAAACTATAATTTTAGGATAGAAACTGTTAATTGTTATGATTTTCTTGAATCTTCAAATCTTTGATTTAATACATTCTTGTAAAACACAGTAAGTACAATCAGGTTTAGTTTTATGTTTGGATTTAAAGATGTTTTGCAATTCGTTTAATGTTCTCCCTAGTGTTAGTCATAATTTTGCTATGGATTGATCACTGTTTTTACCTTCATAGTTGGTGACAGACCTGAGGAAAACATTTTTTTTTTCATTAAAGGACAAATGGGAAGGATTGTTATGTACATTTCTATTAATCATTAATTTGGCTTTGTAATTTAAATTCTGTTAGGTTTGAACATAGTCGTTTCCATCTTCACCATGCAGTACGAAATGTCCTTAAGCCATTTATCCAAAAGTCAGCTTCGAGATATTAGCCATACTGAAAACACGAATTGGTTCATTGCCAGAAGAAAGCTGTACATGTAATTTTTAATCTTAGTTATAATTATACTTGTAAACTACATTTCATAGAACACAATATACTTACACTTCCCTCTATTTTTCTCTTACAAATTTGAATGTATGGAAAAGAAAATCTAGAATTTTTTGATTTGAGAAACTCAATCCACAATCATTATACCAGAAACCAAGACGACCAATCAGAAGTCTGCTAGGCTGTCAAAAACACAAAATACATTACTGTATTTGGGCATCAAACTCTTTAATAGGTTACCATTAGTTGTAAGAGACATTTTTGGTAAAGTTAAAAAAATCTGTGTCTAAATGGTTAAAACAAAATGCTTTTTATTATATTGATGCGATATATTCCTGTACTGTAACTGATCGTATGTTCATGTAATCTGTGCTCTATTCTCTGTGGCTTCTTATGTGTTGGATAATTTTATAAGCTTTATTCTTACAGGCCATTGTTTAAATTAATGGGTTTATATTTATTATATTGATGCGATATATTCCTGTACTGTAATTGATCGTATGTTCATGTAATCTGTGCTCTATTCTCTGTGGCTTCTTATGTGTTGGATAATTTTATAAGCTTTATTCTTGCAGGCCATTGTTTAAATTAATGGGTTTATATTTATTATATTGATGTGATATATTCCTGTACTGTAACTGATCGTATGTTCATGTAATCTGTGCTCTATTCTCTGTGGCTTCTTATGTGTTGGATAATTTTATAAGCTTTATTCTTGCAGGCCATTGTTTAAATTAATGGGTTTATATTTATATTTTATTTTATTTTGTAATGTATGTTTTTTAGACATATTTTATCAAACTATGACTTTGTCAATACATTTTGTATGTGGGATCATAATAAAGGATTCTTGATATTACAATATTTCAACTTCACGCATGTTTATGAACTTATTTTTAGTCGTAGAACCATGATAGACGACTCATTTTCAAAATATAACTAATACGTATCTAAATCCTCTTTTAGTTTCTTCAATATTTACATTGATTATTCAGGGGAAAAATTAAAACTCTTTTTTACTTCATCGTTTGAATATTAAAAATGTGTAGATTAGGTACACTGTACGAGATAAACTAAAAAACATATGGATGTGTTTTGATAAGATCGTAAAAATGAGAAAGCTCATAATGTTGCGATAAAAATAGGATGTAAAAGTAGTGAGGTTACCATTGTTCTTTTGGGAAAAACTCACATCATTCGTGAGAGTACACATTAAGTGTATAAGTAGTAAACTCTACCTATACAAGTGGATTACGAGTTTAGTTGACACAACCAGCATGACATTAAACATGAAGTTCCCAGTAAACTATTAGTACGGCTATCTCCCATACTGCACAGTGAATGTGGAATCTATTACAGGCTAAATTTGGGTTATTGGTGTCAAACCAATGAGGGAAAAACAGAAGTTGACACAACCAGCATGACATTAAACATGAAGTTCCCAGTAAACTATTAGTACGGCTATCTCCCATACTGCACAGTGAATGTGGAATCTATTACAGGCTAAATTTGGGTTATTGGTGTCAAACCAATGAGGAAAAACAGAAGTAGACATGATCGTTATATGGTAGAAGGCTTGCAATTTTGCAGATAACATTGGTATACATGGAACAACGTGACAAATAGTAAACTCGAGATAAGGCCACACAAGAAGTGATTGAGTGCACACCCATTGCCTTATCAGTACAGGGACAGTCTCTTCTTGTGTGCTCAACCCAACACAGGTTCTTATGCTGCTTGGTAATGCTTCTCAGCCGTGGAAATTACCTTACTTTTTTATTGTTTGTAATATTAAACATTCATTAATTTTAATAGATCAGATGTTAAGTATTTTTTTTAACTAAAGCAAGTCATATTAAATAGCAATTACACTAAAGGCGCACCTTCTATTCATATATATTACCAATAATTGGAAGGCACTAAAAAATCATTCTACCTTTAAGGCCTTTTTTGGCAATGGTTTGGTAAAATCATCAATGGACATTTGTCGTGGCACTGTTATTCACATATTTGCTATTTGTTACAGATGTTTCCAAACTGTACACACATTTGTCATTACAGATGTTTATCATTAAACACTGTATGGTTGTTAATTTTGTAATGCACAAAAGGGGATGCAATTTGATTTGTTAATAAAATTGAATGGCATTCAAGCAAACAATGGACATAATGTGTGCCCTAAAACCGAACCCTGTGGCATTCCACAACTTATTTGTAGCCCGGGTTAATCAGATTAAACTATTTTAATAGTTAAAGTTGAAACAAATCTTAAGTGCTCTTCAATTAAGGAACTATTGATGAATTTATTATTAAATGAAGTAAGTAATAATGTCAACTAAGAAGAAGCTCAAATAAGACAAGAGTAAGATAAAGCAATTGTAAATCCTAAACAATTCAGTTCTGTACTCAAAAGTATAAAAATATAGATATATATTGTTATACTCTTTTAAAAAAGTTCTAAAAATATTAACTGTTTTTTTTTGTCCGTGGTTAAAAAATTATAAATTGATTTTCTATAACAAAACCCAGTTTTTAATCTATTTTCTAGTAACTTATTTACTTAAATATAATTTATGTTACTGGTATTGATTTTTTATCATTAGGTGGTTAAAGAGCAAAAGACTTTGCGAATTACCCTTTTTGCAATAATGGTTTTATTTTTGATACACTTAATTTCATTGATAATTTATTTGTCAAGAATGAGGAGTTAGTAATATTCAGCAAGGGTTTCAAGATCAGTGACGTGCTTAATTAAAGAAAATGGAACTCCATTAAAATTCTGATAAGTATTAGCAAAAGACCGAGTGGTCAAACTCAATTAACCTCATGAAAGGGTTTTGGAAGAAAGCCATGACTGAACTGTCTATAGACTGAACTGTCTGTATACTGAACACTGTTCCATTATTGGCAAATTATTTATTTCACTAATAGCCGTAGTAGCATAGTGGGATTGTAGGTCACCTTCGTGCTAAATACATTTCTTTTTTATTGATTAATAAATTCATGCAAAGTGAAGTGTATATTGTAGAATATGTGCCACCGCACAATTTTACGCATATCGTGAGACAGACGGCAGGAGCAGGTGCGAATTTGCCGTTACATCTCACACAGACAAATATCCCTGTCCCCACAAATCCTCAATATCACATTATACAGCCTGTCATGTCATCTCTTTACCCTCACACGTTCGCGTTGCATTCATTCAAACACCTACACTGTGAGGAATCGATTTTGTCACCTCCACACTCCCGGTGTCGTTATCGGCTTACTTGTAAGGTTCAATGCCGTTCCTAAAAGCCTATTATTCTGAATTGATTGGAAATTCATTCATGACTGAAGCCATTGTGCCATTAAATTACCCAAAATGTTTCATTGTACCTCGAGGCTGGAGTGGATTGAAAGTGTAGCCGTTTTAATTCAATGAGGTGGTTAAATATTTTTCTATTTGGTAAGTATCCGTTAATATTCAAGATATAAAATCAATTTTCCATAAATTAGAACATTATTTTAAGAGATGCCTGGTTTACCTATTATATATTTTAGAAAACATTTTACAGTTTTAATGGTTAATGCAGAAAGCTGTAAGGAATTCTTTTTAAACTCTGATTGTGAAAAAACATAATTCTGAAAAAAATGGTACTACTCTTTGGGTAATTGCAGTGGAGTCCAAGAAGTTTTCGTGTGGTCAGTTGTATAGAAAGTCTGGGGGTAAAAATGAGCTTGAAATACTCACATAACGTAATTTATTCATTTTTTTACAGTCTCACCCATGTCTAGGAGAACTTTATTTCAAGAGGTTCAATCCAATGTTATAACTCCAGAGGTCAAGCTTTTTTTATATGTAAGATATGCTAGATTAAGTAAAACCCAGAAGTTTTTTTTTATTTGTTTGTTTGAAACTTTTAAATAAATTCAAACATTAGGATCTTTCAATTAACGCTTTTAAAACAAAAATTAAAAATTGGTTAATTAATCAAGCATTTTATAGAGTAAGGTAACTGAGTTTGAAAATGGGAATTTTTAATTCAAGATCTTAAGTAAATGTTCATATTTATTTGTATGTTTAATTTATTTGTATGTTTTTAACTTATTACATGTATTGTTATACATTTAAATGTAGATACTGTAATTACTCATCGTTGTTGACTATAAATGTGTTTTATTTGACTCTTTCAATATCTGAGTGTAAGGCTGACTATGTCTATTGCTACCTCTGTCGATTAAGGACAATAAACGTATTTCATTTCATTTCAATCATAAATTGCAGCTTCTAATTATGAGTCCCAGTGTTAGTCATAAATTTGTTTTAACTACGCCTTCAGGTAGATTAGGTTTGTACCTTAAGCATAATATAGTATTCATGAAGGTGCGAGGAAGGAAATGTTTTTTTAATTAAGAGACCAAAGGGGATTACTCATTTCCACACTTTGGTTGAAATATGGTTCAGTAAGGTGTCCATGTTAAATGTTTCACATTTCTCAACACAATTTTAATCTCTTGGGTAGCTCTTACACCTGTAAATAATTGATTTTGATACCAGTACCTAATCAAGAGTGGAATATGTAATTAGATATTGTTGTTGAAAGGTGTTAACGCATACTGTAAAAACAAACAATCAAGGTGATGTTTTTGGAAAATGTAATTTTAATTAAGTGACAAAACCAAGCTTTCAGTGAGGTCCAGAAATGTGTCAAGTATTTGTCTCAATTACTCATTGTTAAAGTAGAATAACGTTTCAGAAGGCTTTATATTTTATTCATAATGGACTGAGGAAGGATGTTTTTGTAATTAAGTGACAAAACCAAGCTTTCAGTGAGGTCCAGAAATGTGTCAAGTATTTGTCTCAATTACTCATTGTTAAAGTAGAATAACGTTTCAGAAGGCTTTATATTTTATTCATAATGGACTGAGGAAGGATGTTTTTGTAATTAAGTGACAAAACCAAGCTTTCAGTGAGGTCCAGAAATGTGTCAAGTATTTGTCTCAATTACTCATTGTTAAAGTAGAATAACGTTTCAGAAGGCTTTATATTTTATTCATAATGGACTGAGGAAGGATGTTTTTGTAATTAAGTGACAAAACCAAGCTTTCAGTGAGGTCCAGAAATGTGTCAAGTATTTGTCTCAATTACTCATTGTTAAAGTAGAATAACGTTTCAGAAGGCTTTATATTTTATTCATAATGGACTGAGGAAGGATGTTTTTGTAATTAAGTGACAAAACCAAGCTTTCAGTGAGGTCCAGAAATGTGTCAAGTATTTGTCTCAATTACTCATTGTTAAAGTAGAATAACGTTTCAGAAGGCTTTATATTTTATTCATAATGGACTGAGGAAGGATGTTTTTGTAATTAAGTGACAAAACCAAGCTTTCAGTGAGGTCCAGAAATGTGTCAAGTATTTGTCTCAATTACTCATTGTTAAAGTAGAATAACGTTTCAGAAGGCTTTATATTTTATTCATAATGGACTGAGGAAGGATGTTTTTGTAATTAAGTGACAAAACCAAGCTTTCAGTGAGGTCCAGAAATGTGTCAAGTATTTGTCTCAATTACTCATTGTTAAAGTAGAATAACGTTTCAGAAGGCTTTATATTTTATTCATAATGGACTGAGGAAGGATGTTTTTGTAATTAAGTGACAAAACCAAGCTTTCAGTGAGGTCCAGAAATGTGTCAAGTATTTGTCTCAATTACTCATTGTTAAAGTTAACGTTTCAGAAGGCTTTATATTTTATTCATAATGGACTGAGGAAGGATGTTTTTGTAATTAAGTGACAAAACCAAGCTTTCAGTGAGGTCCAGAAATGTGTCAAGTATTTGTCTCAATTACTCATTGTTAAAGTAGAATAACGTTTCAGAAGGCTTTATATTTTATTCATAATGGACTGAGGAAGGATGTTTTTGTAATTAAGTGACAAAAGGGTAGCTCTCTTTGTGTTCATTTACCAGTTAACCGGCTTTAGTGATTCAAGTGTTAGGTTCAGATTAACAAAACTCTGAGGAAAGACATATTTTTTAATTAAGAGACAAGAGACAAATTCTTCTGTTACAACTGTGTTTTGTGGCTGAACTGTGTCAGTGTTGTAAGCTCATTATACATGAAGATCTGTGGGAAATAGTAGCGGAAATCAGACAACCACTTCACCTATTTATAAGTGTCTCTGATGTCAAAACTATGTAAATGCTTCGTTTTGAGCTTTTTCGGCGTCGACTTTCTTTGGATCTCTTCAGACGAACGTGATTCTAGATTCCAGGAGACAAGACTGAGACAGCGTCAGGTACCAGACGCTGCAATAAAAGGAAGGTGAACTGGAGCTAATCTTAAAATTCAATTTAATCAAATCAATGATTGTAAAGGGTCTACATTGAATTGAAACAATTTTGTCCGTTTTCAATATGTTAATAAATAAAAAGTCATACATTTTCTTAGGTACTCTAAGATATTTCTTCTCCCTGTATGTTATGAAATGTAGAAACCATTTGAATTATTGACTGAAACTATTCTCATGTAACTTACAGTCAGAAACTACAGTCATGTAGTACGTAACCAAAAGTACTTATTTCTCAAAACGTTGGCTATGTTTTCAAAGTGCTATTTTTGTGAATAAGTTAACACTAATTAGATCACTTCATTTACGGATGCATAAAAAGAAAGTCACCAAATTTAATAACGTCATCAGAAAAGTTAATAAAGAATTAAATGTTATCAAACAATCTCTGGTATGAAAGGAAATTTAGAAATTGGCCCATATTAATTAAGCAGAAGAATATCCTCTCAAGTGAATGGTAGAAGTATAAGTATTACATTACTTCCGTATTTATTGCATTTACCATATGCTTGTAAGGATATCCTTCATGTACAAGTAAATAGAACAACAATAAACAATATTGTTCAGCCAGACCTAAGCTGGCTGTCACTGTATAACTGCAGTTCAAACAGTCATACATTCTCATCAGCATATATCGTGTTCTTATGTTGTCTAAGCTGCCTGTCGCTGTATAACTGCAGTTCAAACAGTCATACATTCTCATCAGCATATATCGTGTTCTTATGTTGTCTAAGCTGCCTGTCGCTGTATAACTGCAGTTCAAACAGTCATACATTCTCATCAGCATATATCGTGTTCTTATGTTGTCTAAGCTGCCTGTCGCTGTATAACTGCAGTTCAAACAGTCATACATTCTCATCAGCATATATCGTGTTCTTATGTTGTCTAAGCTGCCTGTCGCTGTATAACTGCAGTTCAAACAGTCATACATTCTCATCAGCATATATCGTGTTCTTATGTTGTCTAAGCTGCCTGTCGCTGTATAACTGCAGTTCAAACAGTCATACATTCTCATCAGCATATATCGTGTTCTTATGTTGTCTAAGCTGCCTGTCGCTGTATAACTGCAGTTCAAACAGTCATACATTCTCATCAGCATATATCGTGTTCTTATGTTGTCTAAGCTGCCTGTCGCTGTATAACTGCAGTTCAAACAGTCATACATTCTCATCAGCATATATCGTGTTCTTATGTTGTCTAAGCTGCCTGTCGCTGTATAACTGCAGTTCAAACAGTCATACATTCTCATCAGCATATATCGTGTTCTTATGTTGTCTAAGCTGCCTGTCGCTGTATAACTGCAGTTCAAACAGTCATACATTCTCATCAGCATATATCGTGTTCTTATGTTGTCTAAGCTGCCTGTCGCTGTATAACTGCAGTTCAAACAGTCATACATTCTCATCAGCATATATCGTGTTCTTATGTTGTCTAAGCTGCCTGTCGCTGTATAACTGCAGTTCAAACAGTCATACATTCTCATCAGCATATATCGTGTTCTTATGTTGTCTAAGCTGCCTGTCGCTGTATAACTGCAGTTCAAACAGTCATACATTCTCATCAGCATATATCGTGTTCTTATGTTGTCTAAGCTGCCTGTCGCTGTATAACTGCAGTTCAAACAGTCATACATTCTCATCAGCATATATCGTGTTCTTATGTTGTCTAAGCTGCCTGTCGCTGTATAACTGCAGTTCAAACAGTCATACATTCTCATCAGCATATATCGTGTTCTTATGTTGTCTAAGCTGGCTGTCACTGTATAACTGCAGTTCAAACAGTCATACATTCTCATCAGCATATATCGTGTTCTTATGTTGTCTAAGCTGCCTGTCACTGTATAACTGCAGTTCAAACAGTCATACATTCTCATCAGCATATATCGTGTTCTTATGTTGTCTAAGCTGCCTGTCGCTGTATAACTGCAGTTCAAACAGTCATACATTCTCATCAGCATATATCGTGTTCTTATGTTGTCTAAGCTGGCTGTCACTGTATAACTGCAGTTCAAACAGTCATACATTCTCATCAGCATATATCGTGTTCTTATGTTGTCTAAGCTGCCTGTCACTGTATAACTGCAGTTCAAACAGTCATACATTCTCATCAGCATATATCGTGTTCTTATGTTGTCTAAGCTGCCTGTCGCTGTATAACTGCAGTTCAAACAGTCATACATTCTCATCAGCATATATCGTGTTCTTATGTTGTCTAAGCTGCCTGTCGCTGTATAACTGCAGTTCAAACAGTCATACATTCTCATCAGCATATATCGTGTTCTTATGTTGTCTAAGCTGGCTGTCACTGTATAACTGCAGTTCAAACAGTCATACATTCTCATCAGCATATATCGTGTTCTTATGTTGTCTTGCGGTCTGTTTTTCAGGCTACTATTTTGTACCAGATATCTTCCTCAAGCGAGAGTGAAATTATAAAAGGCGAAAACAATGCAGCGAACAGAAACAGATTAAGTTTTGTAATCTCCAGTGGATTTAGAAAAATCGTGACTTTAATATCGCTTGGTACTTGCAGTGCATGCTTTAATGTCGTCGGTACACCAAAAGATTTTGGTATTATAGGTACGGAGGCCACTCTATCCCTATCTACCACTTGGTATTACGCTATATAAGTAGGTTTAGATTAGGTTATCTAAATATATTACTATTAGTAATGAGTTAAAGATAACTTTTACGAGCGCTCACACCTTTAAGTATTCATCAATGTATAGGAGAAGAATTATTTTTCAATTGAGAGACAAAAGAGTTAATTGAATTTTACACCTCTGTTTTTCTACTCAAGTAAGTCTGACTTCAAGACTTGTTAGTTTTAGACTTGTTTGCTCACTGACAATAGGCACCTTAGCTCTTTATTGACTGTCATTAAGATTTGTCCTGTACTAAGAACGCTAAGTCGTGCTGCTGTTCCTAGATACCTTATGGTATTGAGTTGTATGTATAATGTATTTTGGGATTTTTTGTTATAATAATGATATTGATGAAACTGAGTGGTTTGGTTTATTGCAAAACAACAATGAATATAGTCTACTTCAATATTATCTAAAAATTCAGTACTTAAGTATTATCCAGAGGCCACTACTTTTGGAAAAGATTTTCTTAATGGAGGCATAAAAAACTGTATCATCAGAAAAAAAACAGCCTGTATTTGGCTCACTGTGCAAATGACGTGTCAGTGTATGACGGTCTGTCCTTGTATACTACTTGTTATTGGGCTATACACGTACGGATGTTAAATATTTGTATTGTTATCTGAGCTTGATTTGGGTACTATCTGGAGATTTGTTTTTTGTTTCGCCAAAAGTGTGGGATAACGCCGAAGGCACAACTGAAGCCCACACTGATGTCCAGGGGCATTTCCGATCGGTACTCTCCCGACCTCAGATCACGTGCCAGATCGTCTAACGTGATCTGACGTCGCGTCATTAAAGAAAAACACCTCTCGAGATAGTGCCTAAATTCAAGCTTAGATCACGTGAGCGCTCGTAAAGTCTATCTTTAACTTTAGGACTACTAGTAACGTATTTATGGTAACCTAATATAAACCTGAATGAAGAATCTTGGTTTCGACATCAAACACTTCACAAATGAATAAATGAAGTGCCTGATGATGGAATCATTGATTCCGAAAGGCCTTGCAATAAAGAAATGAATATTGAAAAATCCGTATTTATTTACCAGTGATAGTAATCTAAACCTACTTATATAGCGTAGTAACAATAGTAGATAGAGACAGAGAAGTTTCTTTCTCGCCGACCTCGCTACCTTTTGGGAGGCAGAAAACAAGAACCGATCGTCATATGACACGCAGTTTTAACATAAATAAAGCCTGTTCCTTCTAACAACGTAGTGTTTGTAGGTTTCCGGTAAAAAAAAACCCTTCCAAAAATAGTGGACTCCGGATAATATCAAAATACCCTAACTCTGTGACCAATGACCAAATTAAGAGAGTAAAATTGTTTGAGATGAAGTGTCTAAACCGCACCATTTTGTTTGGGAATCAGGGGTGTTGAAGAAATCCGAATTGAGGGTTGAAGAATTCTTATATAGGTGATTACACATACGAAGAATTCTTTCGATCTTAATTTTAGTGGTAGAATTCTTACGATCGTAGTTTTAGCGGAAGAGTTCTTTCGGTTTTATTTTGAGGGGTAAAATTATAGGGTATGTCTCATTTCAAAAATATTATATGATTCCAAACGTTTTTAGTTTTTTCGATATATTTATAGGTTATTCAAGAGAAAAATTTTCAAACATGTACTTCATTGTTTGAATATAAAAAAAACTATAAACTAAAAAAAAACTAAAATAAATAGGGATGCGTAATGATTATATTTTATAAATGAGACATCTCCTGTAACGTTACGATACAAAATAAGGGTGTAAAAGTGCACGAAGTTATGGGGAAAACAACTTACGGTAGTTTCTCTCAAAAGTCAAACTACCGGTAAGGCTTTAAAAGGCCTTGACTCCTACACAAATAAATAGGGATGCGTAATGATTATATTTTATAAATGAGACATCTCCTGTAACGTTACGATACAAAATAAGGGTGTAAAAGTGCACGAAGTTATGGGGAAAACAACTTACGGTAGTTTCTCTCAAAAATCAAACTACCGGTAAGGCTTTAAAAGGCCTTGACTCCTACACAAATAAATAGGGATGCGTAATGATTATATTTTATAAATGAGACATCTCCTGTAACGTTACGATACAAAATAAGGGTGTAAAAGTGCACGAAGTTATGGGGAAAACAACTTACGGTAGTTTCTCTCAAAAATCAAACTACCGGTAAGGCTTTAAAAGGCCTTGACTCCTACACAAATAAATAGGGATGCGTAATGATTATATTTTATAAATGAGACATCTCCTGTAACGTTACGATACAAAATAAGGGTGTAAAAGTGCACGAAGTTATGGGGAAAACAACTTACGGTAGTTTCTCTCAAAAATCAAACTACCGGTAAGGCTTTAAAAGGCCTTGACTCCTACACAAATAAATAGGGATGCGTAATGATTATATTTTATAAATGAGACATCTCCTGTAACGTTACGATACAAAATAAGGGTGTAAAAGTGCACGAAGTTATGGGGAAAACAACTTACGGTAGTTTCTCTCAAAAGTCAAACTACCGGTAAGGCTTTAAAAGGCTTGACTCCTACACAAATAAATAGGGATGCGTAATGATTATATTTTATAAATGAGACATCTCCTGTAACGTTACGATACAAAATAAGGGTGTAAAAGTGCACGAAGTTATGGGGAAAACAACTTACGGTAGTTTCTCTCAAAAGTCAAACTACCGGTAAGGCTTTAAAAGGCTTGACTCCTACACAAATAAATAGGGATGCGTATTGATTATATTTTATAAATGAGACATCTCCTGTAACGTTACGATACAAAATAAGGGTGTAAAAGTGCACGAAGTTATGGGGAAAACAACTTACGGTAGTTTCTCTCAAAAAATCTATAAACTAAAATAAATAGGGATGCGTAATGATTATATTTTATAAATGAGACATCTCCTGTAACGTTACGATACAAAATAAGGGTGTAAAAGTGCACGAAGTTATGGGGAAAACAACTTACGGTAGTTTCTCTCAAAAGTCAAACTACCGGTAAGGCTTTAAAAGGCTTGACTCCTACACAAATAAATAGGGATGCGTAATGATTATATTTTATAAATGAGACATCTCCTGTAACGTTACGATACAAAATAAGGGTGTAAAAGTGCACGAAGTTATGGGGAAAACAACTTACGGTAGTTTCTCTCAAAAGTCAAACTACCGGTAAGGCTTTAAAAGGCTTGAACTCCTACACAAATAAATAGGGATGCGTATTGATTATATTTTATAAATGAGACATCTCCTGTAACGTTACGATACAAAATAAGGGTGTAAAAGTGCACGAAGTTATGGGGAAAACAACTTACGGTAGTTTCTCTCTCAAAATCTATAAACTAAAATATAAATAGGGATGCGTAATGATTATATTTTATAAATGAGACATCTCCTGTAACGTTACGATACAAAATAAGGGTGTAAAAGTGCACGAAGTTATGGGGAAAACAACTTACGGTAGTTTCTCTCAAAAAATCTATAAACAAATAAATAGGGATGCGTAATGATTATATTTTATAAATGAGACATCTCCTGTAACGTTACGATACAAATAAGGGTGTAAAAGTGCACGAAGTTATGGGGAAAACAACTTACGGTAGTTTCTCTCAAAAATCTATAAGGCTTGACTAAAATAAATAGGGATGCGTAATTGATTATATTTTATAAATGAGACATCTCCTGTAACGTTACGATACAAAATAAGGGTGTAAAAGTGCACGAAGTTATGAAAACAACTTACGGTAGTTTCTCTCATAAATAGGGATGCGTATTGATTATATTTTATAAATGAGACATCTCCTGTAACGTTACGATACAAAAATAAGTAAAAAGTGGAAAACAACTTACGGTAGTTTCTCTCAAAAGTCAAACTACCGGTAAGGCTTTAAAAGGCTTGACTCCTACACAAATGTCTTATTTGTTGTCCTGAGAATGAGGCAGTTCAAAATGATATCCTACACGATCTTCCCAATTTTAAAGCTCTACCCAATCCAAG
Source organism: Homalodisca vitripennis (assembly GCF_021130785.1). NCBI lineage: Eukaryota > Metazoa > Arthropoda > Insecta > Hemiptera > Cicadellidae > Homalodisca > Homalodisca vitripennis. The sequence continues at coordinate 18,818,261 of NC_060214.1, forward strand.
ATGGCGGATGTCAAGACGACCGCTGCTGACGCTATAGCTTTTAACACACACCATACCAGACGCTATTGTTGTTATTTGCTTAATTCATCTTTTATAAAGGTGTATCCGTTCAATGCTCTGTATTTAAGCGTGAAATAATTGACTTTATCTCGTCACTATTAATTCTGCTTCCAATTTATCTCTACACCAAATTGTCAGGTGGAGAAAAGAAGAGCTCGTTAGAACACAGCATCCATCTATCACGCTATCTGAGTGTTCTGTTACCGGCACTGCTTGTTATCTCTCTGTGTAGTATGTAATTTGAGTTGTTTTCTAATATAAATCTCAATCACTTACGATCCAGGTCAAACTTTGATTCATGAGTTAAATGGTTGTTAGGGTTTTAACATTAAATATAGTTTAGAAAGTTGCATGATTTGTGGGTTATTTAATATAATTTGGTAAAATTACATGTTTTTAATATTTGACTAAGGAAATTAATTTGTTATAAAAGTAAATATGTCTCTGCCTCCAGTTATCTTTCTCGTACATATAATGAGTTCATATAATTATCTCCAAATGTTCTTTGATCTTAATGGTGCTTAATTTCTGCTTCAAATGCATACTACCCCTCGTAGAATGCTTAAAACCTTTCTGTTTTTGAAAAATATTGAAAGGCATTATTGTCATATCTAAATTATATTAAATTATATATATATATATATATATATATATATATATATATATATTAATTACATTGAATCATAAAACGTTCTTGCTCCACCGAGGGGACTCGAGCCCGGATCTCTCACTTGCCGGTCGAGCATGCTACCATTACCCACAGAGTTCTTACTTTTTACAATTCAATAATTTTGTTATGTGGCCGTTTCTGTCACGTGTGTTTCAATAACCAAAACCAAAATAAATACATGCGCGCGCCTGGAGCTCACACACGTACAATTATGTAACAGTCATCGATAAAACCAAATCTAAAAATATGCATGATTCTGATTATTTGAATAATAACACCATAGTTGTTCAATTATTGTGGTCAAATGGGTATTGTTTGTTTGGTGGGCCGAATACATACCATTTGGGCTATTGAATTATTCTTGAGCGTGTTTAAATTGTCGTGTGCACCAAGACTAGCACCGTTGTAACACAGTCAGCGAAGTCAGTGTTGAATAAAGATTTGCTTCACAGTACGGAACGTTTCAATATTCAATATTTCCAAGAGACGCACGTGACAATAGTGCATAACTCGAACTTACCCTTCCCCCTGCAAGTTTGTTGGTTCACTAAATACTTCCACACTCGATTGTAATAGGATGTTTTCTTACCTGAAATTTAATTTTTAGCTACTTCCGCTAGTTTACTTCTATCTTTCGTTGATTGAAGCAACGGAAATTATATTACATGGGTTTAAAACTGTGTTTACGTATATAGCCTTAATATATACATGAATCTGTCAAGATGTAGACAAAATAACCATACACATGTGAGGCTATTTAGATAAATTAAAGAAAAGCTTACTTTATAATTTTCTTTTATATAATCCGTGTACACAACTGTGTAAAATAATAAATATAAAGTATTTATTTTGTGTTTATGTTTAGTATTACACAGTACCGGTAATGGGAAGTTTAAGAACTTAAATGAAATAGCTACGAATGCGTGATACATGAACACATTTTAAAACTAAAGAGTCAATCAAAATTAATGCATGTACAAAAATTAAATTATTCTAAATTAGTAAAAGCCTTGTTAGTTTAATTTGTTGATTTATACCTAATTGATTTTTTAAACAAATACACATAATCGTCAAATAACAAAATTATAAAAAAACTAGGAAGGAAATTGACAAGAGGATGTTACATACTAAATTCTATATCGTAATTTGGTTGCTTTTTTGAGTCTTATTAATAAAAATACATCCTAAAGATTATAACACTAATAATTTTGCTAAAGAAAATATACGTGCTACTTTGAAGGCATAAGAAATGTCATCGGGTATGGGTCAAACAAGAGAATAAACAGCAAGACCTACTGTTGAATGTAAAATCAGCACAATTACAAACATTGAAACTCGAAGAGCCAACATTCTGCGAACTAAATGTTACCCTCAGCGTACACCCCAACATTGTTGGTAAAATGTATCGCGGACGATGTGCATTTAGTAAACAAATTGTAAATGCCGACTGCGGTTGATGTTGATTTTCTCTCTGCTGGAAAACGTTCAAGCTACAAGTAGTGTACGTTCAAGCTACAAGTAGGCCTAGTGTACGTTCAAGCTACAAGTAGCGTACGTTCAAGCTACAAGTAGCGTACGTTCAAGCTACAAGTAGTGTACGTTCAAGCTACAAGTAGTGTACGTTCAAGCTACAAGTAGTGCACGTTCAAGCTACAAGTAGTGTACGTTCAAGCTACAAGTAGCGTACGTTCAAGCTACAAGTAGTGTACGTTCAAGCTACAAGTAGTGCACGTTCAAGCTACAAGTAGTGTACGTTCAAGCTACAAGTAGTGTACGTTCAAGCTACAAGTAGTGCACGTTCAAGCTACAAGTAGTGTACGTTCAAGCTACAAGTAGTGCACGTTCAAGCTACAAGTAGTGTACGTTCAAGCTACAAGTAGTGTACGTTCAAGCTACAAGTAGTGCACGTTCAAGCTACAAGTAGTGTACGTTCAAGCTACAAGTAGTGCACGTTCAAGCTACAAGTAGTGTACGTTCAAGCTACAAGTAGTGCACGTTCAAGCTACAAGTAGTGTACGTTCAAGCTACAAGTAGTGTACGTTCAAGCTACAAGTAGTGTACGTTCAAGCTACAAGTAGTGCACGTTCAAGCTACAAGTAGTGTACGTTCAAGCTACAAGTAGTGTACGTTCAAGCTACAAGTAGTGTACGTTCAAGCTACAAGTAGTGTACGTTCAAGCTACAAGTAGTGTACGTTCAAGCTACAAGTAGTGTACGTTCAAGCTACAAGTAGTGCACGTTCAAGCTACAAGTAGTGTACGTTCAAGCTACAAGTAGTGCACGTTCAAGCTACAAGTAGTGTACGTTCAAGCTACAAGTAGTGTACGTTCAAGCTACAAGTAGTGCACGTTCAAGCTACAAGTAGTGTACGTTCAAGCTACAAGTAGTGTACGTTCAAGCTACAAGTAGTGCACGTTCAAGCTACAAGTAGTGTACGTTCAAGCTACAAGTAGTGTACGTTCAAGCTACAAGTAGTGCACGTTCAAGCTACAAGTAGTGTACGTTCAAGCTACAAGTAGTGTACGTTCAAGCTACAAGTAGTGCACGTTCAAGCTACAAGTAGTGTACGTTCAAGCTACAAGTAGTGCACGTTCAAGCTACAAGTAGTGTACGTTCAAGCTACAAGTAGTGTACGTTCAAGCTACAAGTAGTGCACGTTCAAGCTACAAGTAGTGTACGTTCAAGCTACAAGTAGTGCACGTTCAAGCTACAAGTAGTGTACGTTCAAGCTACAAGTAGTGTACGTTCAAGCTACAAGTAGTGCACGTTCAAGCTACAAGTAGTGTACGTTCAAGCTACAAGTAGTGTACGTTCAAGCTACAAGTAGTGCACGTTCAAGCTACAAGTAGTGTACGTTCAAGCTACAAGTAGTGTACGTTCAAGCTACAAGTAGTGCACGTTCAAGCTACAAGTAGTGTACGTTCAAGCTACAAGTAGTGCACGTTCAAGCTACAAGTAGTGTACGTTCAAGCTACAAGTAGTGTACGTTCAAGCTACAAGTAGTGCACGTTCAAGCTACAAGTAGTGCACGTTCAAGCTACAAGTAGTGTACGTTCAAGCTACAAGTAGTGCACGTTCAAGCTACAAGTAGTGTACGTTCAAGCTACAAGTAGTGTACGTTCAAGCTACAAGTAGTGCACGTTCAAGCTACAAGTAGTGTACGTTCAAGCTACAAGTAGTGTACGTTCAAGCTACAAGTAGTGCACGTTCAAGCTACAAGTAGTGTACGTTCAAGCTACAAGTAGTGTACGTTCAAGCTACAAGTAGTGTACGTTCAAGCTACAAGTAGTGTACGTTCAAGCTACAAGTAGTGCACGTTCAAGCTACAAGTAGTGCACGTTCAAGCTACAAGTAGTGCACGTTCAAGCTACAAGTAGTGTACGTTCAAGCTACAAGTAGTGCACGTTCAAGCTACAAGTAGTGCACGTTCAAGCTACAAGTAGTGTACGTTCAAGCTACAAGTAGTGTACGTTCAAGCTACAAGTAGTGTACGTTCAAGCTACAAGTAGTGTACGTTCAAGCTACAAGTAGTGCACGTTCAAGCTACAAGTAGTGTACGTTCAAGCTACAAGTAGTGTACGTTCAAGCTACAAGTAGTGTACGTTCAAGCTACAAGTAGTGTACGTTCAAGCTACAAGTAGTGTACGTTCAAGCTACAAGTAGTGCACGTTCAAGCTACAAGTAGTGCACGTTCAAGCTACAAGTAGTGTACGTTCAAGCTACAAGTAGTGTACGTTCAAGCTACAAGTAGTGTACGTTCAAGCTACAAGTAGTGTACGTTCAAGCTACAAGTAGTGTACGTTCAAGCTACAAGTAGTGTACGTTCAAGCTACAAGTAGTGCACGTTCAAGCTACAAGTAGTGTACGTTCAAGCTACAAGTAGTGCACGTTCAAGCTACAAGTAGTGCACGTTCAAGCTACAAGTAGTGTACGTTCAAGCTACAAGTAGTGTACGTTCAAGCTACAAGTAGTGTACGTTCAAGCTACAAGTAGTGCACGTTCAAGCTACAAGTAGTGTACGTTCAAGCTACAAGTAGTGTACGTTCAAGCTACAAGTAGTGCACGTTCAAGCTACAAGTAGTGCACGTTCAAGCTACAAGTAGTGCACGTTCAAGCTACAAGTAGTGCACGTTCAAGCTACAAGTAGTGTACGTTCAAGCTACAAGTAGTGCACGTTCAAGCTACAAGTAGTGTACGTTCAAGCTACAAGTAGTGTACGTTCAAGCTACAAGTAGTGTACGTTCAAGCTACAAGTAGTGTACGTTCAAGCTACAAGTAGTGTACGTTCAAGCTACAAGTAGTGCACGTTCAAGCTACAAGTAGTGTACGTTCAAGCTACAAGTAGTGCACGTTCAAGCTACAAGTAGTGTACGTTCAAGCTACAAGTAGTGTACGTTCAAGCTACAAGTAGTAGTGTACGTTCAAGCTACAAGTAGTGCACGTTCAAGCTACAAGTAGTGTACGTTCAAGCTACAAGTAGTGCACGTTCAAGCTACAAGTAGTGTACGTTCAAGCTACAAGTAGTGCACGTTCAAGCTACAAGTAGTGTACGTTCAAGCTACAAGTAGTGTACGTTCAAGCTACAAGTAGTGCACGTTCAAGCTACAAGTAGTGTACGTTCAAGCTACAAGTAGTGTACGTTCAAGCTACAAGTAGTGTACGTTCAAGCTACAAGTAGTGCACGTTCAAGCTACAAGTAGTGTACGTTCAAGCTACAAGTAGTGCACGTTCAAGCTACAAGTAGTGCACGTTCAAGCTACAAGTAGTGTACGTTCAAGCTACAAGTAGTGTACGTTCAAGCTACAAGTAGTGTAGTTCAAGCTACAAGTAGTGTACGTTCAAGCTACAAGTAGTGCACGTTCAAGCTACAAGTAGTGTAGTTCAAGCTACAAGTAGTGCACGTTCAAGCTACAAGTAGTGTACGTTCAAGCTACAAGTAGTGCACGTTCAAGCTACAAGTAGTGCACGTTCAAGCTACAAGTAGTGCACGTTCAAGCTACAAGTAGTGTACGTTCAAGCTACAAGTAGTGTACGTTCAAGCTACAAGTAGTGTACGTTCAAGCTACAAGTAGTGTACGTTCAAGCTACAAGTAGTGTAGTTCAAGCTACAAGTAGTGTACGTTCAAGCTACAAGTAGTGTACGTTCAAGCTACAAGTAGTGTACGTTCAAGCTACAAGTAGTGTACGTTCAAGCTACAAGTAGTGTACGTTCAAGCTACAAGTAGTGCACGTTCAAGCTACAAGTAGTGCACGTTCAAGCTACAAGTAGTGTACGTTCAAGCTACAAGTAGTGCACGTTCAAGCTACAAGTAGTGTACGTTCAAGCTACAAGTAGTGTACGTTCAAGCTACAAGTAGTGCACGTTCAAGCTACAAGTAGTGTACGTTCAAGCTACAAGTAGTGTACGTTCAAGCTACAAGTAGTGTAGTTCAAGCTACAAGTAGTGTACGTTCAAGCTACAAGTAGTGTAGTTCAAGCTACAAGTAGTGTAGTTCAAGCTACAAGTAGTGCACGTTCAAGCTACAAGTAGTGCACGTTCAAGCTACAAGTAGTGTACGTTCAAGCTACAAGTAGTGTACGTTCAAGCTACAAGTAGTGCACGTTCAAGCTACAAGTAGTGTACGTTCAAGCTACAAGTAGTGCACGTTCAAGCTACAAGTAGTGTACGTTCAAGCTACAAGTAGTGTAATTCAAGCTACAAGTAGTGCACGTTCAAGCTACAAGTAGTGTAGTTCAAGCTACAAGTAGTGTACGTTCAAGCTACAAGTAGTGTACGTTCAAGCTACAAGTAGTGCACGTTCAAGCTACAAGTAGTGTAGTTCAAGCTACAAGTAGTGTACGTTCAAGCTACAAGTAGTGTAGTTCAAGCTACAAGTAGTGCACGTTCAAGCTACAAGTAGTGTACGTTCAAGCTACAAGTAGTGTAGTTCAAGCTACAAGTAGTGTACGTTCAAGCTACAAGTAGTGTAGTTCAAGCTACAAGTAGTGCACGTTCAAGCTACAAGTAGTGTAGTTCAAGCTACAAGTAGTGCACGTTCAAGCTACAAGTAGTGCACGTTCAAGCTACAAGTAGTGTAGTTCAAGCTACAAGTAGTGTACGTTCAAGCTACAAGTAGTGTAGTTCAAGCTACAAGTAGTGTAGTTCAAGCTACAAGTAGTGTAGTTCAAGCTACAAGTAGTGTAGTTCAAGCTACAAGTAGTGTAGTTCAAGCTACAAGTAGTGTAGTTCAAGCTACAAGTAGTGTACGTTCAAGCTACAAGTAGTGTACGTTCAAGCTACAAGTAGTGTAGTTCAAGCTACAAGTAGTGTAGTTCAAGCTACAAGTAGTGTAGTTCAAGCTACAAGTAGTGTAGTTCAAGCTACAAGTAGTGCACGTTCAAGCTACAAGTAGTGTAGTTCAAGCTACAAGTAGTGTAGTTCAAGCTACAAGTAGTGTAGTTCAAGCTACAAGTAGTGTAGTTCAAGCTACAAGTAGTGTAGTTCAAGCTACAAGTAGTGTAGTTCAAGCTACAAGTAGTGTAGTTCAAGCTACAAGTAGTGTAGTTCAAGCTACAAGTAGCGCACGTTCAAGCTACAAGTAGCGCACGTTCAAGCTACAAGTAGTGTAGTTCAAGCTACAAGTAGTGTAGTTCAAGCTACAAGTAGTGTAGTTCAAGCTACAAGTAGTGTAGTTCAAGCTACAAGTAGTGTAGTTCAAGCTACAAGTAGTGTAGTTCAAGCTACAAGTAGTGTAGTTCAAGCTACAAGTAGTGTAGTTCAAGCTACAAGTAGTGTAGTTCAAGCTACAAGTAGTGTAGTTCAAGCTACAAGTAGTGTAGTTCAAGCTACAAGTAGTGTAGTTCAAGCTACAAGTAGTGTAGTTCAAGCTACAAGTAGTGTAGCGTGGTTTGTGTTGTCGGCAGCAGAAGTGCTGCAGTATCGATTTAGTGTGTAAGAATGAACGAATGAGGGAATAAGATCTGTACTTCTACAGGCGAAGTTAGGACCGTTAAGTAATTTCTTACAATTTACCTTCGTCTATAATGTAAAAAATATTTGTAACGAAAATAATAAATAACAAGACAAATACAAGAAGGCAAATGACTATGTGTTTGTTATATTTTATCTGTGGGTACGCCAAATTCGGAAAGTTACATACTGTGGAATTGTATAGGGTTTTAGTACAAACAGTTTGAAATTCAATTCTCTGTTAAGCATGAAAATAAAATTTTGAAGTTTGGCTCAGATTTAGTACTAAGGAAGAGTATTATCCTGTAAACATTTAATTTTGTGGACTAAGAATAAAAATTTTAAAACAAATCTTGAATTAACCAAATAATATATTTCTAGACCACTTGATAGGGATTGACACCAAAACTAAAAATTTATTTGTATACATAAAAATGAGAAAATATTACACTTGTCTACCTGTTACAAGGTACTAGTAATCACATCCACACACTCACGTGTTGCTGCTTCTTCCTGTGACTAATCAGTGTCGGTCATTCGGGTACTACGACCACCAAACGCTTTATGGAAGCTGGAAGAGAGTTCCACGTACGGCAAGGAATTACGACAATGATTAATACGAATACAGGTTTTCAATGGCGAGCAATTCGCAACGTAGACGAACGAGTGCGGAAGTTCCTTGAGCCTTCTTCAACAGCAATACTTTCAAAGTCGTTTACAAAACTATCTCGAGAATCCGGTTCTCGGGACAGAAAAGGTAAAGCAAAAATTCGGAAAGCTCTCAAATTTGTTATATTCCAGAATAAATTCCATCAGGTAATATGTGTTCACCTCGGCTTCAGTTGAGCAGAGCACGAACCATTTGTAACCGTCTGGCATCTGTAGCTCAAGAAAGTATCGTTGCTGTGGGTTCGGACGAAAGTTGGTGAATAATGTGCAGTTGAGTAATTAAGTTGTAAATGCAGAGTTGTATGTGAATTATGTACAATTGGCAAGTTTGCAAGCGACAAATGGTGTAGCTGACTTTTTGTTGTCGGAAAGAAGTACTGCAATACTGATTTTGTAAGAAGCACCGTTACTATGCATTTTGAAGAAAGTTGGTGTGAAGTTGAATACAGTTGTAAATGCAGAATTTGTGATTTATTTGGTGCTGTGGAGTTGGGAGTAAGTTGCGTGACAGATGCGAATTTGACTAATTAATTTGTAAATGCTGAGTTGGATGTTGGTTTTCTAATGTTGGCAGGTGTTTAAGCGTCAAATAGTGTAGCGATGTTTATCTTGTCACAGACATAAGTACTGTAGTATTGATTTAATGGATACGAAATGCTGTGGAGTTGGGAGTAAGTTGCGTGACAGATGCGAATTTGACTAATTAAATTGTAAATGCTGAGTTGGATGTTGATTTTCTAATGTTGACAGGTGTTCAAGCGTCAAATAGTGTAGCGATGTTTATCTTGTCACAGACATAAGTACTGTAGTGTTGATTTAATGGATACGAAGTGCTGTGGAGTTGGGAGTAAGTTGCGTGACAGATGCGAATTTGACTAATTAAATTGTAAATGCTGAGTTGGATGTTGATTTTCTAATGTTGGCAGGTGTTCAAGCGTCAAATAGTGTAGCGATGTTTATCTTGTCACAGACATAAGTACTGTAGTGTTGATTTAATGGATACGAAATGCTGTGGAGTTGGGAGTAAGTTGCGTGACAGATGCGAATTTGACTAATTAAATTGTAAATGCTGAGTTGGATGTTGATTTTCTAATGTTGACAGGTGTTCAAGCGTCAAATAGTGTAGCGATGTTTATCTTGTCACAGACATAAGTACTGTAGTGTTGATTTAATGGATACGAAATGCTGTGGAGTTGGGAGTAAGTTGCGTGACAGATGCGAATTTGACTAATTAAATTGTAAATGCTGAGTTGGATGTTGATTTTCTAATGTTGACAGGTGTTCAAGCGTCAAATAGTGTAGCGATGTTTATCTTGTCACAGACATAAGTACTGTAGTGTTGATTTAATGGATACGAAGTGCTGTGGAGTTGGGAGTAAGTTGCGTGACAGATGCGAATTTGACTAATTAAATTGTAAATGCTGAGTTGGATGTTGATTTTCTAATGTTGACAGGTGTTCAAGCGTCAAATAGTGTAGCGATGTTTATCTTGTCACAGACATAAGTACTGTAGTGTTGATTTAATGGATACGAAATGCTGTGGAGTTGGGAGTAAGTTGCGTGACAGATGCGAATTTGACTAATTAAATTGTAAATGCTGAGTTGGATGTTGATTTTCTAATGTTGACAGGTGTTCAAGCGTCAAATAGTGTAGCGATGTTTATCTTGTCACAGACATAAGTACTGTAGTGTTGATTTAATGGATACGAAATGCTGTGGAGTTGGGAGTAAGTTGCGTGACAGATGCGAATTTGACTAATTAAATTGTAAATGCTGAGTTGGATGTTGATTTTCTAATGTTGGCAGGTGTTCAAGCGTCAAATAGTGTAGCGATGTTTATCTTGTCACAGACATAAGTACTGTAGTGTTGATTTAATGGATACGAAATGCTGTGGAGTTGGGAGTAAGTTGCGTGACAGATGCGAATTTGACTAATTAAATTGTAAATGCTGAGTTGGATGTTGATTTTCTAATGTTGACAGGTGTTCAAGCGTCAAATAGTGTAGCGATGTTTATCTTGTCACAGACATAAGTACTGTAGTGTTGATTTAATGGATACGAAATGCTGTGGAGTTGGGAGTAAGTTGCGTGACAGATGCGAATTTGACTAATTAAATTGTAAATGCTGAGTTGGATGTTGATTTTCTAATGTTGACAGGTGTTCAAGCGTCAAATAGTGTAGCGATGTTTATCTTGTCACAGACATAAGTACTGCAGTATTGATTTAATGGATACGAAATGCTGTGGAGTTGGAAGTAAGTTGCGTGACAGATGCGAATTTGACTAATTAAATTGTAAATGCTGAGTTGGATGTTGATTTTCTAATGTTGACAGGTGTTCAAGCGTCAAATAGTGTAGCGATGTTTATCTTGTCACAGACATAAGTACTGCAGTATTGATTTAATGGATACGAAGTGCTGTGGAGTTGGAGTAAGTTGCGTGACAGATGCGAATTTGACTAATTAATTTGTAAATGCTGAGTTGGATGTTGATTTTCTAATGTTGACAGGTGTTCAAGCGTCAAATAGTGTAGCGATGTTTATCTTGTCACAGACATAAGTACTGTAGTGTTGATTTAATGGATACGAAATGCTGTGGAGTTGGGAGTAAGTTGCGTGACAGATGCGAATTTGACTAATTAAATTTGTAAATGCTGAGTTGGATGTTGATTTTCTAATGTTGACAGGTGTTCAAGCGTCAAATAGTGTAGCGATGTTTATCTTGTCACAGACATAAGTACTGTAGTATTGATTTAATGGATACGAAGTGCTGTGGAGTTGGGAGTAAGTTGCGTGACAGATGCGAATTTGACTAATTAAATTGTAAATGCTGAGTTGGATGTTGATTTTCTAATGTTGACAGGTGTTCAAGCGTCAAATAGTGTAGCGATGTTTATCTTGTCACAGACATAAGTACTGTAGTGTTGATTTAATGGATACGAAATGCTGTGGAGTTGGGAGTAAGTTGCGTGACAGATGCGAATTTGACTAATTAATTTGTAAATGCTGAGTTGGATGTTGATTTTCTAATGTTGGCAAGTGTTCAAGCGTCAAGTAGTGTAGCGATGTTTATCTTGTCACAGACATAAGTACTGCAGTATTGATTTAACGGAACCCTTTTATGTTTGAACCCTTTTCTTTCCCTTCTTTGCCTCTTTCTGTTCTTTATTGTTGTATGTATTAGTACCTCCCTTCACCTGACGAAGAGGACAGATTTCAATCCTCGAATCGTTGTGTTATACCTTTTATAACCTATAACATGGCAAATGTCCGAAATCCTGTTATCCTTTATCTTATCTTTGTGTTTTTACCGATCACTTGTCTTTTTTTGATTCCATACAACTCTAGTTTCTGCCTGAGGTATATTGCCTACTTATTACCTAATGAAATACTTTACTGAAATAATGTAATTCATTTCAAACAATGACCAATGGACCTATTTTTTATTGCGCCAAAGCTCCATGTGCAAGTCAGCATTTGTATAAGAACGATACTAACTATTGACGTTGTTGTCAGAATATAGTAGTGAGTTGCTGTCTAAGTATTGTAGCCGAGAACTAATCACTACCAGGCAGCGGAATGTTTTATTCACAAAGTTCTACGGTAGAAAACACTTTTTAATTAAGAAGCAGCAAAAGAGGCTTAGCTGCTATTCTATCCATCTTCTGGCTTAACTCGAGTTTTCTCATCAACCGATTTTCATTATTGGTTGTTTATTTTGTTTAGAAACTTAATCATGTTTTGAATTTTCGTATTTCATAATGACATGAAAAACTGGTTACGCCATGAAAGTTAATTTAACTTTAATATTGAATTGTGCCATAATTGAGAACTTGTTATCTCTTAGATGAAATTATGGCTCGTGTGTATTGTAATAAACAAGTGTAATACAACAATATTTTTGTTTTATCGTATACCGGCAGTTACCTAAAAAATAAAATAAATAAATAACGTCTTTCTTTGAAGCGATTTTCAACATTACATTGTTGTTTTTCAAAATAACTCAAGTCATACATTTTCAATCAAGGCACATGCAAATCTCTCTATCATCATCCGAGAAATACAAAATTAAACTAATCAAACCGATAATACATTACATTAAACAGCTATTTAGGGGTGAAACACTCCTCCTCCAAAGCCAGTCTGAGATTGTTTTTAAACTAGGAATATCCACAAGCCTTTAGACTGTGAGGGACGCCGTTGTATATATTGTATGCTTCGCACGCAATGTCGTAGGGTTTGCTTTGTTGCCACGATCAATGGAATATGTCAATTGTGTGTTGTTTGTTCTATACTTGATTGTATATACTCATACACCAGATCTGAGAAGCCTACTTTTGTCATACACCAGATCTGAGAAGCCTACTTTTGTCATACACCAGATCTGAGAAGCCTACTTTTGTCATACACCAGATCTGAGAAGCCTACTTTTGTCATACACCAGATCTGAGAAGCCTACTTTTGTCATACACCGGATCTGAGAAGCCTACTTTTGTCATACACCAGATCTGAGAAGCCTACTTTTGTCATACACCGGATCTGAGATGCCTACTTTTGTCATACACCAGATCTGAGAAGCCTACTTTTGTCATACACCAGATCTGAGAAGCCTACTTTTGTCATACACCAGATCTGAGATGCCTACTTTTGTCATACACCAGATCTGAGAAGCCTACTTTTGTCATACACCGGATCTGAGATGCCTACTTTTGTCATACACCAGATCTGAGAAGCCTACTTTTGTCATACACCAGATCTGAGAAGCCTACTTTTGTCATACACCGGATCTGAGATGCCTACTTTTGTCATACACCAGATCTGAGAAGCCTACTTTTGTCATACACCAGATCTGAGAAGCCTACTTTTGTCATACACCAGATCTGAGAAGCCTACTTTTGTCATACACCGGATCTGAGATGCCTACTTTTGTCATACACCAGATCTGAGAAGCCTACTTTTGTCATACACCGGATCTGAGATGCCTACTTTTGTCATACACCAGATCTGAGAAGCCTACTTTTGTCATACACCAGATCTGAGAAGCCTACTTTTGTCATACACCAGATCTGAGAAGCCTACTTTTGTCATACACCAGATCTGAGAAGCCTACTTTTGTCATACACCAGATCTGAGAAGCCTACTTTTGTCATACACCAGATCTGAGAAGCCTACTTTTGTCATACACCAGATCTGAGAAGCCTACTTTTGTCATACACCAGATCTGAGAAGCCTACTTTTGTCATACACCAGATCTGAGAAGCCTACTTTTGTCATACACCAGATCTGAGAAGCCTACTTTTGTCATACACCAGATCTGAGAAGCCTACTTTTGTCATACACCAGATCTGAGAAGCCTACTTTTGTCATACACCAGATCTGAGAAGCCTACTTTTGTCATACACCAGATCTGAGAAGCCTACTTTTGTCATACACCAGATCTGAGAAGCCTACTTTTGTCATACACCAGATCTGAGAAGCCTACTTTTGTCATACACCAGATCTGAGAAGCCTACTTTTGTCATACACCAGATCTGAGAAGCCTACTTTTGTCATACACCAGATCTGAGAAGCCTACTTTTGTCATACACCAGATCTGAGAAGCCTACTTTTGTCATACACCAGATCTGAGAAGCCTACTTTTGTCATACACCAGATCTGAGAAGCCTACTTTTGTCATACACCAGATCTGAGAAGTCTACTTTTGTCATACACCAGATCTGAGAAGCCTACTTTTGTCATACACCAGATCTGAGAAGCCTACTTTTGTCATACACCAGATCTGAGAAGTCTACTTTTGTCATACACCAGATCTGAGAAGTCTACTTTTGTCATACACCAGATCTGAGAAGTCTACTTTTGTCATACACCAGATCTGAGAAGTCTACTTTTGTCATACACCAGATCTGAGAAGTCTACTTTTGTCAAAACACAACTAACATGGGGTTTATAACAAACTTAAATACAGACTTGTCTTTTATATCCAATACTTAATATTTGCTGAAAGTGTTCAGTTAAAACTATATTTTTACGAAAACTTTTAATTTTCTCGTCAGCACATTTTCTACATCTGTGCCCAACAGCGGTTGTTACTCTTGCTTTCAAGGCTTTAGATGTAAACAAATTGAAAACAGTGGTTACATTAATGAAAACATGTGGTTGTGCTGTCATAAAACAGTGTTTACACTGAACAGTTGATTACATTTAACAGGCTCTATCAAATTATATTTTGCAACTTTAGGCCCCGGGCACGATACGAGCGGTGAGCGTCGAGCGTCGAGCGTTAGAGCGGCACCGCTCTGCCACCGCTTTGCAATCGGGCCCCATATGTAGCCGTGCAAATGTGAAGAGGGGTGTCACGATAGACTTGAGCGGTGAGCGACAGTGAGCGGCGCCGCTTAGCGTCGAAGGCACCGCCAAACCCTGCCCGATTACTTTTTGTACGACGCTCAGATGAGTCATGCTTCTTTCTACGGTTTTCAGATGGCAGAGGAGCAAGAACCACGTGAGCCTCCGGCAAAACTTAAGAAAAAAGACATTGTTGCTTTGAAGAAGCTTAGTGATACTCAATTAACCGATTCTTTTCTTCTCCAGTCTGCCCTTCAGTCTATTTAGAATAAAATCAAACGTCGGTACGCTCATCCGAGTGTACTAGAAAAAACGTTCTGGATTTTCTTTCAACTGTTTGATGAGATGGTGGTACTCTCCATAAACCCTTCTTCTCGTGTTAATTGGATGAACTTCCATCGTTTTATCCCACGCTTGCAACCCCGAACTACACGCCTTTGCAACATTGAATTTTCCGATAACAACAGAAGATGTACTAGGTCCTCACTCGAAGGCATATTGCAACACACTCGCGCCGCTTGTATCGTGACCACCCTCGCCGCTCTGGTGACGCTCGAATGCCGATCGACGCTCGTCGTTCGACGCTCACCGCTCGTATCGTGCCCGGGGCCTTAGAGACCAAAGTGGATTCTTTAGTTACTGAAGAGACCAGTGGGGCGTAGCCCGAAGGGATTTTCGAAATAAGAATAGGCTTATATTCATACCAGGAACCCTAAGAATGCAATGGGTTGAATTGTTTAATCGGTTAAGGAAAGCATACAGAGTCACTTTGCATTTATCATATTATTATAAGTTAGGTTACAAGTTCATCAGTGTATTTTATCTAGTACAACGATATATATTAGAAGATGGAGCCCTCCCTCCAAATTTTACAACACTCATCGTTAATGCAATGTTTCTAAAACAATTTCTTATACAGTATGCTCCCTCGTTATACAGTTATCCGTCCGTCGGATAAACCGACCCTTTCCACGAAGACATGACTTGACTTGACTGGCAAGGATGGACCTTCGAAAAAACTGACATGTCACCACATGTATTTCTTCTTTTTTACAGTGTGTTATTGACGATGGGATTGTTGAAGGGATAATAGGATTTTGGACACTTGTTATCGTTATTTGTCACAAAAGTACAACACTACGTTTCGAGTATTTAAACTGACATGTCACCACATGTATTTCTTCTTTTCTACAGTGTGTTATTGACGATGGGATTGTTGAAGGGATAATAGGATTTTGGACACTTGTTATCGTTATTTGTCACAAAAGTACATCACTACGTTTCGAGGATTTAAACTGACATGTCACCACATGTATTTCTTCTTTTTTACAGTGTGTTATTGACGATGGGATTGTTGAAGGGATAACAGGATTTTGGACACTTGTTATCGTTATTTGTCACAAAAGTACATCACTACGTTTCGAGGATTTAAACTGACATGTCACCACATGTATTTCTTCTTTTTTACAGTGTGTTATTGACGATGGGATTGTTGAAGGGATAATAGGATTTTGGACACTTGTTATCGTTATTTGTCACAAGAGTACATCACTACGTTTCGAGGATTTAAACTATCCTCTTCTTCAAGTGAAAACCCTCTAAGGCATTAAAAACTAAGGACTGTGGCAAGATGGCAAATTTCCGAAATCATATTTTCTTCCTATGTCTCTTTGAAGTTGTTAGTCTTGCGTTAAAACACACACACACACACCCACACACACGCATTTACTTTTCCATCGGTGGTCGGTAAAGAACGGAGAGATTTATGTAGGAGGGCTATATAGTTCGTTGATCCGAGTATGAATGTTTCTCTGCAGGTTTAGCGTTTGAATCTTGTATTTTGTTTTTCAATTTTATGTCCAGTAAACAGTAGGGGTTTTCAAAGTCAGTACTAATCCGAAACAATTAACACTTCAAGGTCTATTATTGTAAGTTTTCCTCGGCTGCGAAGGACGTAGCCAGCGAGGGGGGTCCACGGGGTCCATGTCCCCTCCTAAATTGTCAATCGTTTCAATTACTTTTTTAGTAAACGATTATTATTGTTTAAATAATTCAGTATTACTGACATGTACTGCTGAAAGATCGTTCACAACATAAATACAGGCTAAGAACTTTTTAACGAACAAAATGGGGCCTTACTATCTGTCAATTTTTGGAAATATCAGTTGTCTCGAGCCCTCTAAAATTTTTCCTGGCTACGTTATTGTCGCCTGCAATGGTGAACGAACGCCCTCTAAGCCTTCTTGTTCTTCTCTGTGTCGACAAAATCACTGGACCACAACTTTAGCAGGACCACAACTTCATGTTTTTGTAGGGCATCTTGGTGTGATGTGGCCAATATGTTAATTTGCTTGAAGAACTCTAAACTTGGCTTCGTAGCAGCTCTGCTAATAGTGTTTGTTATGTAGCTGTATATAACGTAGTGTAAACGCACCTTTACTGTCCGTTACAAGTTAAGGTACTGGAAACGTGAATGACGTCTTATGTAGGCGAGTAAAATTATTACTACTGTGTACTAAATTTACTAATAATTAGATAGTTACAATTATATGTAATAATGAAATTACTCCAAAGGATTTAACAATATTATGTTGTTTTCAGTAATTTTCGGTTACAACAACTTTTCGATTATCCGATTTTTCGATTATCCGACTAACCTACAATCCGACCTATGCCCGGTGATGGGTTGAGAGTATGGCTATTGTACATTAAACTTTAAAATTATTTTTGCATAGATAGAATATAGACCACCGTCAGATCGGAAAGAAGTCGATTCTACATTTTATTCATCTTAAGATAGAAAGTGTTTTAATTGCAACCACGAATTAAAAACTTTGTGTGCACCTCGTGTTTAAGAAAGGTTAAATGTGCGTATTTAATGAGAGAGATCAAATAAATGTGTCAAGTGATGGAGGAGTAAGTGATACAACTAACCTAAACTGCCAGATTGGGAATCCTTACTGAAAGAAATCAAAGTTTCACAACGTTGACGTTTGAAGGTTATGTAGAGGCGTTAGATCACGCAGTCTTTTTGATCTCTGTTAAGTGAAAGCATTCTTGAGTTGTTTATCATACACGTCAAAGCCAGTGCCTGTTGTCGAGTTTGCAAGTTAAATTTTCTCCTACATCAGACTATAATGGTGTTGTAAAACTTCGTCTTACGTATAACGTTCTATACTTTATCTATTTGATTATTTTAGTAACACAAGGAAGGGATTATTTCTGAACTATTAACAGAATTTAAAAAGAAAGAAATTATATAAAAATATGCTTTGAATGTCAATTACATTGGGTAATATCCTTTTAATAGAAATTACATAAACAGCTATTATATATTTAAATTCTAATAAATATAGTTTACTGTCACGAATGCATACGTATGTTTTGATAGCCCATTTATAAATATATTCGCAGCGACAGATTTTACAGTTCCCATTAAATACAGTAGGGACCACGAAAGAGTGCAATTGGTGGCAACCAATAAAATGGACAGGCCCGCGCGACGTTGCCACATGCACGTCAACTGCCGCCCGGCACGGAGCGCTGCGGTGCAGCAGGGAACAAGTTTGTCAACGTCGCTTAGTCCTCGTTGGCTGCTCGAAGGTAACGCGCCAAATAGGCTCCTCCCTCAACTGCACTCTCTGGTGATCCCTACTGTAGATATAAATTCAGTGCTTCTATTCGAGACATATCACGTCTCTCTTGTGTTTCTCCCTATACTTTGTTTCACACGCAACTGTAAACTCCACAGTTACTAATATAATAGTTTTATAACAGTTTTTTTATCATGATATTATATGTGGATAAATTCATCTTTTTCAATGAACTATTTAACAAGGGTGGAAGTGGTTGGTTGGGGTAAGATTGAATTGGTAAAAACAAATCATGTGGGGTTTCCTACGAAAGCTCCACGCAAACTGGCACGAATGTATATTAGTAATAAATGACAAGTTCCACTCATCCCAAATACTTAATGGGCTGCACTTACAAAAAACTAATTAGATAACATTGCTCATAAAAACTGCAAACCATATCCTCTTCATATGTCGTGGTTTTTATCCTTTCAGTTTCTTCCCCCCCCCATTCCCACTAGACTCCGGTTATCCCTTTGTGTGTGGATAGGTACTTGGGTGATATCCAACTCAGTGTTCACGAAAAGTAAGGATAGGAAAATATTTTCAGGAAGTCATCTTATGGTCCTGATCGTCACAGGCGGAATAGGAATTCCTCCGAAAATGTTTAGCTACTAAAGAGTGCAAACTGTTCCCGTTACAGACTGAAACACTGGAGGAATTCATTTGAAAATAACGCGTTAACTCAGCAATAACGATTGTCAAATTGTGTCCACACTGGGCAAACACCCGCGACAAACAGGTTCGCCAATATATTATTGTTCGTCAAACTAAATTTTAAAAAACAG
The DNA here is from genome assembly GCF_021130785.1 of Homalodisca vitripennis. NCBI lineage: Eukaryota > Metazoa > Arthropoda > Insecta > Hemiptera > Cicadellidae > Homalodisca > Homalodisca vitripennis. The sequence continues at coordinate 18,837,372 of NC_060214.1, forward strand.
TGTTTGCCGAACATTACATTCAGATATTTGTCAAACAAATTGTGGTGTTTGCTGTGAATTCAATGTTTGTGTTGTCAGTGGAAGTGAATATTGGTGCGCGGTGGTATTTACTTGCTCGTGCCGTTGCTTCTGCCGCAAATACTTCTTGAAACGGTCTAATATCTTCTGTACCCGTAAACGTACAAACATAAAACTGTGTACGGTGATATAGGGCGTAAAATTGAATTTATTGATGCAATCAGTAGCTCTGACCACCTCGGGGGGATGGCCCGTAAGGAGTCAGTGGAAAAACTTAAATGTAAGCATAGGTCGATTTGCATACCATTGTAAAGGCCTGACTTAGAAGAACATCGTACCGCAAATTATACCTCAAAAGGTTAATCCTAAATAAAATGGCGGCGCTCGAAAGTTTCAATACTGGCGTTAAGTTCAAGAATAGCTTAATTTTGTTGTAACCATATCAGATGAAGCTACAAAGCTTCACACATGATTACTGTACACAAACGCCTACTTCTAGATGCATTCAGTGTCCTGCTATTCTTCTATGGGAACGGTCCGCGAGGAGTCGCTAGAGAATGTTTAATGTAAGCATAGGTTGATATGCATATCATTTAAAAGGACTAGTCAATGAAATAAGTATGCCGCAAATCATTGCCCGCGAACTATAAAACGTTCACTGATATTGTCCCGTGAAAGTGAGAATGTGGGTGATGATATTCTCCTCACTCAGTCGCCATTTACTTGTACAACTGACATTGTTCTTATCTGGCCATTGTCTGGATGCAATTAACTAATTGTATATTTTAATTAAACAGTAACAGGTACAATATAATGCAATTCCACGTCTTTGTCTGCACAATCATGTGGTACATTTATCATTATATACGATGCGAGAATATTTATAGCGGGTAAAGGAAACATTGTTAATTAATGAAATGACTGATGGAAATGGACAGGCTATGTTGTGTTTAAAAACTGTTTGTTCATCGAGGACTGCTTGTAAATAGTGATACTATTTATACTGTCCAGTTGCTGTGTTTGTGGTAGAACTGTCAAACTGTTTGTAGTAGAATTGTCAAAACTAGTGTGGACGGTTAAAAAGAGTATTTGTCCTTGTAATGTAATTAATTTAAAGGTTTGACTACGTACTTTAAGAGGATTTCGGACATTTGATATATTTCTGAAAACCTTACACAAGCAGAGTGCAAAACAATGCAACATTTTTATGTTAATTTTTAAATTTCAAGTTCCAGTTAGGCACGGCGCCGACTGCGACCGGCACCGCCCGGCCTTTCGCCCACTGCGACCGGTCCGGGCTGGGCTGGGCCATTTGATTGCGTGTATTTCGACTTCGCAAAAAGGCCGGGCCGGACCGGTCGCAGTCGGCGCCGTGCCTTAGGTGAGTGTTTCCTTACGCTGTTCATTTAACCTTTGCCATAGGTTTTAATATTTAAGAAAAATATGATCTGCCAACAATTAAGTATAAATTCTTTTGATACCCTTCCATTCGATCTCCACCAAAAATATAGTACACGTATACAGGTAAATATGTTTTTTTTTTATCAGCCGAAGTTAGGGCTAAGAAGCCCTCTCTTAACACAAAACCTGGGGACTAACGACTCAAAGGGTGACTTCCGAACCACCACCAACGGCCAGGTAGGCGGGCTGCTTGCAAGGATAGGATCGCTCAGCGGTCTCCCATCCAAGCAGCAGGTACGCTCGACGTTGCCTTATATGGTTATCTTGCGATAACCGTTGTACCCGCTACACTGCGCCATTGGCAACAGGTTGTGTGCTTGGTTCTCGGCCCCTAGGCCAATAACTGAAAGAACCATTGAATTGTGTAGTATTTTTTAAAGTATAAATAATTCTATTTTTCCATTTTGTTCTCAGTTTGTATGCAACAACATTCGAATGCGTACACAATTAAAGGTGGAAAATATTGCTATGCTAGTCGGGTTTCAATACAAGAATAGTTTGTGTGTTAAACGCTTTCTGCGTATTGAGGTGTTGACAGTTTATTGTACCTACGTAACAATCTGTGGGATTTACATGTTCAGCGAGAGAGAGAGAGAGTGAGAGAGAGCGTTACAGAATTGTTGATCTTCTGGAATTTATAATAGAATGTAATATCTCTTCTGGTATATCAGAAGGAGTTAGATTTTATGTGTGGCATTCGTCTTGAAATACAATAAGCACTCAGCATTTGTAATGTGGATACGTACGATGTTGTTTCTGAGATAATGATATAGTATGTATTTTGTGTTCACAAACCTTTATACATTTTAGGCGATAAATACTTTGTTAGTAAACATTATGTATATATAATATATGAATAAATGTTTGTCTGCATGTCCTTTGTAGAATCGTAAACTACTTGACCGATTATTATGACAATTTGTATGTATATGTATTTGTACGGAGAAGGTTTATGTGCTATGCCCATTGATGTAACACGCCACCAGGCGGCGCTGCAAAAGATAAAGCCAAATGTCAAAGCGCCTGCACACTATAAACTGCAATTACGTGACTGTTACGTATATTAAATAGCCAAACACTATTTGAAGGCGCTAATTTATTATGTACATTTGTCTTTAAGATAAATTTCTGGTTGAACTTAAATCTTGAGTGTTGCACCACTTTATAATAAAGTACGTGTACAATGGTTATAAACACACACAGATTTTCTCGATAATAGCAACAAGGCAAACTGTACATCGGCGTTGGAACCAGAAGTGTCCATACTGTACTGTACAAGGGCAAAGCTCACGAAATCGTGTGAAACCGTCGTAAACTGCTAGTTTATTACAAATAAGATGAAAACCTGCGGTTTGATTATAAAATAAAGTGGACACATTTTATTTCTATTTTTATTTCTTAACCTTGTATCTTATTAATTGACATCAGAGAATGAGAATAAATAATAGCTCTTGTTTAGATTATTTGTTATTGTTATTTGTCTCGTTCCTCGAACTAGCTGTGAAATATGGAATGGGCGCAAGAATGGGAATGGATGCAGTAGAATTAGCATGCTGATTGTTAAATTATACAAGGCATGAGTTCGCCATACCTCGCTTCGCGTAACAGACTTCGCTGAAGTTGCATGCGCAAGACTTCAGCTACATGTGTTACTTTGTCATATGTTAGAATGTCACATGATAGTGCTTAGTTTGTTTGTTTATACTGCAGTCTTCCTGTTTTCACCATGGTTACCCCAAGACCAATCTAAAAATGTTCACCAACGCTCTTCTAATGTACCGTGGAATGACGCAACTCATCGGTCGAACTCAAATGCTTATAATAGAAATGCACTGAGCTTCGACATAAAAACAGGTAGATTTAAAGCATCATAGACATCTACATACCTGAGCATCCACGTGGAAACAAGCAGATCTCGTGTACTTTATGATTACCACCATATTGTTGAACTTCCAGATCAAAACGGGCAGATCTCAAGCATCTAATGCGGACTACATCCCTGAGTATCCACGTGGAAACAAGCAGATCTCGTGTACTTTATGATTACCACCATATTGTTGAACTTCCAGATCAAAGCGGGCAGATCTCAAGCATCTAATGTGAACTACATCCCTGAGTATCCACGTGGAAACAAGCAGATCTCGTGTACTTTATGATTACCACCATATTGTTGAACTTCCAGATCAAAGCGGGCAGATCTCAAGCATCTAATGCGGACTACATCCCTGAGTATCCACGTGGAAACAAGCAGATCTCGTGTACTTTATGATTACCACCATATTGTAGAACTTCCAGATCAAAACGGGCAGATGTCAAGCATCTAATGGGGACTACATCCCTGAGTATCCACGTGGAAACAAGCAGATCTCGTGTACTTTATGATTACCACCATATTGTTGAACTTCCAGATCAAAACAGGCAGATCTCAAGCATCTAATGTGAACTACATCCCTGAGTATCCACGTGGAAACAAGCAGATCTCGTGTACTTTATGATTACCACCATATTGTTGAACTTCCAGATCAAAGCGGGCAGATCTCAAGCATCTAATGTGAACTACATCCCTGAGTATCCACGTGGAAACAAGCAGATCTCGTGTACTTTATGATTACCACCATATTTTTGAACTTCCAGATCAAAGCGGGCAGATCTCAAGCATCTAATGTGAACTACATCCCTGAGTATCCACGTGGAAACAAGCAGATCTCGTGTACTTTATGATTACCACCATATTGTTGAACTTCCAGATCAAAGCGGGCAGATCTCAAGCATCTAATGTGAACTACATCCCTGAGTATCCACGTGGAAACAAGCAGATCTCGTGTACTTTATGATTACCACCATATTGTTGAACTTCCAGATCAAAGCGGGCAGATCTCAAGCATCTAATGCGGACTACATCCCTGAGTATCCACGTGGAAACAAGCAGATCTCGTGTACTTTATGATTACCACCATATTGTTGAACTTCCAGATCAAAGCGTGCAGATCTCAAGCATCTAATGTGAACTACATCCCTGAGTATCCACGTGGAAACAAGCAGATCTCGTGTACTTTATGATTACCACCATATTGTTGAACTTCCAGATCAAAACAGGCAGATCTCAAGCATCTAATGTGAACTACATCCCTGAGTATCCACGTGGAAACAAGCAGATCTCGTGTACTTTATGATTACCACCATATTGTTGAACTTCCAGATCAAAGCGTGCAGATCTCAAGCATCTAATGTGAACTACATCCCTGAGTATCCACGTGGAAACAAGCAGATCTCGTGTACTTTATGATTACCACCATATTGTTGAACTTCCAGATCAAAACAGGCAGATCTCAAGCATCTAATGTGAACTACATCCCTGTTCATAATTTACATAAATGATCTTCCAAGTAACATCATGGAGCAACATGTAGAGTGTTTTATGTTTGCAGATGATCTGGCAATGTGTGTACAGGGTATTAATCCTCAGAAAGCTAAAGATATTGTTACCTCTAAATCAGATGTAATACATGACTGGTGTAATGCTAATAAGCTGAGCTTAAATAGGGAGAAGGTTCAGGACATACAACTTTGCCTTCGTTCTGGTTCAGAGAGATTGGCATCTTTAAATTTCCTGGGCTTCCATCTTCAGTCCAACCTTAAATGGCACTCTCATATTGACAATCTGGCCGCAAAAATTCTAAAGGGTCTATTTATGATTAGATCATTGAGAGGGAATGTGTCTCCTGATGTTCTCCTTTGCATCTACTATGGTCATGTTCATAGCCACTTGTCCTATGGAACTTCACTTTGGGCGAATTGTTCCTATGCTCACAAATTATTTGTGTTACAAAAAAAAAGCTGTCCGTCTTATCTGTGGTGCAGACTGGCAGGATCACTGCAAACCATTTTTTGTTAGGCTAGGTATCCTAACTCTGCCGTCAATGTATGTTTTTTCAGTTCTTATGTATGTAAGGAAAAACTTGCAAATCACAACTAAAGTCAGTGACATACATAACTATATGACAAGGAATAGACATAATATAGCACAAAAAAGATGCATGTTTTCAGGGACTCAACAAAGCTTTTTGTATCAAGGTATACAAATGTATAATACATTACCTGAAAAATTAAAAACTCTGACACTTCATAGTTTTAAGATAGCACTTAAGGAAATGCTATTGAATAAACCACTGTATAATATTACAGATTTCTATGGTGAAATAGCTGCACTATTTCCTTAAGTCTACATTTTAAGTTTCAAATTGACGATTGTCATGCATTTTGTAAAATGTCAACGACAATAAAGATTTCTGATTTCTGAGTATCCACGTGGAAACAAGCAGATCTCGTGTACTTTATGATTACCACCATATTGTTGAACTTCCAGATCAAAGCGTGCAGATCTCAAGCATCTAATGCGGACTACATTCCTGAGTATTCCTATCAAAACAGACGTGTCTTACAGCATCGTATTTGGACTACGTTCCAACGCTTCTACACAAAAAAGAGACTTCCTGCTAATAGTTTCTGAATATGTACTGAATTTAAAATGTAAGTTAAAATACCGAATAGTGTTTTTAGGTTTGTTCCTGATTCATATCTACACCACACACACATATCTACACCACACACACATATCTACACCACACACACATATCTACACCACACACACATATCTACACCACACACACAAATCTACACCACACACACAAATCTACACCACACACACATATCTACACCACACACACATATCTACACCACACACACAAATCTACACCACACACACAAATCTACACCACACACAGTGTTCGCACCTACCAATGGCACCCTATAAGTTAAACACTAAAATGGAATGCCGCGAAATCTTCGATAACTGTATATTCAAGGAGGCCAAAGACCTTTGGTTGGGTGTAGGATTTAAGTAAATGTTCAAAGTTGTGCCTGAAGAGGAATGTTGTATGAACTCGGAAGCGATCATTAGCATAATTAAAGTTGCCAACTTACTTACTTCACTCGCAATGGAAAACACTTCGGAGATCTTTTTAAAGTCAAAACCAAGTAATTCAATTAGCAGCCTCGACTACCTGTATTTGTGACACTTGTTAATATAACATATTGTAACATTTAACAACATACATTCTAGAAGCTCTGTTCCTATCAGAATTAGTTATTAACTTAAATCGAACACTCCAATAATATATTTTTTTTATTTCTTACCTTTCATACTCAATGAGCACATCATCAGACCCACATAACTGAATAAAAGTGGTTATAATAATAATACAAACAATTTGGTACTAAATAAAATCATATGTCATTACAAGTATAAGGATATAATATAATATGACAGGATAGTATATCTATGTATATAATAAAAATAAAGTTAATATTTAGTTTGATCAAATAAAGTAACGGTGAATTTTGAAAAGGCCTAGGTTCGTTCTTTACTAGATCATTTTGGTTCTTCTTTATAAAAATTGTTTCATATGAACCGATAAATTTTTTATTTTGCATTTGAAAAAGAGTGTCCAGTTAGAAGTGCATGTTTTGCCATGGCCGATCTTTCTTCTTGATGGTATTTTAAACATGCCCTTTGTTCCTTAGCTCTCTTTTTTAACTTTCATTTTGTTTGGCCAATGTATTTTAAATCACAATTGTTACAATTCATTTGATAAATTCCAGATTTCTCTTCTTCATTTAGTTTATTCTGGGGATTTCCTAATATATTCTTTAATTTAATTTTGGAATTTGTAGATACATTAGTATTGGCAAGTTTTTTTTTTAATTTTTAGTAATATCTGTATATAAATTGTTGTAGGAAACAGATATCCATTTTTCAGGTTCTTTACGTTTGATTTGATAAAGAGTTGTTCTTGCATTTCGTTCCATAATTTTCTTTTTCTTGTTTATAGTATTGCCAATCATTTCAGTTTTGTAACCATTGAATAACGCAATTTCATTACAGTGTTTGTTATAAATTAACATTTAACAATTTGTATAACTATCAGTGTCTCCGTGTTAAGGGCAGCACGTGTGATCGAGCACTTACTGAAACAATAAAGACTGTTGTGCTCGCAGCGACTGCCCATTGCCCAATGTAAATCAGGGCGTATTAGTATTCTCGAGACAAAGGGCGGCCGAGGGCCAGCAGAGCTCAATTAACAATAAACAATTTGTATAGCCTAACTATCAGTGTCTCCGTGTTAAGGGCAGCACGTGTGATCGAGCACTTACTGAAACAATAAAGACTGTTGTGCTCGCAGCGACTGCCCATTGCCCAATGTAAATCAGGGCGTATTAGTATTCTCGAGACAAAGGGCGGCCGAGGGCCAGCAGAGCTCAATAAACAATAAACAATTTGTATAACTATCAGTGTCTCCGTGTTAAGGGCAGCACGTTCGAGCACTTACTGAAACAATAAAGACTGTTGTGCTCGCAGCGACTGCCCATTGCCCAATGTAAATCAGGGCGTATTAGTATTCTCGAGACAAAGGGCGGCCGAGGGCCAGCAGAGCTCAATAAACAATTAACAATTTGTATAACTATCGGTGTCTCCGTGTTAAGGGCAGCACGTGTGATCGAGCACTTACTGAAACAATAAAGACTGTTGTGCTCGCAGCGACTGCCCATTGCCCAATGTAAATCAGGGCGTATTAGTATTCTCGAGACAAAGGGCGGCCGAGGGCCAGCAGAGCTCAATAAACAATTAACAATTTGTATAACTATCGGTGTCTCCGTGTTAAGGGCAGCACGTGTGATCGAGCACTTACTGAAACAATAAAGACTGTTGTGCTCGCAGCGACTGCCCATTGCCCAATGTAAATCAGGGCGTATTAGTATTCTCGAGACAAAGGGCGGCCGAGGGCCAGCAGAGCTCAATAAACAATTAACAATTTGTATAACTATCGGTGTCTCCGTGTTAAGGGCAGCACGTGTGATCGAGCACTTACTGAAACAATAAAGACTGTTGTGCTCGCAGCGACTGCCCATTGCCCAATGTAAATCAGGGCGTATTAGTATTCTCGAGACAAAGGGCGGCCGTGGGCCAGCAGAGCTCAATAAATTATTCGCCCTACTCCACATGAATTATGGATGATATCTTTGTGAAAATCGGTTTTCTTGAGGGTTTTCTTCGGTCGATTATTTATTTAAACAACTCTGTTGAAAATATATGAAATATTAACATATGTTTACATTTTCATTTTTACGATGAAATAATTTTAAAGGAAACAAGATTTTTTCCGGACATTTGCTATCGTTTAGTGATACAAAAACAGTAACACGACGTTTCGAGATCTGCACTCTGATCTCTTTTTCAGGTGGATGGCTAACATAACTTGTTCTGAGATATATGTGAGTTAAAATATAACGTTTAGACTGCGGCATTTTTCGTTGCATCATTTATTATTTTTTTACTTCGCTAACCAAGAATGCTTATTATTTGAATTTTGATGGCCGTATTAAATTTATTTGACCCTTTTGATACAAAAGTCATTAACACCACGTTTCGAGATCTGCAATATTATATCTCTCTCAAGTAGATAACTCAAATTACACGTTCTGAGGTATCTATAAATTAAAAATATAAAACTTATATTGAGACTTTTTTCGTTGCATCATTTATTATTTTTACTTCGCTAACCAAGAGTGATTATTAATTTTGAAATGAGATGCTTAATACTAAATTTATTTGACTCTTTTAATATAAAAAAACTAACACTACTTTTCGAGATCTGCAATCTAATATCTTCCTCAGGTGGATAAGTAACATAACACGTTCTAAGATATATGTGAGTTAAAAATATAGAACTTACTTTGCGTCATTTAGTTCGTTGCATTGTCTGCTACTATTTTTTTTACTTAGTAAACGAATTAAAAGTTCTTAATAATTGAAATGTGATGCTTAATAATAAATTTATTTGACTCTTTTGATACAAAAAAACATAAAAAACACACTACGTTTCGAGATCCGCAATCTGATCTCTTCCTCAGGTGGATAACTAACATAACACGTTCTAAAATATCTGTTAGTTAAAATATAGAACGTACTTTGCGTCATTTAGTTCATTGCATTGTCTGATATTATGTTTTTACTTAGTAAACGAATTAAAAGTGCTTAATAATTTAAATTCGATGCTTAATATTATATTTATCTGACTCTTTTTATACAAAAAGTCTCTAACACTAACGTTATGAGATATATATTAATAAAAAATATAAAAGTAATTTCACACCAACTCGTTCGTTGCATACTGAGTTATTATTTTTTACTTCGTAAACTAATTAAGATTGCTTAATAATTTAACTTTGGTGGCTGTATTACATTTATTTGACTTTTACTGCCGGACATCTTTATATAATCAAATTAACCATGATACAAAGGTAATAAATCTTAGGCACATATTCAGTAGTACCAACATATAATTAGATTGGTACAAAAAACGAAGCTACAAACTCGTACCTTCAGTTCAAATCTCATTAAAAGATACGTGGAACGGGGCACCCTCCGAGTTGCCTTACTACGAACGAACTAAAACTAAATAAAAAAATTAATAATAACATTAGAAAAAATAGCTTCTTATAATATTTGGGCCGAACACGGTAGGCACTGGGTTCCCCAGAGATTTTTCAATTTAATGTAATTTTAGCCTGGCAACGCGTAGCGCCATCTTACGTGACTTGCCTCTCTCTGGTGACCTGCCAGTTGCATTGTTTAATGCGTACGTGACGCGTCACTCTTACCTATGTACGATAGTTTGAGTTTGGGGCATCCAGTGCCTCGGTGTACTTTACTCAAAAATTTACACATTTAGATTGTTTTGTTTCATTTTTTTAGTTATTATGTATTAAAATGATAATGGATAGTCTGTAAGATGAAGAAGGCATTTAAAGGTCTGAGTCCGATCAGCCTGATATATCTGACAAACCAGACCCCAACACAGACGTACATACTGCTTATTCTGGGTGAACATTTTATGAGGCCTTGGATGGAACCAAGGCTGCAACACACATCAATTCGAAGAGTGATTGGAGTTTCCTCAATGTTGTGTGCGAGGGCTAGAAAGTGAATCTGTACCCGGAGCAGGGACACAGACCATCTCGTGTGATGAGTGCGAGGGCTAGAAAGTGTATCTGTACCCGGAGCAGGGACACAGACCATCTCGTGTGATGAGTGCGAGGGCTAGAAAGTGTATCTGTACCCGGAGCAGGGACACAGACCATCTCGTGTGATAAGTGCGAGGGCTAGAAAGTGTATCTGTACCCGGAGCAGGGACACAGACCATCTCGTGTGATGAGTGCGAGGGCTAGAAAGTGTATCTGTACCCGGAGCAGGGACACAGACCATCTCGTGTGATAAGTGCGAGGGCTAGAAAGTGTATCTGTACCCGGAGCAGGGACACAGACCATCTCGTGTGATGAGTGCGAGGGCTAGAAAGTGTATCTGTACCCGGAGCAGGGACACAGACCATCTCGTGTGATGAGTGCGAGGGCTAGAAAGTGTATCTGTACCCGGAGCAGGGACACAGACCATCTCGTGTGATGAGTGCGAGGGCTAGAAAGTGTATCTGTACCCGGAGCAGGGACACAGACCATCTCGTGTGATGAGTGCGAGGGCTAGAAAGTGTATCTGTACCCGGAGCAGGGACACAGACCATCTCGTGTGATGAGTGCGAGGGCTAGGAAGTGTATCTGTACCCGGAGCAGGGACACAGACCATCTCGTGTGATGAGTGCGAGGGCTAGAAAGTGTATCTGTACCCGGAGCAGGGACACAGACCATCTCGTGTGATGAGTGCGAGGGCTAGAAAGTGTATCTGTACCCGGAGCAGGGACACAGACCATCTCGTGTGATGAGTGCGAGGGCTAGAAAGTGTATCTGTACCCGGAGCAGGGACACAGACCATCTCGTGTGATGAGTGCGAGGGCTAGAAAGTGTATCTGTACCCGGAGCAGAGACACAGACCATCTCGTGTGATGAGTGCGAGGGCTAGAAAGTGTATCTGTACCCGGAGCAGGGACACAGACCATCTCGTGTGATGAGTGCGAGGGCTAGAAAGTGTATCTGTACCCGGAGCAGGGACACAGACCATCTCGTGTGATGAGTGCGAGGGCTAGAAAGTGTATCTGTACCCGGAGCAGGGATACAAGCCATCTCGTCGTGTGATGAGAGTGCGAGCGGCTTACTTACAAACCACATTCAATATATATATATATATATATATATATATATATATATATATATATATATATATATATACTTGTGTTAATTGTATTAGTTAAAATTGAAAAATACAAAGTTTTAGCTTCAAGTACAATCTATAACAAAATGTGTGTTTTGTATATGAAAAATTTACTTCTGTCTCCTTAAAAGTTTTTCAATATTTATTTTAGAAAACAATACGTAGGGGTTTGTCAACAAAAAAAATTACCCTAAATAAAATAATGTAAATTTAGTTTTGGGGCACACAGTACACCGATATATGGTTAGTGTAACAAAAGTTGAGGTGTTACACATAATGTAAGATTAAGAAACAAATATTCACAGTGTAGAAGTGAATTATTAATCTCTTCTATGTACAATAAGAATGACACCAATGTTAGCAGTAGAGAAGAGCACTATTAATATATTCTGTATACAGTACACCGATGTATGGTTAGTGTAACAAAAGTTGAGGTGTTACACATACTGTAAGAATAAGAAACAAATATTAACAGTTGAGAAGAGAATTATTAATCTCTTCCATGTACAATAAGAATGACACCAATATTAGCAGTAGAGAAGAGCACTATTAATATATTCTGTATACAGTACACCGATGTATGGTTAGTGTAACAAAAGTTGAGGTGTTACACATACTGTAAGAAGAAGAAACAAATATTAACAGTTGAGAAGAGAATTATTAATCTCTTCCATGTACAATAAGAATGACACCAATATTAGCAGTAGAGAAGAGCACTATTAATATATTCTGTATACAGTACACCGATGTATGGTTAGTGTAACAAAAGTTGAGGTGTTACACATACTGTAAGAAGAAGAAACAAATATTAACAGTTGAGAAGAGAATTATTAATCTCTTCCATGTACAATAAGAATGACACCAATATTAGCAGTAGAGAAGAGCACTATTAATATATTCTGTATACAGTACACCGATGTATGGTTAGTGTAACAAAAGTTGAGGTGTTACACATACTGTAAGAAGAAGAAACAAATATTAACAGTTGAGAAGAGAATTATTAATCTCTTCCATGTACAATAAGAATGACACCAATGTTAGCAGTAGAGAAGAGCACTATTAATATATTCTGTATACAGTACACCGATGTATGGTTAGTGTAACAAAAGTTGAGGTGTTACACATAATGTAAGAATAAGAAACAAATATTAACAGTTGAGAAGAGAATTATTAATCTCTTCCATGTACAATAAGAATGACACCAATGTTAGCAGTAGAGAAGAGCACTATTAATATATTCTGTATGCAGTACACCGATGTATGGTTAGTGTAACAAAAGTTGAGGTGTTACACATAATGTAAGAAAAGAAACAAATATTAACAGTTGAGAAGAGAATTATTAATCTCTTCCATGTACAATAAGAATGACACCAATATTAGCAGTAGAGAAGAGCACTATTAACATATTCTGTATACAGTAAGAATTGAAAGCAAATACGAAAAAATAACGAACATCTTCCGTATATATTAATGATTAAAACACTGATTAATTTATGTAATGTAACAGTCAATTGAAAAGTGTAAAACATTTTTTTGCCGGTAACATGTAAGCCTATAACCTGCTCGTCCTAATTGTATAACAATGTAACACCGGCTATTAATCTGCATACTCGGTGATGAAAATATTTTTCGTATAGCATAAATGTATTCTTCCACGTTCTGATCACACTTACAAAGACGAGTATTGGAGCTTTTTGGGTAAACTGAAAGCCAAAATGTTATTTAAATTTTATTGCGGCCGCTCCACTGTATAGGGTTTGTAAATATTGGGACGGGTGAATATTTGATTTTGTAAAGTTACTCTTTTTGAGTAGGAAAATTGGTTATTTGAAGTTTGTCTGCAGTCTACGTTCCAAATGTGTTCTGGTGTGTTCATATATTGTATCCTACCTGTGTTCCATGTTGCCTATTGCTATTCTACAAGTCGGAATGAATACAAGTATGTTGTAAACACTGTTAGTGGATAGACGTGATTCGACACTCGTGGCGCGCGCGCGTGCGTGCGTGTGTGTGTGTGTGTGTGTGTGTGTGTGTGTGTTTAGTCTGCGAAGTTTGTGTTGACATTGACAATCGGCAGAACTAGAAACGGTTTTATCAGATGTTTGGCTTGTATAATCAATTGCCGGTTTCTGGTTGTCGATTTGGTTGTATAACATGAATCGATCATTCTGTTCAGGCGAAAGTTTTTATGTACGCGTATGAAGATAAATAAGGGTACAAATACTTTCCCGTCATCAATCATCGACGATGAATAGATTCGGAAGCGCTGTCCTGTTGTCAGATCACGTCGTCAAATCGTTAAAAACCGTACACGTCATAAAAATGTAAATAAATAAAATCCTGTCCGTGGTCGGCAGACATATAAATTGTACTTTGCTTCCTTCGATGTATTGGGCGTTTCCGTGCGTGTGTTTATTTGTTCGCATTATGCATAATTTAATATATTTTGACAACGTGATGTGCCAATGGGACAGCGTCCCTTGAAACTAGTCTTAAATCGAAATGAAAAAGATGGATTGGCGACGAAAAGATATCTTTTGTAAGGTGGCTTTGCATATTTTCATAGTCGAGTATCAATCTAAATCGCACGTGTACAGCATTTATTCGTCAATTACTATTTTTTCTCACGTATTTCTCATACTTGTATAGAAATGAGTAATAATTATTAAATCGGTTATCATGATCTTACATTGTTGAAAGGATAACATGATTTCAGTTACGTGCCACCATTGTGTGTTATAAAAATAGTAAACTACGTTACAGTAATTTAGAACTTATCCTTTTCTTCAGCTGCCAAATAAAACCTTATGGTATAGGTAAAGTAAGCATATGAAATTAAATACTAATCAGTCCACCCGCATTATTTATTTAACTGCTCTAAGCGGAAGGTGAATCTGTACCAGTGTCGGATACAAGACGCTTCACTAAGCGGAAGGCGAATCAGTACCAGTGTCGGATACAACACGCTTCACTAAGCGGAAGGTGAATCTGTACCAGTGTTGGATACAAGACGTTTCACTAAGCGGAAGGTGAATCTGTACCAGTGTCGGATACAAGACGCTTCACTAAGCGGAAGGTGAATCTGTACCAGTGTCGGATACAAGACGCTTCACTAAGCGGAAGGTGAATCTGTACCAGTGTCGGATACAAGACGCTTCACTAAGCGGAAGGTGAATCTGCACCTGTGTCGGATACCAAGACGCTGCACTAAGCGGAAGGTGAATCTGCACCAGTGTCGGATACAAGACGCTGCACTAAGCGGAAGGTGAATCTGCACCTGTGTCGGATACAAGACGCTGCACTAAGCGGAAGGTGAATCTGCACCTGTGTCGGATACCAGACGCTGCACTAAGCGGAAGGTGAATCTGCACCTGTGTCGGATACCAGACGCTGCACTAAGCGGAAGGTGAATCTGCACCAGTGTCGGATACAAGACGCTTCACTAAGCGGAAGGTGAATCTGTACCAGTGTCGGATACAAGACGCTTCACTAAGCGGAAGGTGAATCTGTACCAGTGTCGGATACAAGACGCTTGCACTAAGCGGAAGGTGAATCTGTACCAGTGTTCGGATACAAGACGCTTCACTAAGCGGAAGGTGAATCTGCAGTGTCGGATACAAGACGCTTCACTAAGCGGAAGGTGAATCTGCAGTGTCGGATACAAGACGCTTGACTAAGCGGAAGGTGAATCTGTACCAGTGTCGGATACAAGACGGACTAAGCGGAAGGTGAAGACGCTTCACTAAGCGGAAGGTGAATCTGAGTGTCGGATACAGACGCTTCACTAAGCGGAAGGTGAATCAGTACCAGTGTCGGATACAAGACGCTTCACTAAGCGGAAGGTGAATCTGTACCAGTGTCGGATACAAGACGCTTCACTAAGCGGAAGGTGAATCTGTACCAGTGTCGGATACAAGACGCTGCACTAAGCGGAAGGTGAATCTGTACCAGTGTCGGATACAAGACGCTTCACTAAGCGGAAGGTGAATCTGCACCTGTGTCGGATACCAGACGCTGCACTAAGCGGAAGGTGAATCTGCACCTGTGTCGGATACCAGACGCTGCACTAAGCGGAAGGTGAATCTGCACCTGTGTCGGATACCAGACGCTGCACTAAGCGGAAGGTGAATCTGCACCTGTGTCGGATACCAGACGCTGCACTAAGCGGAAGGTGAATCTGCACCTGTGTCGGATACCAGACGCTTGCACTAAGCGGAAGGTGAATCTGCACCTGTGTCGGATACCAGACGCTGCACTAAGCGGAAGGTGAATCTGCACCTGTGTCGGATACCAGACGCTGCACTAAGCGGAAGGTGAATCTGCACCTGTGTCGGATACCAGACGCTGCACTAAGCGGAAGGTGAATCTGCACCTGTGTCGGATACCAGACGCTGCACTAAGCGGAAGGTGAATCTGCACCTGTGTCGGATACCAGACGCTGCACTAAGCGGAAGGTGAATCTGCACCTGTGTCGGATACCAGACGCTGCACTAAGCGGAAGGTGAATCTGCACCTGTGTCGGATACAAGACGCTGCACTAAGCGGAAGGTGAATCTGTACCAGTGTCGGATACAAGACGCTTCACTAAGCGGAAGGTGAATCTGCACCTGTGTCGGATACCAGACGCTGCACTAAGCGGAAGGTGAATCTGCACCTGTGTCGGATACCAGACGCTGCACTAAGCGGAAGGTGAATCTGCACCTGTGTCGGATACCAGACGCTGCACTAAGCGGAAGGTGAATCTGCACCTGTGTCGGATACCAGACGCTGCACTAAGCGGAAGGTGAATCTGCACCTGTGTCGGATACCAGACGCTGCACTAAGCGGAAGGTGAATCTGCACCTGTGTCGGATACAAGACGCTGCACTAAGCGGAAGGTGAATCTGCACCTGTGTCGGATACCAGACGCTGCACTAAGCGGAAGGTGAATCTGCACCTGTGTCGGATACCAGACGCTGCACTAAGCGGAAGGTGAATCTGTACCAGTGTCGGATACAAGACGCTGCACTAAGCGGAAGGTGAATCTGCACCTGTGTCGGATACAAGACGCTTCACTAAGCGGAAGGTGAATCTGCACCTGTGTCGGATACCAGACGCTGCACTAAGCGGAAGGTGAATCTGCACCTGTGTCGGATACCAGACGGTGCACTAAGCGGAAAGTGAATCTGCACCTGTGTCGGATACCAGACGTTGCACTAAGCGGAAGGTGAATCTGCACCTGTGTCGGATACCAGACGCTGCACTAAGCGGAAGGTAAATCTGCACCTGTTTCGGATACCAGACGCTGCACTAAGCGGAAGGGGAATCCGCACCTGTGTCGGATACCAGACGCTGCACTAAGCGGAAGGTGAATCCGTACCAGTGTCGGATACAAGACGCTTCACTAAGCGGAAGGTGAATCTGCACCAGTGTCGGATACCAAGACGCTTGCACTAAGCGGAAGGTGAATCTGTACCAGTGTCGGATACAAGACGCTGCACTAAGCGGAAGGTGAATCTGCACCTGTGTCGGATACAAGACGCTTCAACTAAGTGGAAGGTGAATCTGCACCTGTGTCGGATACAAGACGCTTCACTAAGCGGAAGGTGAATCTGCACCTGTGTCGGATACCAAGACGCTGCACTAAGCGGAAGGTGAATCAGTGCACCAGTGTCGGATACCAAGACGCTGCACTAAGCGGAAGGTGAATCTGTACCTGTGTCGGATACCAGACGCTTCAGTAAGCGGAAGGTGAATCTGCACCTGTGTCGGATACCAGACGCTGCACTAAGCGGAAGGTGAATCTGCACCTGTGTCGGATACCAGACGCTTGCACTAAGCGGAAGGTGAATCTGCACCTGTGTCGGATACAAGACGCTGCACTAAGCGGAAGGTGAATCAGTGCACCAGTGTCGGATACCAAGACGCTTCACTAAGCGGAAGGTGAATCTGCACCTGTGTCGGATACCACGCTGCACTAAGCGGAAGGTGAATCTGATACAAGACGCTTCACTAAGCGGAAGGTGAATCTGCACCTGTGTCGGATACCAGACGGCTGCACTAAGCGGAAGGTGAATCTGTACCAGTGTCGGATACAAGACGCTTGCACTAAGCGGAAAGGTGAATCTGCACCTGTGTCGGATACCAGACGCTTGCACTAAGCGGAAGGTGAATCTGCACCTGTGTCGGATACCAGACGCTGCACTAAGCGGAAGGTGAATCTGCACCTGTGTCGGATACCAGACGCTGCACTAAGCGGAAGGTGAATCTGCACCTGTGTCGGATACCAGACGCTGCACTAAGCGGAAGGTGAATCTGCACCTGTGTCGGATACCAAGACGCTGCACTAAGCGGAAGGTGAATCTGCACCTGTGTCGGATACCAGACGCTGCACTAAGCGGAAGGGTGAATCTGCACCAGTGTCGGATACAAGACGCTGCACTAAGCGGAAGGTGAATCTGCACCTGTGTCGGATACAAGACGCTGCACTAAGCGGAAGGTGAATCAGTACCAGTGTCGGATACAAGACGCTGCACTAAGCGGAAGGTGAATCTGCACCAGTGTCGGATACAAGACGCTGCACTAAGCGGAAGGTGAATCTGCACCTGTGTCGGATACCAGACGCTGCACTAAGCGGAAGGTGAATCTGCACCTGTGTCGGATACCAGACGCTGCACTAAGCGGAAGGTGAATCTGCACCTGTGTCGGATACCAGACGCTGCACTAAGCGGAAGGTGAATCTGCACCTGTGTCGGATACCAGACGCTGCACTAAGCGGAAGGTGAATCTGCACCTGTGTCGGATACAAGACGCTGCACTAAGCGGAAGGTGAATCAGTACCAGTGTCGTATACAAGACGCTGCACTAAGCGGAAGGTGAATCTGTACCAGTGTCGGATACAAGACGCTTCACTAAGCGGAAGGTGAATCTGCACCTGTGTCGGATACCAGACGCTGCACTAAGCGGAAGGTGAATCTGCACCTGTGTCGGATACCAGACGCTGCACTAAGCGGAAGGTGAATCTGCACCTGTGTCGGATACCAGACGGTGCACTAAGCGGAAGGTGAATCTGCACCTGTGTCGGATACCAGACGCTGCACTAAGCGGAAGGTGAATCTGCACCTGTGTCGGATACCAGACGCTGCACTAAGCGGAAGGTGAATCTGCACCTGTGTCGGATACCAGACGCTGCACTAAGCGGAAAGGTGAATCTGCACCTGTGTCGGATACAAGACGCTGCACTAAGCGGAAGGTGAATCAGTACCAGTGTCGGATACAAGACGCTTCACTAAGCGGAAGGTGAATCTGCACCAGTGTCGGATACAAGACGCTTCACTAAGCGGAAGGTGAATCTGCACCTGTGTCGGATACAAGACGCTGCACTAAGCGGAAGGTGAATCTGTACCAGTGTGTCGGATACAAGACGCTGCACTAAGCGGAAGGTGAATCTGTACCAGTGTCGGATACAAGACGCTTCACTAACGGAAGGTGAATCTGCACCTGTGTCGGATACAAGACGCTGCACTAAGCGGAAGGTGAATCTGCACCTGTGTCGGATACCAGACGGTGCACTAAGCGGAAAGGTGAATCTGCACCTGTGTCGGATACCAGACGTTGCACTAAGCGGAAGGTGAATCTGCACCTGTGTCGACGCTGCACTAAGCGGAAGGTAAATCTGCACCTGTTTCGGATACCAGACGCTGCACTAAGCGGAAGGGGAAGCACCTGTGTCGGATACCCTGCACTAAGCGGAAGGTGAATCAGTACCAGTGTCGGATACAAGACGCTGTCGATCTGTACCAGTGTCGGATACAAGCTGCACTAAGCGGAAGGTGAAATGGTCAATAAGTGGAAGGCGCGTACCAGTGTCGGATACGCTTCACTAAGCGATCTGCACTCACTGCTAAGCGGAAGGTGAATCTGCACCTGTGTCGGATACAAGACGCTGCACTAAGCGGAAGGTGAATCTGCACCTGTGTCGGATACCAGACGCTGCACTAAGCGGAAGGTGAATCTGCACCTGTGTCGGATACCAGACGCTGCACTAAGCGGAAGGTGAATCTGTACCAGTGTCGGATACAAGACGCTTCACTAAGCGGAAGGTGAATCTGCACCTGTGTCGGATACCAGACGCTTCACTAAGCGGAAGGTGAATCAGTGCACCAGTGTCGGATACAAGACGCTTGCACTAAGCGGAAGGTGTGAATCTGCACCTGTGTCGGATACCAAGACGCTGCACTAAGCGGAAGGTGAATCTGCACCTGTGTCGGATACCAGACGCTGCACTAAGCGGAAGTGTGTAGACGCTGCACTAAGCGGAAGGTGAATCTGCACCAGTGTCGGATACCAGACGCTTCACTAAGCGGAAGGTGAATCTGCACCTGTGTCGGATACCAGACGCTGCACTAAGCGGAAGGTGAATCTGCACCTGTGTCGGATACCAGACGCTTGCACTAAGCGGAAGGTGAATCTGCACCTGTGTCGGATACCAGACGCTGCACTAAGCGGAAGGTGAATCTGCACCTGTGTCGGATACCAGACGCTGCACTAAGCGGAAGGTGAATCTGCACCTGTGTCGGATACCAGACGCTGCACTAAGCGGAAGGTGAATCTGCACCTGTGTCGGATACAAGACGTTGCACTAAGCGGAAGGTGAATCTGCACCTGTGTCGGATACAAGACGTTGCACTAAGCGGAAGGTGAATCTGCACCTGTGTCGGATACCAGACGCTGCACTAAGCGGAAGGCGAATCAGTACCAGTGTCGGATACAAGACGCTTCACTAAGCGGAAGGTGAATCTGCACCTGTGTCGGATACCAGACGCTGCACTAAGCGGAAGTGAATCAGTACCAGTGTCGTATACAAGACGCTGCACTAAGCGGAAGGTGAATCTGTACCAGTGTCGGATACAAGACTGCACTGCTGAACTAAGCGGAAGGTGAATCTGCACCTGTGTCGGATACCAGACGCTGCACTAAGCGGAAGGTGAATCTGCACCTGTGTCGGATACCAGACGCTGCACTAAGCGGAAGGTGAATCTGCACCTGTGTCGGATACCAGACGCTGCACTAAGCGGAAGGTGAATCTGCACCTGTGTCGGATACCAGACGCTGCACTAAGCGGAAATGGAATCTGCACCTGTGTCGGATACAAGACGCTTCACTAAGCGGAAGGTGAATCAGTACCAGTGTCGGATACAAGACGCTTCACTAAGTGGAAGGCGAATCTGCACCAGTGTCGGATACAAGACGCTTCACTAAGGGGAAGGTGAATCTGCACCTGTGTCGGATACAAGACGCTGCACTAAGCGGAAGGTGAATCAGTACCAGTGTCGTATACAAGACGCTGCACTAAGCGGAAGGTGAATCTGTACCAGTGTCGGATACAAGACGCTTCACTAAACGGAAGGTGAATCTGCACCTGTGTCGGATACCAGACGCTGAACTAAGCGGAAGGTGAATCTGCACCTGTGTCGGATACCAGACGGTGCACTAAGCGGAAAGTGAATCTGCACCTGTGTCGGATACCAGACGTTGCACTAAGCGGAAGGTGAATCTGCACCTGTGTCGGATACCAGACGCTGCACTAAGCGGAAGGTGAATCTGCACCTGTTTCGGATACCAGACGCTGCACTAAGCGGAAGGGGAATCCGCACCTGTGTCGGATACCAGACGCTGCACTAAGCGGAAGGTGAATCCGTACCAGTGTCGGATACAAGACGCTTCACTAAGCGGAAGGCGAATCAGTACCAGTGTCGGATACAAGACGCTTGACTAAGCGGAAGGTGAATCTGTACCAGTGTCGGATACAAGACGCTGCACTAAGCGGAAGGTGAATCTGCACCTGTGTCGGATACAAGACGCTTCACTAAGTGGAAGGCGAATCAGTACCAGTGTCGGATACAAGACGCTTCACTAAGCGGAAGGTGAATCTGCACCTGTGTCGGATACAAGACGCTGCACTAAGCGGAAGGTGAATCAGTACCAGTGTCGTATACAAGACGCTGCACTAAGCGGAAGGTGAATCTGTACCAGTGTCGGATACAAGACGCTTCAGTAAGCGGAAGGTGAATCTGCACCTGTGTCGGATACCAGACGCTGAACTAAGCGGAAGGTGAATCTGCACCTGTGTCGGATACCAGACGCTGCACTAAGCGGAAGGTGAATCTGCACCTGTGTCGGATACCAGACGCTGCACTAAGCGGAAGGTGAATCTGCACCTGTGTCGGATACCAGACGCTGCACTAAGCGGAAGGTGAATCTGCACCTGTGTCGGATACCAGACGCTGCACTAAGCGGAAGGTGAATCTGTACCAGTGTCGGATACAAGACGCTTCACTAAGCGGAAGGTGAATCTGCACCTGTGTCGGATACCAGACGCTTCACTAAGCGGAAGGTGAATCTGCACCTGTGTCGGATACCAGACGCTGCACTAAGCGGAAGGTGAATCTGCACCTGTGTCGGATACCAGACGCTGCACTAAGCGGAAGGTGAATCTGCACCTGTGTCGGATACCAGACGCTGCACTAAGCGGAAGGTAAATCTGCACCTGTGTCGGATACCAGACGCTGCACTAAGCGGAAGGTGAATCCGCACCTGTGTCGGATACCAGACGCTGCACTAAGCGGAAGGTGAATCCGTACCAGTGTCGGATACAAGACGCTTGACTAAGCGGAAGGTGAATCCGTACCAGTGTCGGATACAAGACGCTGCACTAAGCGGAAGGTGAATCTGCACCTGTGTCGGATACAAGACGCTTCAATAAGTGGAAGGCGAATCAGTACCAGTGTCGGATACAAGACGCTTCACTAAGCGGAAGGCGAATCAGTACCAGTGTCGGATACAAGACGCTTCACTAAGCGGAAGGTGAATCTGCACCTGTGTCGGATACAAGACGCTGCACTAAGCGGAAGGTGAATCAGTACCAGTGTCGTATACAAGACGCTGCACTAAGCGGAAGGTGAATCTGTACCAGTGTCGGATACAAGACGCTTCACTAAGCGGAAGGTGAATCTGCACCTGTGTCGGATACCAGACGCTGCACTAAGCGGAAGGTGAATCTGCACCTGTGTCGGATACCAGACGGTGCACTAAGCGGAAAGTGAATCTGCACCTGTGTCGGATACCAGACGCTGCACTAAGCGGAAGGTGAATCTGCACCTGTGTCGGATACCAGACGCTGCACTAAGCGGAAGGTGAATCTGCACCTGTGTCGGATACCAGACGCTGCACTAAGCGGAAGGTGAATCCGCACCTGTGTCGGATACCAGACGCTGCACTAAGCGGAAGGTGAATCCGTACCAGTGTCGGATACAAGACGCTTCACTAAGCGGAAGGCGAATCAGTACCATTGTCGGATACAAGACGCTTGACTAAGCAGAAGGTGAATTTGTACCAGTGTCGGATACAAGACGCTTCACTAAGCGGAAGGTGAATCTGCACCTGTGTCGGATACCAGACGCTTCACTAAGCGGAAGGTGAATTTGCACCTGTGTCGGATACCAGACGGTGCACTAAGCGGAAAGTGAATCTGCACCTGTGTCGGATACCAGACGCTTCACTAAGCGGAAGGTGAATCTGCACCTGTGTCGGATACCAGACGCTGCACTAAGCGGAAGGTGAATCTGCACCTGTGTTGGATACCAGACGCTGCACTAAGCGGAAGGTGAATCTGCACCTGTGTCGGATACCAGACGCTGCACTAAGCGGAAGGTGAATCTGCACCTGTGTTGGATACCAGACGCTGCACTAAGCGGAAGGTGAATCTGCACCTGTGTCGGATACCAGACGCTGCACTAAGCGGAAGGTGAATCTGCACCTGTGTCGGACACCAGACGCTCCACTATGCGGAAGGTGAATCTGTACCAGTGTCGGATACCAGACGCTCCACTATGCGGAAGGTGAATCTGCACCTGTGTCGGATACCAGACGCTCCACTATGCGGAAGGTGAATCTGCACCTGTGTCGGACACCAGACGCTCCACTAAGCGGAAGGTGAATCTGCACCTGTGTCGGATACCAGACGCTGCACTAAGCGGAAGGTGAATATGCACCTGTGTCGGATACCAGACGCTGCACTAAGCGGAAGGTGAATCTGCACCTGTGTCGGATACCAGACGCTGCACTAAGCGGAAGGTGAATCTGCACCTGTGTCGGACACCAGACGCTCCACTATGCGGAAGGTGAATCTGTACCAGTGTCGGATACCAGACGCTTCACTAAGTGGAAGGTGAATCTGTACCAGTGTCGGATACCAGACGCTTCACTAAGTGGAAGGTGAATCTGTACCAGTGTCGGATACCAGACGCTTCACTAAGTGGAAGGTGAATCTGTACCAGTGTCGGATACCAGACGCTTCACTAAGCGGAAGGAGAAATTAGAGTTAAACTAAATAAACGCACTTTGTAACACACAGATCTCGACAAATATGAATGCACCAAACATGAAATAGACACAGATTCGGTATTGTTGTGGACAGCAAATGGCTGGTGGCGCTCTCTCTCTCTCTGCTGACGTTATCACAATTAGCCGATAGCAATAATAACCAGTGCCCTGCAGCGCTACGGCGCGTTGGCAGCCGTTACTTGTCATTACCTCCGCCCCGCCAGGCAATCCCTTCATATTAGAGGGAACCTTTCACACAGCGTGCGACCTACAGCATTGCAGAATTATGGAATGTTGAGGGGTTAAGGCGGTCTAAATTAATTGCAGTGCACTAATATTGCTTCTAATTTTAATTAAAGTATGCGTTCTAAAATGCTTTTTTTACTTTCAAGACCCTTAACTTGGGGATAAGTAAGGTACGCTGGTTAAAAACTAAACCTTAGTAAAATATGATCTAACTAATGTCTGATTTTTTTTCTTTTGTGGTAATTTAATTCTAATTTAAATTGTCTTCTTGAAAAATTGCTTGGCATCTGAAAGGTACAAATGTAAGAGTCAAGAGTTTCACTTGGTTCCTCATAAATCCAGGTTTTATCTACTAAATTTTCGTGCCCCTTATTGTTTTATTCTGTGTATTTTTTGTAATACATTCCTTTATTAAGAGGATTTCACTGTTAAAGTGTGGCAATTACTTATCATATAATAGTGCCACGTCTTTACTATTAAACACGAACAGGGACACTGTGCCAACTACAGTGAAGCTACACCCAATGTTTACCTAGTGCACTTGTACACCGTTGTTTTGGCCGTACAGTTATGGGAGACGTCTCTCATTGTGAAGATCATACTCAAGTGAGCCAACTACAGTGAAGCTACACCCAATGTTTACCTAGTGCACTTGTACACCGTTGTTTTGGCCGTACAGTTATGGGAGACGTCTCTCATTGTGAAGATCATACTCAAGTGAGCCAACTACAGTGAAGCTACACCCAATGTTTACCTAGTGCACTTGTACACCGTTGTTTTGGCCGTACAGTTATGGGAGACGTCTCTCATTGTGAAGATCATACTCAAGTGAGCCAACTACAGTGAAGCTACACCCAATGTTTACCTAGTGCACTTGTACACCGTTGTTTTGGCCGTACAGTTATGGGAGACGTCTCTCATTGTGAAGATCATACTCAAGTGAGCCAACTACAGTGAAGCTACACCCAATGTTTACCTAGTGCACTTGTACACCGTTGTTTTGGCCGTACAGTTATGGGAGACGTCTCTCATTGTGAAGATCATACTCAAGTGAGCCAACTACAGTGAAGCTACACCCAATGTTTACCTAGTGCACTTGTACACCGTTGTTTTGGCCGTACAGTTATGGGAGACGTCTCTCATTGTGAAGATCATACTCAAGTGAGCCAACTACAGTGAAGCTACACCCAATGTTTACCTAGTGCACTTGTACACCGTTGTTTTGGCCGTACAGTTATGGGAGACGTCTCTCATTGTGAAGATCATACTCAAGTGAGCCAACTACAGTGAAGCTACTACACCCAATGTTTACCTAGTGCACTTGTACACCGTTGTTTTGGCCGTACAGTTATGGGAGACGTCTCTCATTGTGAAGATCATACTCAAGTGAGCCAACTACAGTGAAGCTACACCCAATGTTTACCTAGTGCACTTGTACACCGTTGTTTTGGCCGTACAGTTATGGGAGACGTCTCTCATTGTGAAGATCATACTCAAGTGAGCCAACTACAGTGAAGCTACTACACCCAATGTTTACCTAGTGCACTTGTACACCGTTGTTTTGGCCGTACAGTTATGGGAGACGTCTCTCATTGTGAAGATCATACTCAAGTGAGCCAACTACAGTGAAGCTACTACACCCAATGTTTACCTAGTGCACTTGTACACCGTTGTTTTGGCCGTACAGTTATGGGAGACGTCTCTCATTGTGAAGATCATACTCAAGTGAGCCAACTACAGTGAAGCTACTACACCCAATGTTTACCTAGTGCACTTGTACACCGTTGTTTTGGCCGTACAGTTATGGGAGACGTCTCTCATTGTGAAGATCATACTCAAGTGAGCCAACTACAGTGAAGCTACACCCAATGTTTACCTAGTGCACTTGTACACCGTTGTTTTGGCCGTACAGTTATGGGAGACGTCTCTCATTGTGAAGATCATACTCAAGTGAGCCAACTACAGTGAAGCTACACCCAATGTTTACCTAGTGCACTTGTACACCGTTGTTTTGGCCGTACAGTTATGGGAGACGTCTCTCATTGTGAAGATCATACTCAAGTGAGCCAACTACAGTGAAGCTACTACACCCAATGTTTACCTAGTGCACTTGTACACCGTTGTTTTGGCCGTACAGTTATGGGAGACGTCTCTCATTGTGAAGATCATACTCAAGTGAGCCAACTACAGTGAAGCTACACCCAATGTTTACCTAGTGCACTTGTACACCGTTGTTTTGGCCGTACAGTTATGGGAGACGTCTCTCATTGTGAAGATCATACTCAAGTGAGCCAACTACAGTGAAGCTACTACACCCAATGTTTACCTAGTGCACTTGTACACCGTTGTTTTGGCCGTACAGTTATGGGAGACGTCTCTCATTGTGAAGATCATACTCAAGTGAGCCAACTACAGTGAAGCTACACCCAATGTTTACCTAGTGCACTTGTACACCGTTGTTTTGGCCGTACAGTTATGGGAGACGTCTCTCATTGTGAAGATCATACTCAAGTGAGCCAACTACAGTGAAGCTACACCCAATGTTTACCTAGTGCACTTGTACACCGTTGTTTTGGCCGTACAGTTATGGGAGACGTCTCTCATTGTGAAGATCATACTCAAGTGAGCCAACTACAGTGAAGCTACACCCAATGTTTACCTAGTGCACTTGTACACCGTTGTTTTGGCCGTACAGTTATGGGAGACGTCTCTCATTGTGAAGATCATACTCAAGTGAGCCAACTACAGTGAAGCTACACCCAATGTTTACCTAGTGCACTTGTACACCGTTGTTTTGGCCGTACAGTTATGGGAGACGTCTCTCATTGTGAAGATCATACTCAAGTGAGCCAACTACAGTGAAGCTACACCCAATGTTTACCTAGTGCACTTGTACACCGTTGTTTTGGCCGTACAGTTATGGGAGACGTCTCTCATTGTGAAGATCATACTCAAGTGAGCCAACTACAGTGAAGCTACACCCAATGTTTACCTAGTGCACTTGTACACCGTTGTTTTGGCCGTACAGTTATGGGAGACGTCTCTCATTGTGAAGATCATACTCAAGTGAGCCAACTACAGTGAAGCTACACCCAATGTTTACCTAGTGCACTTGTACACCGTTGTTTTGGCCGTACAGTTATGGGAGACGTCTCTCATTGTGAAGATCATACTCAAGTGAGCCAACTACAGTGAAGCTACTACACCCAATGTTTACCTAGTGCACTTGTACACCGTTGTTTTGGCCGTACAGTTATGGGAGACGTCTCTCATTGTGAAGATCATACTCAAGTGAGCCAACTACAGTGAAGCTACACCCAATGTTTACCTAGTGCACTTGTACACCGTTGTTTTGGCCGTACAGTTATGGGAGACGTCTCTCATTGTGAAGATCATACTCAAGTGAGCCAACTACAGTGAAGCTACACCCAATGTTTACCTAGTGCACTTGTACACCGTTGTTTTGGCCGTACAGTTATGGGAGACGTCTCATTGTGAAGATCATACTCAAGTGAGCCAACTACAGTGAAGCTACACCCAATGTTTACCTAGTGCACTTGTACACCGTTGTTTTGGCCGTACAGTTATGGGAGACGTCTCTCATTGTGAAGATCATACTCAAGTGAGCCAACTACAGTGAAGCTACACCCAATGTTTACCTAGTGCACTTGTACACCGTTGTTTTGGCCGTACAGTTATGGGAGACGTCTCTCATTGTGAAGATCATACTCAAGTGAGCCAACTACAGTGAAGCTACACCCAATGTTTACCTAGTGCACTTGTACACCGTTGTTTTGGCCGTACAGTTATGGGAGACGTCTCTCATTGTGAAGATCATACTCAAGTGAGCCAACTACAGTGAAGCTACACCCAATGTTTACCTAGTGCACTTGTACACCGTTGTTTTGGCCGTACAGTTATGGGAGACGTCTCTCATTGTGAAGATCTTGTTTTCAGATCTTGGCTTCAAGTGTACTATTGAAAGAAATTTATCGATAACGTACAACAAATTTTGAGAATTTTTCTCTGAGAAATCTTTAATTATATCGACATAAGTAAAAAGAAGTTTGTGTGTGTATTATTTATAACTTTGTCTCCTATAATTGTACGATTGAAATAACGTGATGATAACAATGCATGAGAGTGACCTGCTGTGGCTACAATCAAGATGGCTGCTGGTACACGGGTCTGTAAACAGAATCCCCGTGGGTTTCTTATAAATTGTGTACTTCTTTAAATGATGTAGTGTAAAAATGTTTGAATTTTTTCTAAACAACCGATAAAAATATCGGTAAAAAATACTGGAATTGTGTATGAAGTTTAACATTGTTCTTATAGGGCAAAAAACAAGATGGCCGCCACACAGGCGGCTCTTGGCACGGAGTAATCTTAAACTTGGACTGCAGATAAGAACGATTTACCGTCACGTTTACAGCCGTGGTGCACAGACTCGCAGAAATTATACTTTATAACATTCTAATGTAAGAAAATGATAGGTTGCATCTAAATTTGAAAACCATTGTAAAAATGAAATTTTACAACAAATTTATTATAACAATATTAGTAAAATGTGGAATTATGGGTATCTATGTGACATACAGGAGTTTTCGTTAACAGTGTATAACACTTTAGTAGCTGGCGGTCTGTTTCGTAGTTTAAATGAAGCTACGAGGGTCGCGCCATGACGGCCAGACACGTGGCAAGTCCGCGGTGTGCGCAGTAGTCGAACGCGCATCTTCCCCGCTACATTTGTCACTGCAGAGTTCACATAAACATGGCCGCCTCTAATGGTTCTCCCGCCAAATGTGAATTAAGAAGTGTTATGCGCTCTCAGGTGCGTTTGTTCGGTGCTTGTCCGTTTGTATTGTTATTTTATTTATTATTTCGTTTTACCTGAAAATTCACAATTCATCCATAACCCTTAACTTGGCGATAAATGAAGCAATGTCTACCATTAACTTATTTTTGTGGATATTTAATATTTCTCATTTCATTGTTTGTTTGCAACTAATATTAATTGCTCTAATCCAGTTTAATTTCACTAAACACCGCTTTAGCTGTACATCTATAATAGTGTAAACCGTTAAAAAATTTATATTCTTAAATATAAACATACTTCAGTTAAGTATCGTTTCCATTTTTTAATTCACTGGTTACATTTTGTTGTTAGTTGGAAATATATTAGCTTTAATTTGGCAAAAGATAGTCTGTGACGTTACAAGAAGACGTATTGACTTAAGCAATAACTAATGCAATAATAAATGCTTCTATACCAACAAAAAAACTAAGATTCCCGCTAAATACATTTTAGTGTTGGAGTTTTGTAGTAAAGTTCTGTAATGATACTTGTTAATTACAAACAGTTGTTACCACACTGACGGAGTTTGTAAGTAATCTTATCGTGAAACTTTTGAAGAGTTGTTTGTTTAGGAGGTGTGTACAGGAGCTGTTCTGTTATCGGCGATAAGGAGATGGCAGGAATTAACAACATATGGTACAAACTCACCTGGATAATATAATAAATAAATAAGTCGCCGTATTACAATCACAACTTTTGTTTCCCGTCTATCTGCCTGTACGTGGTTTTTATAAAAAAATTATATCCTTTGAATCAGTTAAGATAAAGTTATGAAACTCAAGAATTATATTAAACTTAGGTAGACCTTTTTGAAAATGAAATATACATCAAATAATTTTAACAGTTTTAAAATGGCTGACGTTCTTTTCTTTATTTTGCGTGTAATTATTTCCTCACCCACCTGACGAAGAGGATAGATTTCAATCCTCGAAACGTTGTGTTATACCTTTTGTAACATATAACGATGGAAAATGTCCGACATCCCAATATCATTTGAAAGCTTCCATCGCCAACAAAAAACTTAAAACAAGGAATCCTCATTGTGTTCTTTCGCTGTTCAGTTTCTCGACACTTGCGACATTTGTGTTCAAGGGTATTTAGAATTTAACCTATTTCCTGACACACAGGCCTATACGAGTACGTTACTGTACAGACGATACGCGGTAGGATGTTGGTAACCGCACTCAGTTAGTTGTCCGCAGATAACGGACCACAGATAACAGCTGTGTTCTATCTCTGTGTTGCCGCTGGAAACTTTAGTTCCGTAAGTTGTCTCCGGAAAGGGAAATCCAACAGTGTTTACTCTGCCTCGTGTAATCAAGACTAATAACGTGCCCGCCTTTGTCTACTTTAGCGGCTTCAGAGCCTTTCATCCGGTACGAAATTACGTGTTTTATAATCGGATTATGTCCGTTACAATATTGAAACTTCAAGTGTAGCCCAACACTTGGCTGAAGGAATTTTCTTGGAAATTTTAATAATTTCTTCATTCAACATTGTTCTACAGATTGTACGACCTAAATTTACAAATAGTTTATTTTAGTAATGTGTTTAATTAATTAAAAATAATTCGTTCAAATGTAGCCTGTGGCCTTGTAGTTCGTTTTTTAATATATATATATATATATATATATATATATATATATATATATATATATATATATATATATATATAATGAATTTGTCTATATGTCGTTTATATTATTGTAAACTAATTGACCGATTATTATGAAATTTGTATGTAAATTTATTTTTCCACGGAGAAGGTGTATATGCTATGCCCATTGATGTAACTCACCACCAGACAGCTTTGGAAAAGATATAAGTTTTCAAAGTGCCTGCACATTATAAACTGCAATTACGAGACAGTTAGGTATATTAAATAGCCAAACACTACTTGAAGGCGCTAAGTTTTGATGTGTATATGTCTTTAAAATATATTTCTGGTGATATTAAAGTGTCTTGAGTGTTAGACCGGATTATAATAAAGTACATGTACGTGTACACAATGGCTATAAACAAGCACTTTTGACAGATTTTCTTGATTGTGGTAACACGGTAAATTGTACATCGGCATTGGAAATATAATTCACTTGAACTAAAGTGCTCATACACGGACAAATGGTGCGAAATGCGTGGAAGCCGTGGGAAACAAATCAAATCAAATCGTTTAATTGCAGTTGACAATATACATTGCATAGCAAACGTCAATTTTCATGTCTAAATTTTTTCCATTCATCCCACATCAAGGCCACATTTAAACTTACAACATTCAAACATTCACTCCCCATTCATTCCATGCCAATTACGCCCACTTTCGGCGCTGGAGTCAGTTTCCTCATCGCGTGGTCTCCCAGTTGAATGCCAGAAACTCATCAACACTGTAGAAAGCGTTTGACGCCAGGCAGAGTTTGATACGAGTTTTTAACACCTTGGGCGTTGAGGCATTTTTTGAAACAGCTTGTGTATGGTATTGTGTCTTTCTTCACGATTGTAGAAAGCCGGCTGTTTTTATTTTTAAATGCACCGTCAGGGGAGACGTAATTTTAAAGATATATTTAAGTGGAGCTTTATTTTCTTTTTTCAGTTTTTTAAATTTTGTAAAATTTTAAATATTTGAACAATGACGTAAAAAACATATTTGAAATTTTTTCCGAATAATCTTTGAAATCTATCGAAAAAGTAAAAAGTTTACATTCGTGTATTAGCTATATATTTAAAGAAGACATCTCCCATAAATCTGCGAGTAGAACTATAAGTTGGTGAAAGTGCATGCGGTTAACAAGATATCAGTACAGTGTTCGTTTAATACGTAAATACGCATCTCTAATTTTAACGCTTCTAACTGTGTAATGGTTCAAATTAAAAATTTACTACCGTAAAATAAACTATTTACGGTAAACACAGATCGTTTATTTATTGTAGCGTAGTGGACATCATGAACTTCGCTCACAAGTACAACTAGAACGCTATGCAAAGTTGACGGACCGAATTATTATTGGATTCTGTCAGAACGGAAAAGAGAGTTTAACAGTAAAGATGCCGTGTTGACCCACCCTCCCCTCCCTCCTCCCCACCATTCTCTGGACCGACTGCCCAGAAGTGTTTGTCTTCCGGCGAATATTAACTTGACTTTTCGTCCCTTTAAACTTTCATTACTCCGAAGGAAGGCGTGGATCGGTAGAGATCGCGCGCATAAATAAAAATAGTAAAATCACTAATAAAAACACAATATATAATATTGCATTTTTTAAAATTTTGAATTAAAACTTAATCATATAAATTGAATAGCCTAAATGTGAGAAAGTTCCAATGTGGAGAGTGTTATTCTTGAAACAAGATATACGTAACTTCTTTGCATCTTGTATTTTTTTTTATTTTGAGTTTGAAATCTGAATATTGATAAAAAGAAGTCTCTCGTACACGGGAGTTTGTTTGTACTGGTTTAAGAAACTATAAGTATTTTGATTAGGACTTGCGTAAGATATTGTTAAAGAAATGCTAAGCTTTTTGAATGGAGGCGATAAATACATGACGTAGACTTTCTCCCGTGTTGTAGAACAACGTGAAGTGCTCTGGCCGAACGTCAACAGCGTGTAAGGGTCTTTGACAAACCAACTGTGGTGGCGGACAGCCTTAATTATGTTAGCTGTAATTAATTTCCTGATAGGATTGTCGGCAAGTAATTACCCAGCACTGTCCTGAGGCTCTTGGCACGCCATCGGTGGATTTGTCGTTTTGTTACGTTTGGGAGTTCAGTCGCCTTGTAAACTTCACTGTGTCTGTTGGAGAATGTTGAGCAAAACTTCGATACCGTGAAGGAAACTAGATTGAGTCTTTTCAACACACAGAAATAATAATTTTATTGAATTACGTTTTAAGCTGCTTTTTAGGAGTCAGCCTAAAAGTAGCTCCTTATGAACAATATCAAATCCCAACAAATGTACGCTCTTCTTTTTTTCTTGTAGAATCGGAAACAAAAAAAATATTTATTCAGTTGTTACACATGGTGTACATGAATGGCGTCACATGATTGAGAAAGTAAACGGTTAAGTTTACTATATACGCTTTATACTAGTATCTAATACAATATAATATTAACGATATTAAAAACTATTGTAAGTTGTATAACATTCAGAAAATGAATACAACGGCAGGTCAGTCAGGTAGCTTTTAAGATTATTTTTAAATAATTTATCATTTTCTATTTAGATTTACAGGCGTTGGTTGTTTAAAGAAATATACAGGGTGTCAATTAAGTCTGGAACCTCTTTTTTAATTTTTGAACCATAATAGAAAGAAATACCAAAGTTCACACGTGCTTACTGGTGATAGTAACGCACACATCTGCCCAATTACCGACCGGATAATCCCTTTGGGGGACGGTACACAAGGAGTCAGACAAAATTCTTAAATAGCAGCATAGGTCAAGTTTGGTATCAAATTAAAGGTCTTACTTAGCAGAGTACAATGCCGCAAACCGGACTTCAAAAGGTGGATTCATTCAGTAGTTATAGCTATTTGAATTTTAAAACAATTGAACAATGTAAATTATTAAGTATTACAAGTAAACACCAATTTTTAAGTACCTGTGATCAAAGTAAGTGTTCAAAATGTTCCCCTCCCATCATCTGACAATGTAGTAATCGAAGCCAGGAATCAATAATTATTACCAATAACACAACTACTGTTAGAATGTGAAAGTGGCAGATTGAGTCATACCCAGCATCCACAGAAACTTTACGTTTGGACAGGTATTATAGGAAATCAAATTATGGGCCCATTATTTATCAATGGTAATTTAAATGGTGACTCGTATCTAGCAATGCTCCAAAATGAAATAATTCCTGCACTACATTCCTGCTGCTCTTGGTCGACAATTTCAAATAATTTATTTCCAACAAGATGGTGCGCCACCACACTTTGCTCTCCTTGTTAGAGAATACTCGGATACAATATTCCTTCACAGATGGATTGGAAGACGTGGTGCAGTAGAGTGGCCTGCTCGTTCCCCTGATTTATCTCCGCTGGATTTTTTTTCGGGGATACCTCAAAGATAAAGTTTATCGTACTAAGCCTCGAGATTTGGCGCACCTAAGAAATCTCATAGTCCAAGAAGCTCAAGATATTCCTCGTGACTACCTTCAAAATGCAGTGGATGGCTTTTACAACCGCCTAGGACATTGCCAGACGATGGTAGGGGAACATTTTGAACACTTACTTTGATCACAGGTACTTAAAAATTGGTGTTTACTTGTAATACTTAATAATTTACATTGTTCAATCGTTTTAAAATTCAAATAGCTATAACTACTGAATGAATCCACCTTTTTAAGTCCGGTTTGCGGCATTGTACTCTGCTAAGTAAGACCTTTAATTTGATACCAAACTTGACCTATGCTGCTATTTAAGAATTTTGTCTGACTCCTTGTGGACCGTCCCCCAAAGGGATTATCTGGTCGGTAATTGGGCAGATATGTGCGTTACTATCACCAGTAAGCACGTGTGAACTTTGGTATTTTTTTATATTGTGGTTTAAAAATTAAAAAAGAGGTTCCAGACTTAATTGACACCCTGTATACACATCGCATATTTAATACAGCAACTATAAACCTGTGACCAAATATAAGGGCGCAATAGTGTTTGAGGTTCTTTACAGGGTGAATTCCATACAGCCGGATCTTAACTTTATAGTTCTGCAGACATACGGACAACTGCTGTACCATTCTTCCCCGGACCAATATGAACGAACCCGTGCACCAAGTTTATGAATGAGTGTTATTGCTCAGTTTAATTTTAATATTATTTATCTTCTACACAGAATAAATTATAATGACGTCCCCGTGAATGTAAGCAGTATTACGTAATAAGACGTACAGCAAGGGATTATTAAGTCCCGGACTAAACTGATTATTTCGTTTGGCCAATTCTGAACAGTTGTTGTAACAAGATAATATTGCGACCAAAATAACCGCACTCAGGGCTTAATATACTGTTTGTTCACGTACACGGAGGTGTGCTTTCTAACAGTAATTTGAGGTCCCTTGGATTGTTGTGAGGACTAAGTGGACAATAAACAACCACTGCAGACGTGACAGTGTTCAGAACGCTTAAAAACTGATGTCACGCTTGTAATAAAACCTACCAACACGCTTCAATAGTGGTTAGGTTCTAATCTAAGATGCAGTAATATTGGAGTTTTGGACACATCATTATACAAATAGTATCTCATATCTTCAAACTGATGTCACGCTTGTAATAAAACCTACCAACACGCTTCAATAGTGGTTAGGTTCTAATCTGAGATGCAGTAATATTGGGGTTTTGGACACATCATTATACAAGTAGTATTTCATATCTTCAAACTGATGGCACGCTTGTAATAAAACCTACCAACACGCTTCAATAGTGGTTAGTTTCTAATCTAAGATGCAGTAATATTGGGGTTTTGGACACATCATTATACAAATAGTTTATCTCATATCTTCAAACTGATGTCACGCTTGTAATAAAACCTACCAACACGTTTCAATAGTGGTTAGGTTCTAATCTGAGATGCAGTAATATTGGGGTTTTGGACACATCATTATACAAATAGTATCTCATATCTTCAAACTGATGTCACGCTTGTAATAAAACCTACCAACACGCTTCAATAGTGGTTAGTTTCTAATCTGAGATGCAGTAATATTGGGGTTTTGGACACATCATTATACAAATAGTTTATCTCATATCTTAAAAGCGTTTTTCCCCGGTTAGGCCAAGCTTAAATTTGAAGTCTATTGAAAGGATAACAGGTTTTCGGACATTTGCCATCGTTAGAGGTTACTAAAGGTATAACACAACGTTTCGAGGACTAGAATCTATCTTCTTCGTCAGGTGGGGAGGTAAGAATTACGTACAAAATAAGAAAAGAAAGGGGAACACATACCAGACAGGTGCTTGGAGTCCGGTCCCAGGATTACAATCCTCGAGACATTGTGTTGTATGTTGTAACATATAACAATGAGGACGTAACGCTGTAGCTGATCAACCTGGGGAGAATTGGTGTATATTCGAGGATTGGAAGCATTGTGTTATACCTTCGATGACTTGAATACCTACGATTGGAAATGTATGTTTTTGTATGTATTAAAACCTTCCTCACCAGATGAAGAGGATAGATTCCAATAGTCGAAACGTTGTTGCCGTTTGTAACCTGTAACGATGGCCAATGTCCGAAATCATGTTATCCTTCCATCGTCAATAACAAACTTTAAACAGTTATTTTGTTCTCACTTCCTCACCAGATGAAGAGGATAGATTCCAATAGTCGAAACGTTGTTGCCGTTTGTAACCTGTAACGATGGCCAATGTCCGAAATCATGTTATCCTTCCATCGTCAATAACAAACTTTAAACAGTTATTTTGTTCTCACTTCCCCACCAGATGAAGAGGATAGATTCCAATAGTCGAAACGTTGTTGCCGTTTGTAACCTGTAACGATGGCCAATGTCCGAAATCATGTTATCCTTCCATCGTCAATAACAAACTTTAAACAGTTATTTTGTTCTCACTTCCTCACCAGATGAAGAGGATAGATTCCAATAGTCGAAACGTTGTTGCCGTTTGTAACCTGTAACGATGGCCAATGTCCGAAATCATGTTATCCTTCCATCGTCAATAACAAACTTTAAACAGTTATTTTGTTCTCACTTCCTCACCAGATGAAGAGGATAGATTCCAATAGTCGAAACGTTGTTGCCGTTTGTAACCTGTAACGATGGCCAATGTCCGAAATCATGTTATCCTTCCATCGTCAATAACAAACTTTAAACAGTTATATTGTTCTCACTTCCCCACCAGATGAAGAGGATAGATTCCAATAGTCGAAACGTTGTTGCCGTTTGTAACCTGTAACGATGGCCAATGTCCGAAATCATGTTATCCTTCCATCGTCAATAACAAACTTTAAACAGTTATATTGTTCTCACTTCCTCACCAGATGAAGAGGATAGATTCCAATAGTCGAAACGTTGTTGCCGTTTGTAACCTGTAACGATGGCCAATGTCCGAAATCATGTTATCCTTCCATCGTCAATAACAAACTTTAAACAGTTATATTGTTCTCACTTCCCCACCAGATGAAGAGGATAGATTCCAATAGTCGAAACGTTGTTGCCGTTTGTAACCTGTAACGATGGCCAATGTCCGAAATCATGTTATCCTTCCATCGTCAATAACAAACTTTAAACAGTTATATTGTTCTCACTTCCTCACCAGATGAAGAGGATAGATTCCAATAGTCGAAACGTTGTTGCCGTTTGTAACCTGTAACGATGGCCAATGTCCGAAATCATGTTATCCTTCCATCGTCAATAACAAACTTTAAACAGTTATATTGTTCTCACTTCCCTCACCAGATGAAGAGGATAGATTCCAATAGTCGAAACGTTGTTGCCGTTTGTAACCTGTAACGATGGCCAATGTCCGAAATCATGTTATCCTTCCATCGTCAATAACAAACTTTAAACAGTTATATTGTTCTCAGGCTATATACAGTTTGTGTAACTCTTCTGTTCTAAATTATAAATGTTCAATTGTAAATGTGTATTATAATTTTGTAATTTTGTGGTGAAAAACACATGAAACAACGTATTAGAAATGGTGCTTTAAAAAAAATAATATTCACAAGAATGACTAGAATGTTTTGATTCTGCTGTTGTTGTTTTTTTTTTTTTATTAGGCTCTCTACTCATCCCAGTAAGTTTGCCTGTATGTACAATATCTAACACATAAAACAATGCTCACCCCCACCCCCACAATCACTGGTCTAGTGCTCACAGTATGTACCCCCCTCGCCCCCTCTCTATCTCCCCTTGTACCAGCAACAGTTGCCGATAATTAGTGTAGTGTATCGTATGGGTTTCTCATTAGTTGTTTCCAAGTACCGTACACGATAATGGGAGTTCTATAATCGTACTCGTACGTCAAAAAGCAATATATTTAGATTTTCCATTGTAGTGTGTGGGTTAGCTTCAGTGAATCAGTTTTAGTTCGGGTGGAAACCTCGATTAAGCGGGAATTTTACTTCAGAATGTCGGAAAGAGAGTGGCGTCCTGCAAACAACAATCGAGCCCGCACAGTGTTACACACGTACAGTGGTCACGTGACTGGATGTGGAGGTTTATGAGGTCTGAGCGTCCACCTCGCCCTTTCCCCTCCCCCTGTGTGCCAAACGACGAAGGAAACGGCAACAACTGCTTCTACTAAACTTCGTGGTGTCATTTCCTCGACTCTCTTAAGACTTTTGGAGATATCATAAAAAATAATCTTTGGGTGGATTGTTAACAACCCCCATCCCCCCAACTCTCACCACCCCGGACCAAGCAATGTGGCCAGTGTTACATGAACGATAAATCAATGAGTACAGTAAATCAATATAACGTACTTTTGTTTTCATTTTTTTTCAGACAGCGCGTTAATTAAACAGGCCTAGTAGTGGCCATAGCTACGGCCATAGCAGCGATCTGGCAACACCGCCTCTGACGTCATCGGACTACTTTTGTACGGGCTGCTGTAGTGAACGTGTGATAATGAGGAAATACCATGTGAATAAATATTCTGACCAATTTATCTTCTGCTAGTCAACAGTCAAACAGCGAGGTGATATTTCAGGTGTTGTACAAGGTTATTAACGGTTCTCTTCGTTTTATTAAAGTTGTTAGCTTTTCGTTACTACTCGTAGGCTATATCACTACGTTTCGTATACACAAATTCAGTAATAGTAACTTGATGAAAACTGGCAAGTCCTCTTCGTTTTATTAAAAGTTGTTAGCTTTTCGTTACTACTCGTAGGCTATATCACTACGTTTCGTATACACAAATTCAGTAATAGTAATTTGATGAAAACTGGCAGTCCTCTTCGTTTTATTAAAGTTGTTAGCTTTTCGTTACTACTCGTAGGCTATATCACTACGTTTTCGTATACACAAATTCAGTAATAGTAATTTGATGAAAACTGGCAGTCCTCTTCGTTTTATTAAAGTTGTTAGCTTTTCGTTACTACTCGTAGGCTATATCACTACGTTTCGTATACACCAAATTCAGTAATAGTAATTTGATGAAAACTGGCAGTCCTCTTCGTTTTATTAAAGTTGTTAGCTTTTCGTTACTACTCGTAGGCTATATCACTACGTTTCGTATACACAAATTCAGTAATAGTAATTTGATGAAAACTGGCAGTCCTCTTCGTTTTATTAAAGTTGTTAGCTTTTCGTTACTACTCGTAGGCTATATCACTACGTTTCGTATACACAAATTCAGTAATAGTAATTTGATGAAAACTGGCAGTCCTCTTCGTTTTATTAAAGTTGTTAGCTTTTCGTTACTACTCGTAGGCTATATCACTACGTTTCGTATACACAAATTCAGTAATAGTAACTTGACGAAAACTGGCAGTCCTCTTCGTTTTATTAAAGTTGTTAGCTTTTCGTTACTACTCGTAGGCTATATCACTACGTTTCGTATACACAAATTCAGTAATAGTAATTTTGATGAAAACTGGCAGTCCTCTTCGTTTTATTAAAGTTGTTAGCTTTTTCGTTACTACTCGTAGGCTATATCACTACGTTTCGTATACACAAATTCAGTAATAGTAACTTGACGAAAAACTGGCAGTCCTCTTCGTTTTATTAAAGTTGTTAGCTTTTCGTTACTACTCGTAGGCTATATCACTCACTACGTTTCGTATACACAAATTCAGTAATAGTAATTTGATGAAAACTGGCAGTCCTCTTCGTTTTATTAAAGTTGTTAGCTTTTCGTTACTACTCGTAGGCTATATCACTACGTTTCGTATACACAAATTCAGTAATAGTAATTTGATGAAAAACTGGCAGTCCTCTTCGTTTTATTAAAGTTGTTAGTTACTACTCGTAGGCTATATCACTACGTTTCGTATACACAAATTCAGTAATAGTAATTTGATGAAAACTGGCAGTCCTCTTCGTTTTATTAAAGTTGTTAGCTTTTCGTTACTACTCGTAGGCTATATCACTACGTTTTCGTATACACAAATTCAGTAATAGTAACTTGACGAAAACTGGCAGTCCTCTTCGTTTTATTAAAAGTTGTTAGCTTTTCGTTTACTACTCGTAGGCTATATCACTACGTTTCGTATACACAAATTCAGTAATAGTAATTTGATGAAAACTGGCAGTCCTCTTCGTTTTATTAAAGTTGTTAGCTTTTCGTTACTACTCGTAGGCTATATCACTACGTTTCGTATACACAAATTCAGTAATAGTAATTTGATGAAAACTGGCAGTCCTCTTCGTTTTATTAAAGTTGTTAGTTTTACTACTCGTAGGCTATATCACTACGTTTTCGTATACACAAATTCAGTAATAGTAATTTGATGAAAACTGGCAGTCCTCTTCGTTTTATTAAAGTTGTTAGCTTTTCGTTACTACTCGTAGGCTATATCACTACGTTTCGTATACCACAAAATTCAGTAATAGTAATTTGATGAAAACTGGCAGTCCTCTTCGTTTTATTAAAAGTTGTTAGCTTTTCGTTTACTACTCGTAGGCTCTATATCACTACGTTTCGTATACACAAATTCAGTAATAGTAATTTGATGAAAACTGGCCAGTCCTCTTCGTTTTATTAAAGTTGTTAGCTTTTTCGTTACTACTCGTAGGCTATATCACTACGTTTCGTATACACAAATTCAGTAATAGTTAATTTGATGAAAACTGGCAGTCCTCTTCGTTTTATTAAAGTTGTTAGCTTTTCGTTACTACTCGTAGGCTATATCACTACGTTTCGTATACACAAATTCAGTAATAGTAATTTGATGAAAACTGGCAGTCCTCTTCGTTTTATTAAAGTTTGTTAGCTTTTCGTTACTACTCGTAGGCTATATCACTACGTTTCGTCGTATACACAAATTCAGTAATAGTAATTTGATGAAAACTGGCAGTCCTCTTCGTTTTATTAAAGTTGTTAGCTTTTCGTTACTACTCGTAGGCTATATCACTACGTTTCGTTATACACAAATTCAGTAATAGTAACTTGATGAAAAACTGGCAGTCCTCTTCGTTTTATTAAAGTTGTTAGCTTTTCGTTACTACTCGTAGGCTATATCACTACGTTTCGTATACACAAATTCAGTAATAGTAACTTGATGAAAACTGGCAGTCCTCTTCGTTTCCCAGTTGTAAGTGATCTGTGGCAGTAGTAAACCGTAGTCAGCTTTAACTGCATCAGCTACAGTATAATATACAGGGTGTCCCGTAACTCTCTGGACAAAGGTATACCACGTTATTGCTCAGGTCGTGTTGTTTAAGTTTGTTTTGACAACGGAAGGTTGGAAAGGATAACAGGATTTCGAAAATTTGCCATTGTTATAGGTTTTATAAGGTATAAAACAACGTTTCGAGGATTGGAATCTATCCTCTTTGTCGGGTGGGGAGATGTTAATATATGCAACAATAAAGAACAGAAAAAAGTAAAGAAAGAAAAGTAAAGGGTTCAAATATACCCAAAAGCTGCTTGGAGTCCAGTCCAGGCGTTGTCACTGCACAGGATGCAAGTCCCGAGCACAAATCACAAGTACGAGGATCACAATCGCACATCACACCAGCACAGGGCCTGCAGTGAAAGCGCATGGACTGGACTCCAAGCAGGTTTTGGATATGTACCCTTTTCTCCCTCTTCTTTACTTCTACCTTTTATAAGTTATAACAATGGCAAATGTCCAAAATCCTGTTATCCTCCCATGTTGTGTTAGCTACACAGATACTCAGACAGACAAGGTGTGGTGAGGCTCGGGGATTAATCCGTTAGTTCCGAGGTCCGACGCTAGGACTGCGCCACGTATCTCAGATTGTTACCATTGACATGTTTGCTCCCAGATGGCAGTCCGATCGAACACTTGCCGTGCCTGAAATTATAGAATTGGATAAGTTGTCATTAGTTGTCTCTTGTCTAAATACGGTATTGCAATCAAAGCTACAAGTTACTGGTCTTAAGTATGTAAGAATGGCGTTCCTTATTGATCAGTATTAAAAATATTGAAGTACTAATTTAAAAACCTAAAATAAAAGAATTGCTTTTTTATCAGTTTGATTCCGAAAATGTGTGAACTAATCTTTTTCGTGTTTAATACTTTATTTGCACCCATATCATTGACATAGAGTAACCTGCACATTTTATTCTCTTTGTAGATATTTAATGAGGGTTCCCTGTAGTGATGTTTTTTTGTTTGTTTCCATAAATAAATAATCTTTATGCTCATTTTTTAAAAATACTAATGGTACGTTAAATAAAAGTATAATAATATTGTTCATTTATAATGATTGGCGTCAGAAACAACATCGGTTTCCGCGCACAATACATTGTCACATTTTTGTCAACGGTTTTCCTCATGTTACTTTGTGACACGCGTAAACTATTGAAACTGTATACTCCCTGTGTCACATTATCATATAATTACATTGTTCGCATTGTAAGTAAATATCGCAGTGGCCGCGGATCAATAAAGATGTCGAGCCGTGAGGTAATCGTGTCGTATTGACGTTTCCCTGGCGGCCACAATTTGCGCTGGGGAAAAGCCGATGTTTGACCACGTGTTGTGAAATAATATTACCTCAAGTGCGGGAAGCGGCGAGAGTGATTGATAGCGTTGTAGTACGTGCGGTGGTGAAACAGTTGGCAGGGAGACCTTTAGAAACGGTTTTATTAAAATAACGTTTCCTCGTCTCTCTGTTGGCTATCACGAAAGGTATCGGCCACGAACGAAAGAGATAATTTATGCACGTGTGTTCACAAACCAAAAGCGCTCTGTGTTGTATTGAATGTGCGAAATAGATGAGATGGAACTCTCAAAGGTCGTAATAATAAGTACTCGATATTCGAAAGTCGACTAAAGAATTTAATCATGTCAAATAAAACTTAAATGTACAACTTTTTAATGTTCAATTAAAACATGACATATATAAACTTAATTAAAAATTTGATAATATAAAAAAATGTTTGTCTGAATGTCCTTTATAGAATCGTAATCTGTTTGACCGATCGTTATAGAAATTTGTATGTATAGGTATTTTTCCGGGGAGAAGGTTTACATGCTATGCTCATTGATGTAACTCGCCACCAGGCGGCGCTGCAAAAGATTCCAAAACGCCTGCACTTTGTAAACTGCAACTACGGGACAGTTACATGTATTAAAAAGCCAAACTCTATTTGAAAGTTGCTAAGTTAGGATTTATATTTTTATTTAAAATACACTTCTGGTTGAACTTAAAGCTTTGGTACAAAGCTATAATAAAGTACATTTACGTGTACAATGGCCGTAAACATACACAGATCTTCTTCATCTTGGCAACAAGGTAAACTCTACATCGGCGTTAGAAATACTCGTTTAATTCACTTGAACCAGAAGTGCTCATACACGGGCAAAACTTACGTAAAGCGTGCGAAGCCGCTAGCGAACAGCTAGTAATGTACTGGAAATTATTGAACAAGTTCAAAAAAAGATTGTTGAGATATTTACATTATAAACGCTTCAATGTTTTTGCATATTTAGTGCCATACAATGAGTTGTTGGAAATGTGTGAGCTGGAGAGTCTGAGACGGAGGAGACAGGTCCTGGCGCAAGTGTACTCCGGGTCGGGTGGAGAGTCTGAGACGGAGCAGACAGGTCCTGGCGCAAGTGTACTCCGGGTCGGGTGGAGAGTCTGAGACGGAGCAGACAGGTCCTGGCGCAAGTGTACTCCGGGTCGGGTGGAGAGTCTGAGACGGACGAGACAGGTCCTGGCGCAAGTGTACTCCGTATCGGGTGGAGAGTCTGAGACGGAGCAGTCAGGTCCTGGCGCAAGTGTTCTCCGGATCGGGTGGAGAGTCTGAGACGGAGGAGACAGGTCCTGGCGCAAGTGTA
This sequence comes from Homalodisca vitripennis, assembly GCF_021130785.1. NCBI lineage: Eukaryota > Metazoa > Arthropoda > Insecta > Hemiptera > Cicadellidae > Homalodisca > Homalodisca vitripennis. The sequence continues at coordinate 18,881,460 of NC_060214.1, forward strand.
CTCCGGATCGGGTGGAGAGTCTGAGACGGAGCAGTCAGGTCCTGGCGCAAGTGTACTCCGGGTCGGGTGGAGAGTCTGAGATGGAGGAGACAGGTCCTGGCGCAAGTGTACTCCGGGTCGGGTGGAGAGTCTGAGACGGAGGAGACAGGTCCTGGCGCAAGTGTACTCCGGGTCGGGTGGAGAGTCTGAGACGGAGGAGACAGGTCCTGGCGCAAGTGTACTCCGGGTCGGGTGGAGAGTCTGAGACGGAGGAGACAGGTCCTGGCGCAAGTGTACTCCGGGTCGGGTGGAGAGTCTGAGACGGAGGAGACAGGTCCTGGCGCAAGTGTACTCCGGGTCGGGTGGAGAGTCTGAGACGGAGGAGACAGGTCCTGGCGCAAGTGTACTCCGGGTCGGGTGGAGAGTCTGAGACGGAGGAGACAGGTCCTGGCGCAAGTGTACTCCGGGAGTCCGCAGTTACCGGGTGCCCAATTTCAACAGCAGACATAAGTGTTTGTTTATTTTTCATATTCACGCACTGCGACGCGTGCATTCTTTCCTTTCTTATAATACAAGGACGATGAGGTCTTATAATACAATACTTTTGGGTCCGACACCCTTAGACTTTGACTCGCCTAACACCAAATCGCGAGGGGATTAGCGATTCATCAACAAATCTTATAATCATAACGACGTGTTCTGTTCAGAAGTACATCACCACGACTTATCCATTTCAATCTGGAAAATACAACATCATCGTAGATAAGTTACTTTACTATTTGAAAATTTACTGTATACATTCTCGCATATACATATATGTCTCGCATGAAAGGGCTAGACATCGGAGAACATTAATACCAAGCCTTAACGAGTAACAGGATTGCGATAATATATACAGGGTGTATACAAAAGGGTGTCACACTTGCACAAGCCGGGGGCACCAAACATGTAACAGTTGAGAGGTATCAGTAGACTGTTGCTCCCACCTCTTTGAAGTGGTCGTGCTCGTTTATGCATTGACGGATTTCATTGAAACAAGTGCAGTTAAAATTGAAATGAAATTGTTCAAATATTTGGTAACACATTAAAAAAAAAACATTCTCTTGTCCATTCAAACCTATGTGCAAATTTGGTTTCTTTAGCGTAACACGAATATATAATATGTTTGTGTATGTATATAATTTTAGTGCAATCTGGATGGTACAATGACAGGTACTGTTTAAATGCGAGAGGAATTATTTGACACTTTACTCAGCATTAAAAGCTGGGTTTAAGAGGTTTATTAATTGAATTAATCGCATAGCAGTTGGCTTTCATTGATTGTTGTAATTTATTGAATTCCCTGACTGCCTGCTCAAGGCAATCTTAATTAATGTAGAGTGTACTCGTAAAATTCATTTCCTGGCAAATTTCCGTGTATAGATTTTAAAACTCTTCGCCGATACTTAGTCTGTGTGGTCGCTTCTGCTCTAATGATGTTGAACTGGTAAATCGATTAAATATTAAAATAATTAGAAATTGCTTTATTTTGTGTCAAAATATGTAGTTATTTAGTGTTGTGCTCTGGGTTTCCGTGTTGTCAGTGCAAATAATACACAGGGACCTCGTTCGAAATGGGAGTAATACACGTTTCTTTGTGGAGGCCATTTGTCAAAGGATTAAAAATTCACACTCACCTGTGTTCGCTCTCAGCAGAGTTGCGCGTAATGGGTTGTTTTTATTCCTTTCCGCTCCTTATGAGGCGGCCGTAAATTATTTTTTCCTTTTTTAGTTTCAGATTTTTAGACGTTCTCCTGGAAACATCCATTCGTCTTCACTCTCCCCTCCCCATCCCAAACATAACGGTGATGAAATCTTCGATATACGAGTACAAAGTAGCAGTGTTTTAAATGTATGCATGCTCTTTGTGTTCTTGTAGAGAACTGTCTGCCGTGTCCGGAGGGCTGTGACACTACCACCAAAATATCAAATCTTCCCCCATTCGTAGTTCCCTATAGCGAGTTGTAAGCATATTCGACACGCATATTTGTGGTAGCTTCTGTGAAACAAATTCAAATAATAAATTGCGTGAAGTTTGTGGGATACTTAGAGCCAAGTTATTGTGAAACGGTGGTTTTCACGAATATTTACGCCAACTTTAGCGACCAGATCGTCAGTCACAATGGTCGGACGTCCACTCTTCTCTGGTAACCAACGCCGAATGAACACGTTTTGTAGTCCTGACAGAGATCCAGTTTCGGTTCTTCAAAGCTGGCTGGCCCGCTCTCTGTAGTCCTGACAGAGATCTAGTTTCGGTTCTTCAAAGCTGGCTGCCCCGCTCTCTGTAGTCCTGACAGAGATCTAGTTTCGGTTCTTCAAAGCTGGCTGCCCCGCTCTCTGTAGTCCTGACAGAGATCTAGTTTCGGTTCTTCAAAGCTGGCTGCCCCGCTCTCTGTAGTCCTGACAGAGATCTAGTTTCGGTTCTTCAAAGCTGGCTGCCCCGCTCTCTGTAGTCCTGACAGAGATCTAGTTTCGGTTCTTCAAAGCTGGCTGCCCCGCTCTCTGTAGTCCTGACAGAGATCTAGTTTCGGTTCTTCAAAGCTGGCTGCCCCGCTCTCTGTAGTCCTGACAGAGATCTAGTTTCGGTAGTGTTGCGTATAGAGTCCTTGCCTTCCAGAAAAGGTCCACGTACCTCGCAGTTTTATTTAGAGACCAGTATTGCTTCAAAATTCAGTGAAACCAACGCTTAAAAACCCACAACGTTGCATATTGGACGTTGGATAATGGACGCTGTAGTCCATTTCAACCTAGCACTTGCTTGCTTAGAAGTCGTCAACTGCTACCTTGCTGTACATAAACTTTTATTTGTGGAATATATTCGTACAAAATGGATGTATCAAATATGCGACTTTCATGACAATATGGTCCAAACAGTGTAATAGAGATAGGTAACAGCACGAGTTATGGCATTATGATTTTAATAAATGAATACATGTAAATGCAAGTATCTGGAGTGGTTTTTATTTTCTATAAAGATTACATTTGTACTAAAATCTAGCAAATCAATAGGAAGTAACAAACGTAGTTAATTACAGTCGGAAACAGTCGATGATTCAGAGGGCAGTCCGACCATTGTGTTAGAAAGCATTTGTGTCGCCGAGATTGGAGCTACTGTGTTTCCCTTTAGAGAGCGTAAATCAGCTGAGATTGCTAGTTTCTTCAAATAATAGTTATTACCGAATCCCCATTTAAAACATTAGCTAGAGAATTAAATTAGAGGACAACGCGCTACGAAAAATCAGAACCTTTGTGTTTCTGTTTGCAAGTGGTTTTGAAAGCAAGGTCTGGTTGTCGCGCACCCCCGAAATGACGAGGTCTAGGATTTAAACCCTAGTTTAGGCAATGTGAATAGAAACATGATCTGTTTGTATTTCTAATATCTAATATCTATGGTATATTGTGTTCATAATCGCTTGTGTTCAGTGATTATCACAATGTTGTCTGTTACACGACTTACAGTACTTTCATGAAACATCAATTCTTTCCTTGCGCCAGTCGGGTATAATAACTAACATATATCAACAACGTCACATTCCTATTTAATACTAGGCATTCTGGGGAGTGGGAATCTCTGCCATACCGTTACTTAAGTCGTATTCAAGTAATAACTCATTTCATATATATCTCAGACCATATTTATATAAAATATATGTAAAAAATTTACTGATTTTAGTTTATTCGAACCTTTGTCAATTGAAATATTCAAACATAAGTTAATAATTGTCTACTGCATATCGGACTTTGAGGAGGCCGAGACCTTGTTACTGTCCGAGTGTGGGCGGTCATGACTTGTACAGTTGTACCAACTGTTTGCTCATGATTATAATTTACCTACGACTAACTGCTACAGTAAACATTGCTGAATACTTCATTTATCTCCACCTTGTTGACAGGTACTAGAATACACTGATGGCGATGAACGTTTTAATTTAATTGACACTGCAGTGACTTTGCAGTAAGAAATATATCAGTGATACATTCCTTGGAGATTAGTTTGTTATATAAGTGCTATAAATTAATAATACAACTTAACTCCAGCCTACGCACAGGCTGCTTGCTTGTGTAGGCTAATTTACAAGCGTTATGTATTGTACATGTAATATATTAACTATCAATTAATAATACAACTTAACTCCAGCCTACGCACAGGCTGCTTGCTTGTGTAGGCTAATTTACAAGCGTTATGTATTGTACATGTAATATATTAACTATCAATTAATAATACAACTTAACTCCAGCCTACGCACAGGCTGCTTGCTTGTGTAGGCTAATTTACAAGCGTTATGTATTGTACATGTAATATATTAACTATCAATTAATAATACAACTTAACTCCAGCCTACGCACAGGCTGCTTGCTTGTGTAGGCTAATGTACAAGCGTTATGTATTGTACATGTAATATATTAACTATCAATTAATAATACAACTTAACTCCAGCCTACGCACAGGCTGCTTGCTTGTGTAGGCTAATGTACAAGCGTTATGTATTGTACATGTAATATATTAACTATCAATTAATAATACAACTTAACTCCAGCCTACGCACAGGCTGCTTGCTTGTGTAGACTAATGTACAAGCGTTATGTATTGTACATGTAATATATTAACTATCAATTAATAATACAACTTAACTCCAGCCTACGCACAGGCTGCTTGCTTGTGTAGGCTAATGTACAAGCGTTATGTATTGTACATGTAATATATTAACTATCAATTCATATATTAATGCTAATTGTGATTGTATTTTAATTGTAATGGAAAAAAAACTTACTTTCTTTCATTTCATTTCACGCAGTAATTTGTAGTCGATCGAGATAACTACTCTAATAATTGTTTAAATGCATCGTACATCGTACATGTGTTGTGAAAATATGCTTATCCACCTTGAGAATGTCATGGATTTCGAATGCTATGGCATGTTCGGCCTGTCGTTTCCATGTTGCCACGGCGCTGGCAGGCAATACAGGTACTGGCAGGCGTTGCGGGTTGCGGCCAGTTAATTGCAGGAGCTCAGGATGCGGTTGTTGGAACATATCTGCGTACCGTTATCACATCACGTTAGCTCCGTCCAGTTACTCTTTACACTATATACATGTATATGAAAACTAGTTGTGGTTACTTAAGTTTACCTGTTTGGAAAAACATAAAAATATGAAATGTTTAATTTTTTTGTTATTTCTGTGCAGGTAAGTACTGCTGATGGCTGGTTGAGTGCTGCAGACTTCCCGACTAAGGCGTGTTGACGGTAATGTCCACATTACAATGGAACTGTAATCTGTTCGTGCAAAACCAACCAAAAGAATTTTTCAGACCCTCCTGCACAGGGTGAAAGTATGTTCAGACTATGTGATGTTTTTTAGTTTTGCTTTGGAACTTTTTAAATTTGGCATGGATTTTAAATGTCATGACAGTGAATTAAGTGTTCCAAAAGAAATATTGAATGTGTTCAAATAGAAAGTTTCCCTCTACCTCCGTGATTACAAAAGTTTGTGTGATGCATATCATAATGGGGGCAAAGAGAAAAAATGAAATAAAATACATAAATAAATAAAAAAAACAAAATATACCATACATTATACTGTGATAAATCAAGAGATGGGGAAGAATAAGTATATCTTTTGACCTAAAAGCTCCCTCCAGTTAAACCCTAGACGGTACTTGGAGCTCTCTTTTGTTGTTGGATGAAACTTGTAATAATTGGAATATCTGGTGAAGGTTATTACAAAGACGAGAACCAAACAGGATGTACCGGTCAGACACCTTAGCGCAATCACTGAAGAACGTATTTGTTTCGTAAGATTATGTCATGTTTGATTTGTTTTAATTCGTGGGGGTTCCAGTTGAGATAATAATCCGTCTTAAAGTCGTTTATTACGTTACATCTATAGTGTTTTAAAAGAAAAAACATCCGAAGTTTTACGACTTGAAAGGACATTAGGATTTACAGCAATTTGCCGTCGTTATGTGTTAGAAAATGAAACACTACGTTTCGAAGATTGGAATCTACCCTCTTTTTCAGGTGTCGGAAATCCTAATAGACAAACACGTACAACAAATTTAAAAATTATAAAGTACGGCAATGCACTGAAACTCAAACACTCAAGTAATACTTTTAAGTCCAGACTGGTGAGACTGGCTCCCAGCTGACGTCACTGCACTGAACTAGAACACTGAACAACACGTGATACGTGCCAGCGATGGTGGAAAACTGTATCACGACACGGTTAAAGACTGTTTTGGTATAGAGAAAAACACGGTCCAGTGGATTCTAAAAAGTTATAAAAATTTTATAGATAGTCCTCTATTGACTTAATTACATTAAAACATAAAACCAATATTTAATAGTCTACTTTTATTTTTTGTGAGGCCTTTCGATAGCAAGGCTATTTTCTTCAGACACACCACAAAATAGCCTTGCTATTGAAAGGCCTCACAAAAAATAAAAGTATTAAATATTGGGTTTATGTTTTAATGTAATTAAGTTTACAGTAACCAATATAAGCTCCATCTACAACAGTCCTCTATTGGTCGATTGGAATGTAAACAAAATGTGTTGATATATAAAATGAATTTAAATTGATACATTTGAAACGAAGGAATGTATGGGTAAGTAGCAAGAACTGATAGAAATTAATTATAAGCTTTTTTATACACGTTTTTCCCGGATAGGAATGTAATAATTATTCACCTGCATGTGCATAACACGAAGTACGAGATACATTGTAAAAGTTTAGAGCCTTTTTTTACCTGAAACATCAAATCTAATGAAAACTGTAAACGTTTTAAATAACAATAACAATACACAGGATACAAAGAATAATGTTCCCCCACACAGACTGAATATCTAGTGAATTAGAATGTTTTGTTTTTCTTCAGCACTGAACTTGTCACCTCTGTTTTTCATTTTACTGTAGAATTTCATTAGTTTCACCGTCGATTTCGATTGCACGGTGCTTTTGTTGTTTGATTTTAGTAGAAACTTCTTTATTACTTTATATTTACAATACTTGTTTATAGTTTGTTATTCATGGTGGATGATTAATAAGATTTCATCGTTATATGTTACAAATAGTATAACACTGCATTTCGAGGATTGAAATCTACCCTCTTCTTCAGATGTAAAACCCCCTAATACATTCAAGAAACTAAAAATGCGGCAATGGACTCCCTCTCAAAGATCTAAATGGTACTGCAGTCTTCCAACTTCGTTAATTCAGCTGTGACATGTTATTTTTGCTCTTCGCTCCGGTGCTATGACATCATTTGGGTTCATTCTCTCCAGTCTGGACTTCAAGCAGTTCGTCTACAAGTCAAGTATCATTTTCATCTTTGAGTGGCAGTCCTTGGGCACACATTTAGCCTGAGGAAGGGGGTAGATTTCAATCTGCGAAACGTTGTTATACATTTTGTAACGATATTCACAATGTTAACTACTGACGCCAACACTACCGTAATGTATACAGATCCAGCACTGTCAGACATCCCAAGGGCTTATAATTGTTATATTAATAGAGTAGAACGCATAGGTTACCAACAGGTGTTTCAGGGCGGGTTTTAAATTGATTTTCGTTATTGGAACACTTGTTGCCCCCAGGGAGCTCGGTGATGAGTCTGACACCAACTTGTTGCAGATCGTGTGAGAAATGTTAACCTTTGTTGCTTGGGAGGTATCATATTGATGAACATCCATCACAATTCTAAGTGCACCTAGATAATTATGCAGTACACGAACGCCTCACAATTTTAAATTCCTTGAAATATTCCTAACACGACTCTAGATTACCTTGTTCTTACTTCTTAAATCTTATTTCAAAATTTCGACTGTTTACATAGATTCTAGATCGTAGATTCCTGATTTTTTGATTTATTTAATTCTTTAGATTATTTTAAGGTTTGTAATAATGATTTGTTAGATGTTCTTTTTGTTTTGTAAAAAAATAATATAACATTTATAAGAGCTGCTTTTACCGGCGGCCATCTTTATTTTAGTTACATAGAACAACAATTTTTAACCTTAAATCTCTCACGATCATATATATATATATATATATATATATATATATATATCGTGATTTTACATAATCGGAGTGCTGCTGGATGTGGCTAAATTTAATGATACTTTTTAGTGCTGGTTATTTAGAAACAAAATCTAAAATTGAAAAATGTACAGTTTACGATAAAATCTCAAATGCGTTTGGATGGTTATTGTACGGTCTTCATAAGGGTGTAACGTGCTTTAGGTGTAAAATTGTTCTTACGGGGTTCCAATAAAGATGGCCGCCACCGCAGCTCTTAACTTACTAGGTCTTAAGAACGTAGCTAGGGAAAAATTGGGGGGTGGGTCCAGACAATTGATATTATCCCGTAGTGGACAGAGAGTGAGGTCCCATTTTGTTCGTCAAAAATGTTTTGATCCGTTGAGCAGATCTTTCAGCAGTACATGTCAGTATTACTGAGTTATTTAAATAATAATAAGTGCTTACAAAAAAAGTAGTTAAAAATTGGGGGTTCTGGACCCCTTGGACCCCTCGCTGGCTACGTCCTTGCTAGTACTGCCAGAGAAAAAGTAAAACTAAAGAGAATTCTAACTCGAATGATACCAAATTTAACATTATGTATATTAAAACAAAGATTAGTGTTGGCCTTACACTTGAAAGACAGTCTTTAATAGAAAAGAAAGTCTGAAATTGTATAAACCCGAACAGGAACAACAATCTTTTACAGTGATATTACAGATATAAGCACTTTCAAGGTTTTCTATGTGTAATAAATGAAGTAACCGTCTCCCACTCGTTCTAAATCAGTCACAAAACAATGTAGAAATATATAAAAGGCCGATAGACAGGGTGAGGGGTAGAAGTAATGTGAATGTTTGCCACACCCTCAGGTACAGTAATTGTGTTATGATGGTCGCCGAGTCAAATAGCTATCAAGCAAATGTCGTTTAATTTTCCTTATGTGATGGTTCTGACAATGTAAGTATTGTGAAGGTTCAGAAATTTCTCGGATATTCACCGTCGTTCAGTGATACAAGAATTTAGTTACACTACGTTTTGAGTTCTGCAATGATAATCCTTCACATGTAATTTATTCTAGCGATAGTCTAGACAACATGGTAAGCAATGTTCCCTTGCAGTGAAATTGCTAAAAGTCTGTCATGTCAGTACCTAAGTGTTCTTACTCTGTGTGGAAAATGCGTAGTACCTTCCACACCAAATTATATAAAAACGTTTTTGGGGGTGTAATGATTCTCTTTGTGCTTTATGCCATGGTGAATTATTGGTGAGTTACCCTCGTACGTCTAACGTGCATATTAAAGTGCAAAGTACTCGCGTCAAAGGAGTAAAACAAATGAAGCCTAAAAGAAATGAATTCTCTATTCTCCTGTCATAGACTCAAATCAAAAGCCAATTCAGCTGAGAAACCCGTTTTTTGTGCTTTTGGATGCTTGTTAAAAAATGAGTAGATAGTGCGATGAAGACGCTCTTATAGTAACAAGTAAATATTTGGTTTCCATCTTACTAGGATATGGCAAAGACTCTGATTTCTTCAACGCTCTTCAAAGACACTTAGGCGTGCCACAACGCTTTGGTAAGATTAGTTTATTTTAACCTAGTTTGTAATTAATTATGTATTAGGTTAGTTCTTTACCTGAAGAAGAGATCATATACGATCTCGAAACGTAGTGTTACTGATTTATTGTTTCACTGAACGATGGCAAATGTCAGGAAAAATCCTGTTTCCTTCACAATCCGTCCATCGTCAAAAATAACCTTCAAACAAAGAATCTCCAAAGACAATTCGCTGTCTAGGCGATATCCTTTTTCGTTACAAATCTTAAGAGTAATTTGCTACTCCGTTAAACCGGTTTATTTAGACTTTACTAGCAACCAGTGTATCGTTATAGGTTATAAAAGGTATAACAAAACGTTTCTAGGATTGGAATCTATCCTCTTCGTCAGGTATGTATTAATACCTCCCCCACCTGACGAAGAGGATAGATTCCAATCCTAGAAACGTTGTGTTATACCTTTTATAACCTATAACGATACACTGGTTCCTGGTAAAGTCTATAACGATGACAAATGTCCTAAATCACGTCATCCTTTCAACCCTTCCATCGTCAAGAACTAACTTTAAACAAAGAATCACTGTATTGTAAAACGGTTGGTCACCACTTCTACTAGGAAAAACAAATAAGCACTTTATATGTTTTGGAGGTGTAATTATGTAAGTAACCGTCTCCCTTTCGTTATAAATAAGTGACAAAACGATGTAGAAATATATAAATAGATGGTATAGACAGGGTAGTGTTGAGGGGTGGAGGTAATGTGGATGTTTGCCACACCCTCAGATACCGTAATTGAGTTATTCTGGCCGCTGACAGTCTCTGGCAAGTGTATAGTGTCGCTAACGGAATGTTACCTTGTTATCGGTTCATTCTCTCTGAATATATATATATATATATATATATATATATATATATATATATATATATATATATATAATCTCAGTTGCTATGAATCGCAGAGCAAAGCAAAATAGTACTTTTAAATTATCAGGTCATAAATAACATTAGTATATCACTGTTGCGTACTTTTTTATATGGACATGTTTTAAGTGTAAAAGCTATTGCGGAAAGACAATTTGCTAAATACTATGGAGTGACTTGCACCATCACTGAATTCGATGATGACTTTATAGTAATAAAGCTTCAAGTAAAATTTCAAGTAGGCCAGTTCGTTCTGAAGATATCTTGCAAACGAACAAACAGAAAGAAACGCATTTTATAAAATCTCTAGACTAATAGGTTTGCTAACGCTCAGCCATCAGCGTGCAGAAAGAAGAATACAAGGTTTAACTGTATGTAACTAAAACATGGATGTTGGCTAAGCGTTAGTGAATTTATGGTGTTTTCTTTAGATGTGTGTTATACATATATGATAAGAAACAAACAATATATATATATATATATATATATATATATATATATATATTAATAACACCAAGTGTATAATCAAAGTTCATACTGACATATTCCAGTTCTATAATTTGAGTTTGTTAAGGTGACGATGTATTTATACAACCTCCGCTAAAGAACACATAAATTCACTAACGCTTTGCCAACATCCATGTTTTAGCTACATACAGTTAAACCTTGTATTCTTCTTTCTGCACGCTGATGGCTGAGCGTTAGCAAACCTATTAGTCTAGAGATTTTATAAAATGCGTTTCTTTCTGTTTGTTCGTTTGCAAGATATCTTCAGAACGAACTGGCCTACTTGAAATTTTACTTGAAGCTTTATTACTATAAAGTCATCATCGAATTCAGTGATGGTGCAAGTCACTCCATAGTATTTAGCAAATTGTCTTTCCGCAATAGCTTTTACACTTAAAACATGTCCATATAAAAAAGTACGCAACAGTGATATACTAATGTTATTTATGACCTGATAATTTAAAAGTACTATTTTGCTTTGCTCTGCGATTCATAGCAACTGAGATAATAGCATTTTCTTTTAACTTTTATTTAATTGTATAATAATAAGCAATATTTAAAATGAAACTAACGAAGTGTTTTAATGCTGTCCATCTCGATGAGGAAGCCAAAGTGAACTAATTAAAACGTACTAATTTATGTGCTGTATATGATGTAATTAACGCGTAGCAAGATTCTCTCGTATTATTATGTCAAGCTCATGACGTAGAAGATTCGTTGGTCGGTTCATTAACCATAGTATCATTAACAACAGGTATTAAACATAGTATTCATAATTAAATATATCACGATTGAGTCAAACTTATTGTTATACGTCCTCGTAGGTGTTAATGCAATCGTTGTGCCTTAATTGTACAAACTGTGAGTAACTGTTTTGTCCGTTGAATACCGAGACCAACTAACCTTTAGACATAACATTTTGCATTGCGCTTAATTATTCTATACAGCCAACTTCGAGTCAAACTTATTGTTATACGTCCTCGTAGGTGTTAATGCAATCGTTGTGCCTTAATTGTACAAACTGTGAGTAACTGTTTTGTCCGTTGAATACCGAGACCAACTAACCTTTAGACATAACATTTTGCATTGCGCTTAATTATTCTATACAGCCAACTTCGAGTCAAACTTATTGTTATACGTCCTCGTAGGTGTTAATGCAATCGTTGTGCCTTAATTGTACAAACTGTGAGTAACTGTTTTGTCCGTTGAATACCGAGATCAACTAACCTTTAGACATAACATTTTGCATTGCGCTTAATTATTCTATACAGCCAACTTCGAGTCAAACTTATTGTTATACGTCCTCGTAGGTGTTAATGCAATCGTTGTGCCTTAATTGTACAAACTGTGAGTAACTGTTTTGTCCGTTGAATACCGAGACCAACTAACCTTTAGACATAACATTTTGCATTGCGCTTAATTATTCTATACAGCCAACTTCGAGTCAAACTTATTGTTATACGTCCTCGTAGGTGTTAATGCAATCGTTGTGCCTTAATTGTACAAACTGTGAGTAACTGTTTTGTCCGTTGAATACCGAGACCAACTAACCTTTAGACATAACATTTTGCATTGCGCTTAATTATTCTATACAGCCAACTTCGAGTTCGATGATGGCGCAAGTCACTCCATGCGCTTTGGCTCTGTATTGGAGAACATTTTTACACTAATATTACAGGTAACAATGATGGCAACGTGAAAATTGCAGGACAAATAAATGTTAACCAAACTAAGGTTAGCTCTAATAGACAAGGTTCGCGTACAGTACAAGTTTTACGCCGTACGTGATATGGCGTACTCCTAGCCAGAGTTATGTCCTTCATATATGGAATTTATATGGCCTATAATACTGTTTTGTAGTTGGTATTGAAGTACTGCTTTGCGTCACCATACGCTATCTGTTATTTCAACATTGTGCAAACGTAGCCATAAACTTGTAATATAACTTCTACAATAATTATATGGCCTATAATACTCGTTTTTTGCTAATGTCTGTAAAAAAAGTACGTCAAATTACTTTTCAAAATTAATTAACAATGTGTAAGTGTTGCAACCTTTTGTCCACGATTTATTTTTATATGTATAATTTTAAAACTTAATTAGAAGCTATTTTTTCAATTATTAATGGGCGCTCATATAAATGCCGGTCGCAAAATTATTCCTCCATTAGGAATTACTCTGATAAATTGAATCGCAAGACTGAACTGAAGTTCGGCTTGTGAATGTCAAAGAGGTCAAGTGCGGTACTCGCTCTACAAGTGGCCAATGAGTATTAGAGGCAGGGGACGCGAGGTTGTGAGGCGCTTTCACTTGTTTACTCTGATAAATTGAATCGCAAGACTGAACTGAAGTTCGGTTTGTGAATGTCAAAGAGGTCAAGTGCGGTACTCGCTCTACAAGTGGCCAATGAGTATTAGAGGCAGGGGACGCGAGGTTGTGAGGCGCTTTCACTTGTTTACTCTGATAAATTGAATCGCAAGACTGAACTGAAGTTCGGTTTGTGAATGTCAAAGAGGTCAAGTGCGGTACTCGCTCTACAAGTGGCCAATGAGTATTAGAGGCAGGGGACGCGAGGTTGTGAGGCGCTTTCACTTGTTTATTCTGATACATTGAATCGCAAGACTGAACTGAAGTTCGGTTTGTGAATGTCAAAGAGGTCAAGTGCGGTACTCGCTCTACAAGTGGCCAATGAGTATTAGAGGCAGGGAACGCGAGGTTGTGAGGCGCTTTCACTTGTTTATTCTGATAAATTGAATCGCAAGACTGAACTGAAGTTCGGTTTGTGAATGTCAAAGAGGTCAAGTGTGGCACTCGCTATACAAGTGGCCAATGAGTATTAGAGACAGGGGACGCGAGGTTGTGCGGCGCTTTCACTTGTTCACTCTTATATATTGTTTGTTTTATGTATATGTGTGTGATATATACATAAAACTACACCAACATTATGAAGTAGGCAAGGAAAGTTATAAAAAAACTTGTACATTGGCCACTTGTAGAGCGAGTGCCGCACTTGACCTCTTTGACATTCACAAACCGAACTTCAGTTCAGTCTTGCAATTCAATTTATCAGGTTATTTCCAAATCAGTTTTAGTTTGCATTTGCGGAGTTGTTTGGATGTTGTACAATAGTCTAATAGTTATCAACACAAGTAGTTTTTAATAACATTATTAACAAGGTTTAATAATTTTAATTGAAATGCATTATTGAAATTTTAAAAACTTTATTTATTAACAAAGTAATAAATAAACATTGGAAATTTATTACGTTTTTCAATTATAATTTGTCAATCTATTAAATATAATTTTACTTTTCAATCTAACTGGCACATCTAAGTTTGCATTAATTTACAAGCAAGATGATATTATGGTACCCGTACCTTTATAAACATGAATAGTAGTTAAATTATAAATTCTACCTCAAAAGTATTCACTTACATTTTACAATTTTATAACCAAGTTATATGTGTGCATTTATTTTGATTTATTTAGTCAAATTCTTAATTTACGCAGTTTAAATGAATATCGTTGATATGTATAGAATGAAACTAGTACAATTTAAAGAAAAAAGGTTTAAAATCACGTGTGACATTATAAAAACACAGCTCTGAATAAAAAAATAGTTCAATATTTTGGCCATAAGCCATGTCGTTTTTGCGTTTCAGATAGGGTAAAGTATGTTCAATTCGTTGTTGCAGTGTTCCTGGTGGCTTGTATTAGTTTCAAGATGTAAAGGCTTGCACTCACTTTCTTACACAGGACGTGAACGTGTTTGTATATGATATATTTTTATCAATAGAAATTTTGCCTGTGGTTTCACTTCAACTCCTGGAAGAGTTGGAATTTGGTTTAGTCTTCTGCCGAATGCTAAGTAGTTTGTCTTTGATGCATTAACCACCAGGTTATTTGTGTGGTAGTATTGATAAGTAATATGAATAAATGAATAAATGAATAAATGAATAAATGAATAAATGATTTATTTCCATCAGCATCATACAACAGAAAATTGCAAATACAAAACCTGGAAATTGACTGGCCACGTAACCAGTAGTGTGGCCAGTTTTTATAAGGCAAAGATAAAAATACAATAATATATATTTTTTTTTTTCAGTCTAGCACATAAAGTTTTAAATATTCAAGAAAGACACTCTCTGCAATGTTTATGCTTTCAAACTCTAAACTAGACTACTTAAATATTGTAATAACTGTTCATTAATTAGAACTGTGAAAAGGTTTTTCAAATGTGCGTTAACAATTAATTTATGACATATATTGTATGCTATGGAAATAATTAAACTATATTAACTAATTACAAGATTCAAAAATTCTACATCTTGTTTAGTCATTAGCCAACTTTTCAACAGTGAACAAAATTCCCTAAGTCTAATGCTCTGTCTTATATAATAAGGGAACTTGATTAAAATATTTAGGTGCAAGGTAACTATAGGAATGCCTAAAAATGGATTTGTTTACTTTAATTAGCCTAACATTACCTGCAGAACAGCTCCTAGTATTATAGTGATATATTAAATTATTTTCTTTATTGCCACTTCTCCTGTAGAACAGACTTAAAACTTTAAACACGAAAATATGACGGAAAGGTAGTATATTTAACGTTTGGTATAATGGAAAGGAGGTTTCCCTTTTCTGCTTTTTTAAAATAATACGTAAAAAATAATTTTGAGAGATTCGTAATTTATCGATCAGAGTTTAAATGTGCCTCCAAAGCAGACTATACCATATTGTATACGTGAGTGAATTAAAGCAAAATACAACGATCTTAACAATGAAGTTTCACAGAAATTTCTTAAAAAATAAAAAGTTCGAATAGATGATTTTATTTTCCCTGTGTAGAGATAATATATGTTTCGTCCCATTAAGTTTGTTATCAAAAATAAATCCCAAATATTTAATGCTTTTCACACATTGGATTGTTCCACAGTTACAAACAAGTAAATCACAATTAGTTGAATGGAACTTTATCTCAAAAGGTAAATCGCCACCACCTGGATCAAAAAGTATCGATTTCGTTTTTATTAACATTTACTTGCATTTTATTAAAAATTGCACCAATCCCTTAATAATTTTAAATCATTATTTATGTAATTATCTAAAAGTGTTTAATTGCTTATTATTGTAAAACAGTACAACATCATCGGCAAATGCAGATATATTTCCCCTCCAACCAATCTTCAATAGGTCATTAATAAAGACCAGGAACAAAGTTGCTGAGAGCACTGATCCTTGCGGAAACGCCAACTTTAATCTCTTGTTGAGAACTGTAGCAATTATTTATTTTAACTTGTTGTTTTCTGTTAGTCAAAAAGCTTCTAAACCAATCCAAAGCCACACCCCGAATTCCTGTCGTTTCTAGTTTAGCTAAAAGAATTTCGTGATTTACAAAATCAAAGGCTTTTTTAAAATCGACAAAGATGCCTATAGTTTTATCACCAGAGTTAAAATTATTGTAAATTTGTTCAGTTGCTGAAATCAAAGCATCTTCAGTAGATTTGCCTTTTGTGAAACCAAATTGATTATCACTGAAAAAACTAAATTTATTTAAGTAGGTTAGAACTCTTTTCAACATAAGTTTTTCAAAAAATCTTAGAAAAAATTGATAACAAACTAATGGGTCTCAGCTGGTCAATTTGATAGAATTGTCTTTTTTGTGAATAGGAATGATAGTGCTGATTTTTAATTTTGACGGAAAAATCCCTTTGCTAAAACTTAAATTCATTATATAAAACTAAGACTGGTGCTATTACTTCAATTATGTTTTTCAGTAAACAAACACTAAATTGATCGAAACCAGTCGATTTTTTATTCTTTTAAATTTTTGACAATTTGGTAGTAGTTCTTGTGTAGTGACAGGAACTAATGAAAAACGAGTGCGGGTAAGTGACGCGCGCCTGATGGACAGAGCCGACAGTTTGCGTACTCTGTATATTGATAAGATAGTTATTGATTACCTCGGCCACCGCAAGAGACTCGGTCACTATCTCTCCGTTATCTAACTCGACCTTTTGTACGCTCTTATTGATTGCAGAACCAGTTTACCTCATTTATTACTTTCCATTGCATGGATGGGTCACCATTACAGTTTTCTATTTGTTTTTTAAAGTGTTGATATTTAGCTCTGTCTATTTCAAGTTTTAAGTCTTTACAAAATTTATTATAATAACATAAGAAGTTTTGGTCATATGGCCTCCTTTTAGATATTTTATAAAGTTTCTTTCTTTTACTTATTTTATTTAACAGATTCACCGTTATCCATGGGACTTCTTAATTTAGCTTTAAATATCCTATTACTATAATCTCTTGTCGTACTACTTTCATTGATAATATTGGTAAGGATGTCACAAAATTTATTATAAAACACTATCAACATCATCATTCAAATATATAATGTTCCAGTCAAACAAAATTCAATTTAGATTTAACTGATTCAAAACTAATAGTAGTTTTCCGTGATACAAGCGTATTTATATTTTATATTTATATTTATTTTACTTGCACTTGCAAACCTAAGTCCCAACAAACAATGATCAGTCAAACCAAGGTCAAACACAGCAGAGCTATAATTATTTTATGTATCTATTTCTTATAAAAATATGGTCTATACAAGATTCAGTGTTTTGAGTTATTCTAGTTGGTGAATTAATTAGGGATACAAATCCATTATTAGATAGAAGATTATTATAATTTTGTGATTCTGAGGTATCTACTAACAAATTTAAGTTAACATCTCCAATTAAAATAACGTTATTTGGTAATTTATTAAGAAGCTGTGTCAATTCGACTAAAAACTGATTTACTGAATAAAATTGAAATCTATACAAACACAATAATTTAAAGTAAGTATTATTAATTTTGATGTCAAGAAGTAAAGCATCAGCTTGTGACCATATCTAGATGAAGTTGATTAACGTTGAATGCGCAATCAATAAAACAAACAATACCACCTGCTCTGTACTGATCATTGCATTTAGCGAAAGCTTTGAAACCTGCTATATTGTACAATTTTAATTCGTCAGAACTTATCCATATTTCACTTAAAATTACAAAGTGGGGCATTTCTTTAATATTATTAAGTTCTACAATAAAGCTATTAAAATTACTCCTCAAACTTCTAATGTTGGTATAAACAAGGTTAAAAATCGTCTTTACATCTTACTGGACCGAAAAAAAGTCATTTAAGTTAACATTATCGGGCATATATCAAACAACAATACACAAAATATCTACAGATAATATAATGAAAACAGAAAAAACACAACACAGTTTTACCCACTCAAGAAATCTACTTATATGTACTGTCATACTACTTAATAATCCTAACAAAATCATCATAACTGTTTATTTTTATACATTTTTTCTCCAGCCGATTTCCTTACAAAAAATTTCCCATCTCTGACCCATACGTAGGCATAACCAGCCTCCTTGGCCTTTTGTTTGAGTTTAGCTAAAAGTAGTTTATTAGCAGGCGAAAGATGTTCGTTGATATTCGGTGATATCTTTGAGCTTACTGCCAGATACCAATAATAAATATGTATAAAATAACATTGTAAAAATATTTGCTATACCTCAGTTAAATCCAAGACAGTGACAAGCACCATGATCGATCTCTGTGTTGTCTGTAGAAATGAACAGTCACGGATAATTCTGAGTCCTGTTCGTTCTCGAGATATCGTGCGGATAGATAGACAGTGACAAGCACCATGATCGATCTCTGTGTTGTCTGTAGAAATGAACAGTCACGGATAATTCTGAGTCACTTCGTTCTCGAGATATCGTGCGGATAGATAGACAGAAATAATATTTGTCCAGTCCCTCGAGTACTTCGCTAACGCTCAGCCAATATGGCGATTGAGCTACTTGAAAAGAAGTATTTACTTACTGAAGATTGAGTTTTAACCCCACCAGTAACGATCATCTGAAGATTTTCTCAAGAATCACAACATTGTATACAGGTTTCGCTCACCTTCTCGAAGACTACCATAGTTTTCCGACGAAACGTGGAAACACTTTGAGTGTAATGCGCCACAGATCTGCTACCTTTGTATCCGGGATTAAAATTATCCATTAAGTTTCCTTTGGTCATAAAATATTCACTGGGTGCTCTTCAAAAAACTGATCAAAGCTTTGCTTGTGACACACGTAACATTATTCTCTCAAAGGGGTTTTAGTATAGTTACTTTTAGGTTAGTTATAGTCCTAGGACTGGTAGGAATTATTTTGTTTCTTAGATTTAAAACGTAAATATTAATATATAATACATTATGTAACTTTTGATAATAATCATTTTAGTAGTAACACGGCGAGTCATCACATTTTTGTACATTTCGGAAAAAACGTAAAATAATGAAATGTGCCGAAAAATTGTTTATTGCTTGTTGAAATAAAATATATTTTAGTACTGATTTATTTAAAATTCAAACTCGATTTTTGGATGTTATTTAAATTTTTTTTGGCATATTACTTAAAAAATTATTCATTTTCACTAAAAATTTCGCTTTTTACTCATATAATTTATTCTTCAATATAACACTTAGTACATTTTAATTAAAGCAAATTCGAAGTAGATTGAAAATAATTGTGTTCGCTTGCCAAACATACCTGTATTATCGTCTCCTGTAGAACTAATGTGTCGGGATGTGGGACGATTAGTAATCAGTTTAGTAGTTGACAAGCTCCAGTTTTCCTGAAAATAAATGCGAAGCTAAATTGAAACCGAGAGAGTCTAATTCCGCACTTAAGTGAGGACAGTATTTGCATGAAAGAGTGGAAGCACTCAAGTGGCGGAATTGGGCTGAAATGTTCCAAGTGAGGTAATTTCCACCTTATTAGGTCAGTTTGTCACGGTGCTGTGGGTGCCTGTCTCACTCGCAGTCGCACCTGCGTCTCACAGTGGAGAGATATTAATTGTCTCATCTCTACTGGAAATACCTGCGACATTCTCCCCCCTTGGTGTTTTAAAGAGCCAAGGGGAAATACCTGTTATCACCCCCTTTCCCTCATATTATGAACCAACATTACGTCAGATTCTTTTCTTATAAAATGTTAAGTGTATGGCTTATTCCATTCTTGAGATGGCCAATGAGAACACAGACAATCTTTCAGGAAAGACATTTTTACGTCTCCTCGACAGACAAAAAATAAATTGTGTCAGCTTACTGAGAATAGGATTTAATGACGCTCAGCCAAATCCCATGGATGGATATGCTGCTCATAAAACTCCCTTGTCTTGATAGAAATAAAGTCCGCAAATGATATATTTCTCGATATAACTTCTGTTAGATAGTTTACTGTGGCACACATTCAATGTCATAATTGCACACTGGGACTTTCTCATCCCGTTAAAGTTATTGATAATATAAATGTAAAATTACTCGCTAACGGTTAGCACAGTCCATGGGCATCCACCATCATCAAACTCATGTTAGAAATAAATAAATTAAGCCTCGTGCAGAGTGTCTAGTGTATTAGTCTATCAGTTCGTTCTCGGTACATCGTGCGGACAATCCACCATCATCAAACTCATGTTAGAAATAAATAAATTAAGCCTCGTGCAGAGTGTCTAGTGTATTAGTCTATTAGTTCGTTCTCGGTACATCGTGCGGGCAATCCACCATCATCAAACTCATGTTAGAAATAAATAAATTAAGCCTCGTGCAGAGTGTCTAGTGTATTAGTCTATCAGTTCGTTCTCGGTACATCGTGCGGACAATCCACCATCATCAAACTCATGTTAGAAATAAATAAATTAAGCCTCGTGCAGAGTGTCTAGTGTATTAGTCTATCAGTTCGTTCTCGGTACATCGTGCGGGCAATCCACCATCATCAAACTCATGTTAGAAATAAATAAATTAAGCCTCGTGCAGAGTGTCTAGTGTATTAGTCTATCAGTTCGTTCTCGGTACATCGTGCGGGACAATCCACCATCATCAAACTCATGTTAGAAATAAATAAATTAAGCCTCGTGCAGAGTGTCTAGTCTATTAGTCTATCAGTTCGTTCTCGGTACATCGTGCGGACAATCCACCATCATCAAACTCATGTTAGAAATAAATAAATTAAGCCTCGTGCAGAGTTTCTAGTCTATAAATCTCTCGGTACACAATGCGGGCAGACAAAAATGGTTTTCTAGCCCCTTGAGTGATAGAGTTCACTAACGCTCAGGCAATCCCATCGCTTTAACCGGAAGATTTTTTGTTCTGGAATCCTGTATTTACTTTTCATTTCCAGCAGGCTTTAAAGTCTATAGAAAGTACCAAACTAACCGTCATACAACATTAATTTCTCTCCGCTGAAATTAATTTTCTGAGCCCATAGTTGTTAAGATAAGTTTAGTGATGTTGCTTTAAAATAAAATCTCAATGAACCGACGTGATGTTGAGTTTGTTATTTTGTTGTAAGTACCAAACTAACCGTCATACAGCATTAATTTCTCTCCGCTGAAATTAATTTTCTGAGCCCATAGTTGTTAAGACAAGTGATGTTGCTTTAAAATAAAATCTCAATGAACCGACGTGATGTTGAGTTTGTTATTTTGTTGTTTGATGGACATTACTGATTTCACTACCGCCGTAACACACTTTAAAGAATTTTAACCGATCTAACATAATTTCAGAATGGTATTGCAAGTTTTTGAAAGAATATCAAATTACAGACGTTTTTGTGAGCAACAAGTTTGTTTGGTTGTTTATTTACATTCGTTATTTTACCTTATTTAGTTAGCAATTTAATTGATGTACGATGGCGTAATCAATCCCCAGTGTTGAGTATTCTATCAAAATTAATCTCGTTGCCGGTGTACAAAAACAAGTTGTTTAGGCCGTTAATGAAAGTAAACAAGATTACTTGCACTCGAAGTAATGGCGTTATCGTGGATAAAGTTAATTCGGTTTGTAGGCTAATTGAGTTACGTAGCAAACATCATTATACAATTACGTCATGTACTTGTCAACCGTTCCCGAATTAATAATTGATGTAACGTGGACCAGAGCGACTTGTCGTGATGATTTAAGTGAAGTACGTATTTTGATTGGGTTATCAATATTCAACCTGATCCTAGTGCAACTATTCATGTAGACTGTCGTACAGGTGACTAACTAGCCTGGTCATGTAACGTGACCCAGAGAGGACTTGTCGTGATGATTTAAGTGAAGTACGTATTTTGATTGGGTTATTAATATTCAACCTGATCCTAGTGCAACTATTCATGTAGACTGTCGTACAGGTGACTAAACTAGCTAGCTAGCTGGTCGCATTACACCGCACTGCACTGTGTTGTACCGAATGGACGAGACACATTGTGTTGTTGGAGATCTCTGAGGTCGTAGTAATGAATACTCGACATTGTAACTATGGCAAATAAAACCTACAAGCAGTACTTTTAGGAGTTAGCATAAAAAATATGGCTTGCCACATTGCTGCCGAAATAGAGTAAAATTAACTTAAATTGTATCTTGCGCGGGGGGGGGGGCTGGTGGATCAAATGTTCTTTGGAATTTTGGCCCTTCAAACGTAATCACTTAATACAACTTTAAATTACTTCCCTTCACGTTGATTAAATTATTAGTTCCCTCCTCACACACCGCGGCGTCAGCTTCTTGGCTCGACATTTCAGATGTAGTTACAAAAAGGAAGATTAGATTAAAGTAGTGGCCAAAAAAAGAATCATTCTTGGACTCAAGGTTTTATCGAAAACAAAATCACGGCAACGTGATCTCGTCAAAAAGACCACCACAACCTATATCTGGAAAATAAAACATAATAGTAGGTAAGTAACTTTACTATTTACAAATTTACTTTATAATGAACCCCAAATAGATGATGGAAGGGTTGATTTATAATACGAAAAATTGAAATTATTTATGGACAAGGCGCGCGAGGTGGTAACCGGTGAGCTGTCAAACGGCTATAGATTTCAGGAAAGAAAAAAATCTAAGTGTGCCAATTATGTTATTATTCCGCTAAGAACATCGGAGAAAAATACCACTAACCAGTAACAAACAACAGTGTTGCGAAAAAAAAATATATAATTATATAGTGCAACTGTATTTCCAAAGGTAACTTGTAACATCGGAAAGATTCAGATAGTATGGCCTGACTTTTATTACACCTATCTCTTAATACATCTGTTAAAAAGTAAACATTTTCGTATTAAAAGTTTGGCTTTATCTTGGATGGTTGAGCATTGGCGCCAAAAATATGAATTTTCCCTTGTGTTTTACCCTTATACATATCTCCTACTGGAATATCCACACTCTTATCCAGCTGCCCTTGCTCCTGCCCTGCCCAACTCCTTGTTGCTGTTCTTTGAAATAGTCAAAATAAGATAATGTTACTGATTATATTGTATCACTGAACGTTGGTAAATGTCCAAATAAATCCTTTTATTTCGCAATCCTTCCATCGTCAAAAACAATCTTCTAGTAAAGAATACAAAAGACTTACACCTTATGTGTTATGAACGAATAAATCCTCGTGTTCTACTCTCTTGCCATTATTAAAGAAGCCATCATTATAAACTTCCTCTATAAATTAAAATTAAAGAAGATTTACTGTTTCAGAATGCATACCTTGTAATTCGATATTTTTTGTGCTTTTACATATATTACATTTTGTAAATTATATAAATAAGAATCTGGTTTTACACTGAGTACATTAATTTATATTGGTTCTGTGGTCGTTCTGCTCGTAGTTATGTGAGTTGTGATGCTTGTTTTTGGTTGTATATTCGTAGATTCTGTGCACATCACGCTTTATCTAAATAATGTTTTATAACATACTCTGAAGTATTTTAAAAAGAAATATACGTTTTTTAATTAGGTAATTATATTTTAATGTATTAAATGTTGCTACATTTAAGGAGTCTTGAAGTAATCTAAATAAAAATTTATACTTTTCTCTTGTGGACTTGTACGTTGATACTGTTCTGTACTAAGACAGTACGAAATTACAGTACAACATAAGTACATACGCAGAGAGTACAACTGACACATAGTACTTATTTAGCAATGTAGTATTTTACTAAATTTTGTTTATGTACACATTCATTATGACGAGGTTACAATGATTTTATATTGTCGGAGAAACAAAAGAATGGCGAGCATAAATCATTCTAATGAGTTGTAATGAAACTCTCTGATTGCTTGCTTGAAAATTGTCGCTCTGGTATCGTCGGAAATAAATCATTCAATTCATTATTACGCAGCGCTCGTCACCGCCGCGCCGGAGAGTTTGATTAGTTACGCATCGTTCTAAATGATCGATCGTTGTTGCAGTTGCTTTGTTGTTCTGCATTTCCATTTTATGCTGATTGCAATGTTTATGGATATAAGGTTTGTTTCGTGTTATAATTAAGTCAACAGCGAAGAGTTTATGCGAGGCGTATTTTATGGCTCAGAAAGTTTGTTGGGTCGAAAAAGGTTTTATTTTATATATATATATATATATATATATATATATTTATTTATTTTTGTCGTACGTTCTACAGTTAGCACGTGCGATTATTGCAAATGTTAAAGTTTAGAGAAAGTTGTACAGTTCGAGAAAATGTAACTTGCAAACATGTAGGATTTGAGTAGTTTTCATTTTACGTTTTGTTCATACAGATATATCACTTACAAAAAATAGTAAACTAAACTAAAATTATCACTTTGGTTCTTTGGAACAACAGTAATTTATGGCGAATACAATGCTTCCAGATAGTTGGTGTATAACATAAAACTATTACGACAATGAAAGAGGCAACAGGGGTTTCCACTTAGAAAAGAGTGGCAATGTGCAGTGTCGGGCGGGGATGTAAAGTGAAGCATTATGCGCTCACAGTTTATGGTTCTGGCCGTAAATACGAACTGACCCTTTGTTGCTGAGTAACCTTTCAGCCCCCGAGTTCTTAAACGGTTCCGAGACGTTTATACGTTTGAATGCTTGCTCGTGCGGCTTTGTTTTTTGTGTTAAAGTTTGGGTTGGTACACAATAGTCACATAGACCAGGTATGGGCTGGTATTCAATAGTCATATAAGCCAGATTTTGGTTGGTACTTGATAGTCACACAAACCAGGTTTGGGTTGCTACTCGATAGTCACATGAGCCAGGTTTGGGTTGCTACTCGATAGTCACACAAGCCAGGTTTGGGTTGATACTCGATAGTCAAACAAGCCAAGTTTGGGTTGCTACTCGATAGTCACACAAACCAGGTTTGGGTTACTACTAGATAGTCACATAAGCCAGGTTTGGGTTGCTACTCGATAGTCAAATAAGCCAGGTTTGGGTTGCTGCTCGATAGTCACATAATCCAGGTTTATGTTGCTACTCGATAGTCACATAAGCCAGGTTTATGTTGCTACTCGATAGTCACATAAGCCAGGTTTATGTTGTCTACTCGATAGTCACATAAGCCAGGTTTATGTTGTCTATTCGATAGTCACATAAGCCAGGTTTATGTTGCTACTCGATAGTCACATAAGCCAGGTTTATGTTGTCTACTCGATAGTCACATAAGCCAGGTTTATGTTGTCTACTCGATAGTCACATAAGACAGGTTTGGGTTGCTATTCGATAGTCACATAAGCCAGGTTTGGGTTGCTACTCGATAGTCACATAAGCCAGGTTTATGTTGTCTACTCGATAGTCACATAAGCCAGGTTTGGTTGCTACTCGATAGTCACATAAGCCGCTACTCGATAGTCACATAAGCCAGGTTTATGTTGTCTACTCGATAGTCACATAAGCCAGGTTTGGGTTGCTACTCGTTAGTCACATAAGCCAGGTTTGGGTTGGTACTCGATAATCACACAAGCCAGGTATGGGTTGCTATTCGATAGTCACATAAGCCAGGTTTGGGTTGGTACTCGATAGTCACATAAGCCAGGTTTGGGTTGCTACTCGATAGTCACATAAGCCAGGTTTATGTTGCTACTCGATAGTCACATAAGCCAGGTTTGGGTTGCTACTCGATAGTCACATAAGCCAGGTTTATGTTGCTACTCGATAGACACATAAGCCAGGTTTATGTTGCTACTCGATAGTCACATAAGCCAGGTTTATGTTGTCTACTCGATAGTCACATAAGCCAGGTTTATGTTGCTACTCGATAGTCACATAAGCCAGGTTTGGGTTGGTAGGTGATAGTCACATAAGCCAGGTTTGGGTTGCTACTCGATAGTCACATAAGCCAGGTTTATGTTGCTATTCGATAGTCACATAAGCCAGGTTTGGGTTGGTACGTGATAGTCACATAAGCCAGGTTTGGGTTGCTACTCGATAGTCACATAAGCCAGGTTTATGTTGCTATTCGATAGTCACATAAGCCAGGTTTATGTTGCTATTCGATAGTCACATAAGCCAGGTTTGGGTTGGTACGTGATAGTCACATAAGCCAGGTTTGGGTTGCTATTCGGTACGTCACATAGGCCAGGTTTGGGTTGCTACTCGATAGTCACATAAGCCAGGTTTGGGTTGCTACTCGATAGTCACATAAGCCAGGTTTGGGTTGGTAGGTGATAGTCACATAAGCCAGGTTTATGTTCCTATTCGATAGTCACATAAGCCAGGTTTGGGTTGCTACTCGATAGTCACATAAGCCAGGTTTGGGTTGCTACTCGATAGTCACATAAGCCAGGTTTGGGTTGCTACTCGATAGTCACATAAGCCAGGTTTATGGGTTGCTATTCGGTACGTCACATAAGCCAGGTTTGGGTTGGTACTCGATAGTCACATAAGCCAGGTTTGGGTTGGTACGTGATAGTCACATAAGCCAGGTTTGGGTTGGTAGGTGATAGTCACATAAGCCAGGTTTGGGTTGGTAGGTGATAGTCACATAAGCCAGGTTTATGTTGCTATTCGGTACGTCACATAAGCCAGGTTTGGGTTGGTACGTGATAGTCACATAAGCCAGGTTTGGGTTGTTACTCGATAGTCACATAAGCCAGGTTTGGGTTGGTAGGTGATAGTCACATAAGCCAGGTTTATGTTGCTATTCGGTACGTCACATAAGCCAGGTTTGGGTTGGTAGGTGATAGTCACATAAGCCAGGTTTGGGTTGGTAGGTGATAGTCACATAAGCCAGGTTTATGTTGCTATTCGGTACGTCACATAAGCCAGGTTTGGGTTGCTACTCGATAGTCACATAAGCCAGGTTTGGGTTGGCTAGGTCGATAGTCACATAAGCCAGGTTTATGTTGCTATTCGGTACGTCACATAAGCCAGGTTTGGGTTGGTAGGTGATAGTCACATAAGCCAGGTTTATGTTGCTACTCGATAGTCACATAAGCCAGGTTTGGGTTGGTAGGTGATAGTCACATAAGCCAGGTTTATGTTGCTATTCGGTACGTCACATAAGCCAGGTTTGGGTTGGTAGGTGATAGTCACATAAGCCAGGTTTATGTTGCTATTCGGTACGTCACATAAGCCAGGTTTGGGTTGGTAGGTGATGGTCACATAAGCCAGGTTTATGTTGCTATTCGGTACGTCACATAAGCCAGGTTTGGGTTGGTAGGTGATAGTCACATAAGCCAGGTTTATGTTGCTATTCGGTACGTCACATAAGCCAGGTTTGGGTTGGTAGGTGATAGTCACATAAGCCAGGTTTGGGTTGCTACGTGATACGTCACATAAGCCAGGTTTGGGTTGGTAGGTGATAGTCACATAAGCCAGGTTTATGTTGCTATTCGGTACGTCACATAAGCCAGGTTTGGGTTGCTACTCGATAGTCACATAAGCCAGGTTTATGTTGCTATTCGGTACGTCACATAAGCCAGGTTTGGGTTGGTACGTGATAGTCACATAAGCCAGGTTTGGGTTGCTACTCGATAGTCACATAAGCCAGGTTTGGGTTGGTACGTGATAGTCACATAAGCCAGGTTTAGGTTGATACTCAATAGTGGTAGTAGCCAAGTTTGATATGTAGCCAAACACAAATGGTATGGCTTGTAAACTACGGGGCCTCTGGATACATGACGACAGAATCCCGCGATTAGACGGACTTTGATAGAAAGGACTACACAGGTCATCTTATGTATGCTTGTCTCTCTCGGGTTCATACATTCTAGACTTCAGCCTAGTTGGACTGTACTGGAATTATAACTTGCCGTTACCCGCGGCTCCACACGAAATTCCCTGCGGTTGAACAGGTACGCCGGAACAACAACGTGATTATGTAAATGATGCTTACCCACCTATTTATAACACCACGTGTCGCGTAACAGGCTTTGCTGAAGCTGTGTGCAAACTTGCACGTCTGCAGCTACTGCGTTACTACCTCACATGTTACAATGCGATATAGTACTAGATATTAAATAATTCCCACTTACAAACAAGATGTGTGAATAATCAGAACCAACATTTTTTTAAAGTTAATTAATACCTCAGTAAATTTATGGTAAAATCAATTTTATCGTTGTTTGAAAACAACCATTAATAAAACAAGTACAGTAGTTGTAACGAACAATTCCAGCAGTAGGAAAGGTGCTAACGTCCTCAGATCTATTCAGCGGTATTCAGTGTTCAGTACAATGTTCCGTGAGGAGCTATCATTGTTCCGTCAGTAGTTGTAACGATGTTGTATTCCAGCAGTAGGAAAGGTGCTAACGTCCTCAGATCTATTCAGCGGTATTTCAGTGTTCAGTACAATGTTCCGTCAGTAGTTGGATGTTGTATTCCAGCAGTAGGAAAGGTGCTAACGTCCTCAGATCTATTCAGCGGTATTCAGTGTTCAGTACAATGTTCCGTCAGTAGTTGGATGTTGTATTCCAGCAGTA
This sequence comes from Homalodisca vitripennis, assembly GCF_021130785.1. Lineage (NCBI taxonomy): Eukaryota > Metazoa > Arthropoda > Insecta > Hemiptera > Cicadellidae > Homalodisca > Homalodisca vitripennis. The sequence continues at coordinate 18,910,243 of NC_060214.1, forward strand.
GGAAAGGTGCTAACGTCCTCAGATCTATTCAGCGGTATTCAGTGTTCAGTACAATGTTCCGTCAGTAGTTGGATGTTGTATTCCAGCAGTAGGAAAGGTGCTAACGTCCTCAGATCTATTCAGCGGTATTCAGTGTTCAGTACAATGTTCCGTCAGTAGTTGGATGTTGTATTCCAGCAGTAGGAAAGGTGCTAACGTCCTCAGATCTATTCAGCGGTATTCAGTGTTCAGTACAATGTTCCGTCAGTAGTTGGATGTTGTATTCCAGCAGTAGGAAAGGTGCTAACGTCCTCAGATCTATTCAGCGGTATTCAGTGTTCAGTACAATGTTCCGTCAGTAGTTGGATGTTGTATTCCAGCAGTAGGAAAGGTGCTAACGTCCTCAGATCTATTCAGCGGTATTCAGTGTTCAGTACAATGTTTCCGTCAGTAGTTGGATGTTGTATTCCAGCAGTAGGAAAGGTGCTAACGTCCTCAGATCTATTCAGCGGTATTCAGTGTTCAGTACAATGTTCCGTGAGGAGCTATCATTGTCCGTCAGTAGTTGTAACGAACAATTCCAGCAGTAGGAAAGGTGCTAACGTCCTCAGATCTATTCAGCGGTATTCAGTGTTCAGTACAATGTTCCGTGAGGAGCTATCATTGTCCGTCAGTAGTTGTAACGAACAATTCCAGCAGTAGGAAAGGTGCTAACGTCCTCAGATCTATTCAGCGGTATTCAGTGTTCAGTACAATGTTCCGTGAGGAGCTATCATTGTCCGTCAGTAGTTGTAACGAACAATTCCAGCAGTAGGAAAGGTGCTAACGTCCTCAGATCTATTCAGCGGTATTCAGTATTCAGTGTTCAGTACAATGTTCCGTCAGTAGTTGGATGTTGTATTCCAGCAGTAGGAAAGGTGCTAACGTCCTCAGATCTATTCAGCGGTATTCAGTGTTCAGTACAATGTTCCGTCAGTAGTTGGATGTTGTATTCGTAGTAAGAATAACAAAATCTAAAGTTTAAACACTTTCGTTAAAAGTTTTGGCGTACCCTGTAAATATTGTTATTCTGTGTTAAAGTTTGAAGGTATCAAAGGATAACAGGATTTCGGACATTTGCCATCGTTTTATGTTACAAAATGTATAACACAACGTTTCGAAGACCGGAATCGATCTTCTTTGTCAGGTGAAGGGAGGTATTAATACATACAAAAATAAAGAATATAAGGAAATAAGGGAAGGGGAAAAAAAGGGAAAGAAAGGGTTTAAACATACCCGACAGCTGCTTGGAGTCCGGTCCAGGCGTTGTCACTGCACAGGATGCGAGTCCCGAGCGCAACTCACGACTGTGAGAATCACACCAGCACAGGCGAGAGTGGGATACATTGTTAGTGTGTTATTTTCATCAAATCTCCCATAATGACCCTTCATTGTGGGAGATTTACTTGAAAATAAATGTATTAATTTCCCTGGATGAAAAAGATAAAGTATAATAGCAACTTAGTATGATCACTGTACATACCTCACACATAGTGGTTTGGTTCTAATTGTATAACGCTTCAGAGCGTCAAATGTGTATATTTGGTCTTTTTGCTTCAAAAATATTATTATTGTTTGTATCAGTCACAAAACAATAGGCTACGTATAGAAATAAAACTCATGCATTTAGGTAAAAGTAAAATTGAACTCCGACAGAAATAGGAAGTTCGTGATACACAACCAATGATCCACCGATACACGAGATTGTGCCGTTATATCTGTGACGTCAATTACAGCTTTTATTGAACTTAACTGTTGTGTCGCCGTGAATACGTGAAATATTTTGAAACTTGTGTACGGGTTTTCGCTAACGCTCAGCCTTTCACTTGAGGGGCTCGAAGATTTAATTTATGTCTGTCCGCTTGATACCTTGTGGTCGAGCTGACCTAGAGTTTGAAATTGTGTAAAAAGCATCATTTCTGTACCTACAATATTTAGTTCGATTATAGCGCATGTCACCCACTCGGGGTGATTTCGCTGAACGTTATATTCTAAAACATGGTCTCATGGGTAACTGTCTCATGGGTAACTATGGTGATAACAAAAAGTAGCATTATAAATAAATTTGAGAATTTTAACGTTATACATAATAAACATGCAGTATATGTTGTTTACAACCTCAGCGAGGCCTGTTGTTACGCAGCACAAGATGTGTACTGTATACATAATCAAATATGCAGAATATGTTGTTTAAAACCTCAGCGAGGCCTGTTGTTACGCAGCACAAGATGTGTACTGTATACATAATCAAACATGCAGAATATGTTGTTTACAACGTCAGCGAGGCCTGTTGTTACGCAGCACAAGATGTGTACTGTATACATAATCAAACATGCAGAATATGTTGTTTACAACGTCAGCGAGGCCTGTTGTTACGCAGCACAAGATGTGTACTGTATACATAATCAAACATGCAGAATATGTTGTTTACAACCTCAGCGAGGCCTGTTGTTACGCAGCACAAGATGTGTACTGTATACATAATCAAACATGCAGAATATGTTGTTTACAACCTCAGCGAGGCCTGTTGTTACGCAGCACAAGATGTGTACTGTATACATAATCAAACATGCAGAATATGTTGTTTACAACGTCAGCGAGGCCTGTTGTTACGCAGCACAAGATGTGTACTGTATACATAATCAAACATGCAGAATATGTTGTTTACAACCTCAGCGAGGCCTGTTGTTACGCAGCACAAGATGTGTACTGTATACATAATCAAACATGCAGAATATGTTGTTTACAACCTCAGCGAGGCCTGTTGTTACGCAGCACAAGATGTGTACTGTATACATAATCAAACATGCAGAATATGTTGTTTACAACGTCAGCGAGGCCTGTTGTTACGCAGCACAAGATGTGTACTGTATACATAATCAAACATGCAGAATATGTTGTTTACAACGTCAGCGAGGCCTGTTGTTACGCAGCACAAGATGTGTACTGTATACATAATCAAACATGCAGAATATGTTGTTTACAACCTCAGCGAGGCCTGTTGTTACGCAGCACAAGATGTGTACTGTATACATAATCAAACATGCAGAATATGTTGTACAACCTAGGCCTGTTGTTATGTGTACTGTATACATAATCAAACATGCAGAATATGTTGATTACAACCTCAGCGAGGCCTGTTGTTACGCAGCACAAGATGTGTACTGTATACATAATCAAACATGCAGAATATGTTGTTTACAACCTCAGCGAGGCCTGTTGTTACGCAGCAGAAGATGTGTACTGTATACATAATCAAACATGCAGAATATGTTGTTTACAACCTCAGCGTGGCCTGTTGTTACGCAGCACAAGATGTGTACTGTACACTAATAAAACATTAGAGAAGCAATCAAAGTAGTTTTCGTTGTTGTATTGAGTAATCCTTAGATAAAAAATCTAATTATGCTGCAGCTAAATTCTTTTGATGTATAGGTCATAAACGTTGGACACTTTCTAACTTCGGTAATAATTTCAAGGGTTCATTAGAAAATAAGTCGTAAAGTTCTGTCCGGCCTTGGTAGATTAATAGTCTTGTAGTTCTGCAGATACAGATACTTGTTGTCTACAGAGAATGTTCTTGTTTAATATAGCGCATAATAGATGATGAAGTAAGAAACCCTTGAGACCCCGAGTGGTAGAGGTGACGCCAATTAGGGTGACAATTGTGTACTTAAGCAAATCTACTTTCTCTCACACTGCTTTGCATTAATAACAGAGTTTGTGACTTCATTACGGTTATAACTTTAACTCAACTCTTTTTGGATTTTGCAGCTTTAGTAAAAATAAATGTGGACTTGGTTATGTTTATTCAATCAAACCATGCATGGCCATATATTTCTGCATGTACAAAAATAAATTACTTCTTTAAATGTAAGATAATCTTAGTAGAAAATTAAATTGCTACCAACAATTAAATGAGAAAATTTGTTTTAAATTCCCAACGAAAACAAAGTACTAATATTCTAAACGTAAATAAATATGTAATTGTTATATAGCCACGTTGATTGCTGAGTCAAATCATGGCTAACTCCATAAATTCATTCCTCGTTGTATATTTGATATAAAATTGAGTATCATTAGTTATTTCAAAAACTAAAATCATCGTTTTGTCCTACAATGATTTACTCATTGTGAAACATTCATTAACACTTCAAAGAGCTGTGAGGAAATACTAAGGAAATATTCATGCAAGGGAAGTGCGTTTATTGACTTGGCCTTATCTCAGTATCCTCGAGGTGATATTGCATTTCGGGTCAAGGTGTGTGTACTTTCCAGTTAGTCAATACGATATGAAGTCTGCCATTGGAGTGCTGAAATCTGTTGACCTTCGACACAAGACAAATGGATATTCATGCAGGGAAGTGCGTTTATTGGCTTGGCCTTATCTCAGTATCCTCGAGGTGATATTGCATTTCGGGTCAAGGTGTGTGTACTTTCCAGTTAGTCAATACGATATGAAGTCTGCCATTGGAGTGCTGAAATCTGTTGACCTTCGACACAAGACAAATGGATATTCATGCAGGGAAGTGCGTTTATTGGCTTGGCCTTATCTCAATATCCTCGAGTTGATATTGCATATCGGGTCAAGGTGTGTGTACTTTCCAGTTAGTCAATACGATATGAAGTCTGCCATTGGAGTGCTGAAATCTGTTGACCTTCGACACAAGACAAATGGATATTCATGCAGGGAAGTGCGTTTATTGGCTTGGCCTTATCTCAATATCCTCGAGTTGATATTGCATATCGGGTCAAGGTGTGTGTACTTTCCAGGTAGTCAATACGACACGAAGTCTGCCATTGGTGTGCTCAAATCGGTTGACCTCCGACACAAGACAAATGGATTCTCAATTTGGGCTCTGAATAATGTACGGTTTCCTTAAACATATGAAATAGTCAAATGTAAGAACGTTCAAAAGTCAGTTTTAATATCATGTCGTGTCAAAAGCGTTTTACCCGGCTGGTGAATTCATGACAAATCATTTCCCATACGATGATTAAAAACCCGCAGAATACCATAGACTGGCATAGAGAAATAATATCTATCAACTGTATACAATGGGAATAGAATGATTATAGTGGTATTAGTCTTAGCGAGAGTAGAAGAGTTCTGGGATTCCTCTCAATTTCCTTTGCCACCAGGAATGTTTAGAGACATTCTACCGTCCAAAATAAGGATATTTTGACGTTATGAGGTTATTGCAGCGAACTGGCAATTTTATGGTGTAAAAGTATAGATTTCTATATTATGAAAATTTGAATGTATATTTATTTTTCGACGGAGAAGGTTTATATGCTATACTCATTTATAAAACTCACCACGAGGTGGCGCTGCAAAATATACAAATTTTCAAAGCGCCTGCACATTATAAACTGCAATTACGAGACAGTTACGTATATTAATTTGCCAAAGACTATTTGAAGGCACTAAGTTAGAATATGTGTATGTCTTTATGATAAATATATGGTTGAACTTAAAGCTTGACTGTTAGACCGCTTTACAATAAAATACATGTACGTGTATAATGGCTATATAATAAGCATACACAGATTTTCTTGTGTGACAACAAGGCAAACTCTACATCGGTGTTAGAAATATAATGCACTTGAACCAGAAGTGCAAATACATGGCCAAGGCTTACGTAAAGCGTGCGAAGCCGCGGGAAACAGCTAGTATTTTCATAAATAATCTTTGCCATAACTTGTTTAAAAGGTTTTCCTGTCCAACACGTTTGCAGATCCCGAATACTAGAAGTAAGTGAGGTGAGATGTATCGTCGTCATTATTTTATTTTGCCCTTTGCCCTGGTCTTGTTCTTTAGAGAGTTAATAGATAGAGTTAGGACTGAGATCACATCTAGCATTCAGCCCTGGGCGTGTTCCTCATAACGTGATGGATAAAGTTAGGACTCTAGATCACATCTTGCAATCAGCCCTGGGCGTGTTCCTCATAACGTGATGGATAGAGTTAGGATTGTAGATCACATCTTGCAATCAGCCCTGGGCGTGTTCCTCATAACGTGATGGATAGAGTTAGGATTGTAGATCACATCTTGCAATCAGCCCTGGGCGTGTTCCTCATAACGTGATGGATAGAGTTAGGATTGTAGATCACATCTTGCAATCAGCCCTGGGCGTGTTCCTCATAACGTGATGGATAGAGTTAGGATTGTAGATCACATCTTGCAATCAGCCCTGGGCGTGTTCATCATAACGTGACGGATAGAGTTGGGATTGTAGATCACATCTTGCATTCAGCCCTGGGCGTGTTCCTCATAACGTGACGGATAGAGTTGGGATTGTAGATCACATCTTGCATTCAGCCCTGGGCGTGTTCCTCATAACGTGATGGATAAAGTTAGGACTCTAGATCACATCTTGCAATCAGCCCTGGGCGTGTTCCTCATAACGTGATGGATAGAGTTAGGATTGTAGATCACATCTTGCAATCAGCCCTGGGCGTGTTCCTCATAACGTGATGGATAGAGTTAGGATTGTAGATCACATCTTGCAATCAGCCCTGGGCGTGTTCCTCATAACGTGATGGATAGAGTTAGGATTGTAGATCACATCTTGCAATCAGCCCTGGGCGTGTTCCTCATAACGTGACGGATAGAGTTGGGATTGTAGATCACATCTTGCATTCAGCCCTGGGCGTGTTCCTCATAACGTGACGGATAGAGTTGGGATTGTAGATCACATCTTGCATTCAGCCCTGGGCGTGTTCCTCATAACGTGACGGATAGAGTTGGGATTGTAGATCACATCTTGCATTCAGCCCTGGGCGTGTTCCTCATAACGTGACGGATAGAGTTGGGATTGTAGATCACATCTTGCAATCAGCCCTGGGTTCATCCCTCAGAACGTTAATGAATAAAGTTAACCCTCCAACTGGCGGTCATTTTTTCCTGTAGTGGCGGCATGTTTTTGAGCCTCGTGCAAGGGTTAAAAAAAAATTTATTAAAAATATAAATTAAAAGTAATATGTATAGAAGTATATATTTTTGTGTTCAGAATTAAACATATAATAATATTAGTATTTAAATTTGGCCTTAAAAAAATGTTTACTAATAATTTTTTTCCATGAAATTCAAAATTTACTTTTTTTTTAATTTGGGGGGACCATACCTAGCAAACCAAGTTATAGTAAGAAAACTAAAAAAGTGAGATAGCCATTTTGTGTCAAATTTATTCTAGTTTCAGAAACACATAAGCATTATTATACAAATTTATGAAACTATAATAACAGTATATAACAAAAAGCGTTGCGCATAAATTGTGAAAATAGGGCTATGTAAGAGTTTGCTAATAAAAGTTTTACTAATACAGTTTTACTTCAATACATGTTATATTGCATATTTTATTACTCAGAATGAAGTAAACTATAAATAATAAATAAATAATATATAAATAAATTCTATAACTTTTTTTGAAGAGTCGAAAAAAGTTTCATTTTGTCATTACTCAAAACTTGCGAAAAATTTTCGAGAAATTTATTTATTCTAAAATATATTTATTTGCACTACTGCAATATTTAACAATTTACCACACACTAAACACAACATTAAAACACAAATACACCTACTAAAACTTACTAATAAACACGACTCGTCACATCAACAACTCAGACGGCATCGACAACATGGCGGTCACAATGAATTGCATAATCTTCTTTTACGTTCCAAACTACGAACTTCGTACGTTGCAACTACAATACAAAGAGGAATAAAACTATAGTATTCCTTAGGCTTTTTTTCCCGAATCCAATGGTGCATGAATCGAATCGATACGTTGCCGGAATATACTGTAATGAGTGATTATGCAAGGGAATGTTTGTTGTGTCCATCAAAATTTTGATGAACAACAGTTGGAGGGTTAAAACTGTGTAGATCATATCTAGCATTCAGCCCTGGGCTTGTTCTTCAGAGAGTGAACGAATGGAGAAGGGATTGTTGTATCACATTTTCCATTGAGTCCTAGACTTCGCTGGGTGTACTCTGCAACACGTGCTTGATGTAAGGCACGTTTAGCTCCCCGAGTATAATGAATCGTCAGTCAGAATCTTAAATCCTAATTTGGAATGAACAATTTTGTAGTAAGCCTCAAGTCAATTAAACTCATTAACTACAACATTGAAATTGGTATACACCACAATGAAAAATCTAATAAAAATGTAGACCAAGTAAAGAATAGGTTAGAAAACTGGAAAAAAGCTTTTAAACGTTTGTCATGGTAATTTGTAAAACTATGGATGATTAGTATGTTACGTTTTGATGAGCAACAAGACAAGAATTATGTCGCTCAACCAATAAAGGACTTGAACACGTTTGAAATATTACAACACTGTCTCACAGAGATAAAATCGTCAGAAAGGTAGGATTATCGAGAACACAGAATTCCTCTAATCTCCTGTGACATCACAATTAACGATCAGGTATCTGTGGCGGTATAACACGTGTGAAATATTACAGCACTGTCTCACAGAGATAAAATCGTCAGAAAGGTAGGATTATCGAGAACACAGAATTCCTCTAATCTCCTGTGACATCACCATTAACGATCACGGATCTGTGGCGGTATAACACGTGTGAAATATTACAGCACTGTCTCACGGAGATAAAATCGTCAGAAAGGTAGGATTATCGAGAACACAGAATTCCTCTAATCTCTTGTGACATCACCATTAACGATCAGGTATCTGTGGCGGTATAACACGTGTGAAATATTACAGCACTGTCTCACGGAGATAAAATCGTCAGAAAGGTAGGATTATCGAGAACACAGAATTCCTCTAATCTCCTGTGACATCACCATTAACGATCAGGTATCTGTGGCGGTATAACACGTGTGAAATATTACAGCACTGTCTCACAGAGATAAAATCGTCAGAAAGGTGGAATTATCGAGAACACAGAATTCCTCTAATCTCCTGTGACATCACCATTAACGATCAGGGATCTGTGGCGGTATAACACGTGTGAAATATTACAGCACTGTCTCACGGAGATAAAATCGTCAGAAAGGTGGGATTATCGAGAACACAGAATTCCTCTAATCTCCTGTGACATCACCATTAACGATCAGGTATCTGTGGCGGTATAACACGTGTGAAATATTACAGCACTGTCTCACAGAGATAAAATCGTCAGAAAGGTGGAATTATCGAGAACACAGAATTCCTCTAATCTCCTGTGACATCACCATTAACGATCAGGTATCTGTGGCGGTATAACACGTGTGAAATATTACAGCACTGTATCATGGAGATAAAATCGTCAGAAAGGTGGAATTATCGAGAACACAGAATTCCTCTAATCTCCTGTGACATCACCATTAACGATCACGGATCTGTGGCGGTATAACACGTGTGAAATATTACAGCACTGTATCATGGAGATAAAATCGTCAGAAAGGTGGAATTATCGAGAACACAGAATTCCTCTAATCTCCTGTGACATCACCATTAACGATCAGGGATCTGTGGCGGTATAACACGTGTGAAATATTACAGCACTGTCTCATGGAGATAAAATCGTCAGAAAGGTGGATTATCGAGAACACAGAATTCCTCTAATCTCTGTGACATCACCATTAACGATCAGGGATCTGTGGCGGTATAACACGTGTGAAATATTACAGCACTGTATCATGGAGATAAATCGTCAGAAAATTATCGAGAACACAGAATTCCTCTAATCTTCGTCAGATCACGGACGGTATAACACGTGTGAAATATTACAGCACTGTATCATGGAGATAAAATCGTCAGAAAGGTGGAATTATCGAGAACACAGAATTCCTCTAATCTCCTGTGACATCACCATTAACGATCAGGTATCTGTGGCGGTATAACACGTGTGAAATATTACAGCACTGTCTCACAGAGATAAAATCGTCAGAAAGGTGGAATTATCGAGAACACAGAATTCCTCTAATCTCCTGTGACATCACCATTAACGATCAGGGATCTGTGGCGGTATAACACGTGTGAAATATTACAGCACTGTATCATGGAGATAAAATCGTCAGAAAGGTGGATTATCGAGAACACAGAATTCCTCTAATCTTCTGTGACATCACCATTAACGATCACGGATCTGTGGCGGTATAACACGTGTGAAATATTACAGCACTGTCTCATGGAGATAAAATCGTCAGAAAGGTAGGATTATCGAGAACACAGAATTCCTCTAATCTCCTGTGACATCACCATTAACGATCAGGTATCTGTGGCGGTATAACACGTGTGAAATATTACAGCACTGTCTCACGGAGATAAAATCGTCAGAAAGGTAGGATTATCGAGAACACAGAATTCCTCTAATCTCCTGTGACATCACCATTAACGATCAGGTATCTGTGGCGGTATAACACGTGTGAAATATTACAGCACTGTCTCACAGAGATAAAATCGTCAGAAAGGTAGGATTATCGAGAACACAGAATTCCTCTAATCTCCTGTGACATCACCATTAACGATCAGGGATCTGTGGCGGTATAACACGTGTGAAATATTACAGCACTGTATCATGGAGATAAAATCGTCAGAAAGGTGGGATTATCGAGAACACAGAATTCCTCTAATCTTCTGTGACATCACCATTAACGATCAGGGATCTGTGGCGGTATAACACGTGTGAAATATTACAGCACTGTATCATGGAGATAAAATCGTCAGAAAGGTGGGATTATCGAGAACACAGAATTCCTCTAATCTCCTGTGACATCACCATTAACGATCAGGGATCTGTGGCGGTATAACACGTGTGAAATATTACAGCACTGTATCATGGAGATAAAATCGTCAGAAAGGTAGGATTATCGAGAACACAGAATTCCTCTAATCTTCTGTGACATCACCATTAACGATCAGGGATCTGTGGCGGTATAACACGTGTGAAATATTACAGCACTGTCTCACGGAGATAAAATCGTCAGAAAGGTAGGATTATCGAGAACACAGAATTCCTCTAATCTCCTGTGACATCACCATTAACGATCAGGTATCTGTGGCGGTATAACACGTGTGAAATATTACAGCACTGTCTCAAGGAGATAAAATCGTCAGAAAGGTAGGATTATCGAGAACACAGAATTCCTCTAATCTCCTGTGACATCACCATTAACGATCAGGGATCTGTGGCGGTATAACACGTGTGAAATATTACAGCACTGTATCATGGAGATAAAATCGTCAGAAAGGTGGGATTATCGAGAACACAGAATTCCTCTAATCTCCTGTGACATCACCATTAACGATCAGGGATCTGTGGCGGTATAACACGTGTGAAATATTACAGCACTGTCTCAAGGAGATAAAATAGTCAGAAAGGTGGAATTATCGAGAACACAGAATTCCTCTAATCTCCTGTGACATCACCATTAACGATCAGGGATCTGTGGCGGTATAACACGTGTGAAATATTACAGCACTGTCTCACGGAGATAAAATAGTCAGAAATGTGGAATTATCGAGAACACAGAATTCCTCTAATCTCCTGTGACATCACCATTAACGATCACGGATCTGTGGCGGTATAACACGTGTGAAATATTACAGCACTGTCTCACGGAGATAAAATCGTCAGAAAGGTAGGATTATCGAGAACACAGAATTCCTCTAATCTCCTGTGACATCACCATTAACGATCAGGTATCTGTGGCGGTATAACACGTGTGAAATATTACAGCACTGTATCATGGAGATAAAATCGTCAGAAAGGTGGGATTATCGAGAACACAGAATTCCTCTAATCTTTTGTGACATCACCATTAACGATCAGGGATCTGTGGCGGTATAACGCGTGAAGTGATCCTTTTATGTGCCCGTTAACTCGTGGGGGGGACTGCGATTTCATGTGGTTCTAACTTTCCTTGTGAGCGACAATTTAAGTGCAACAGTTACATTTTCGAGGGTCATTTCAGCCATTTAAACCACCAAGTCAGGATTAACCAATACTTTCAACCAGTCACTAAGTGTCTGTAATAAACGTTTAGTGTAACTACGTCAGCTCTTGGTTTAAACTCTGGTTAAAATTATCCACAGCGCGTCAGTTGTCGTCTGTACTCGACGTCTTGGAATGTCTTGTATGTGTTGTGTTTATCTTAAAGTGAAGTTGAGGGGGAAGTAAACTTCAACTTACTATCGTAACAATAAACCCCCCTTATGAAATGTATAGCGAGTTGTAACCCACGAAGCAGTATAAATTTCTTCTTTTCAATAAATATTATTGTTAAGTAGCTGAATCATTAGGCTATGTACAGTTCGGTTATTCCTTTTTAACAATTGTTAATAAATCAAACTATATAACACATTTCGTTTTGCTGATTGGAATTGCTTTATTCACAAATATTGAATGTATTGATAATGACTTGTTCTTGTCTAACAATTAATCATCGTGTTAGACCCAACGTCGATCTGTACCGAGGAAGAACACGTGACCAAGAACGTGACAGCACCAAGGAAACAACAAATAGGACTTATTGGTGATTGATGTGTATTATAGCAAGTAAAAAAAATGGTGAAAGGCAGGTAAAAATAAATGGCTGGTAACTAGTTATAGCAGTTAAATAGTGCGAAGCGCTACAGAGCGAGTCATGATGATAATGATAACACAGTACTGATTGGTCAGCAATGAGAGATTTGAACAAAGTAAGGGGAAGGGAGGAGTAAAAAAAATCCTCAGTTGGTCGTATAAACAACTCCCAAAGTAAATCACTCCATTTCTAATCATAAGAAAGTAAATCGGGGGGGGGGGGAGGCTTTTAAGACATCCGGTATACCAAGATCATATGATCACTAACTTGATCATTTGCACCAAGGTTGAAATACTTCCATTTTGATATACATAAAAATATACCTAAAGCAAAAGTGTCTCAAACATCCCAGGTTGTGATGAAATATCAGTAAAAATCTTCAGAGTTTATAAAACACAACAAACTGACAAATTCACTTACAGTAAGAAGTGTTAGGATACAATCATACAAATTAATGATACAGTCACAGATAGCACATAAATAATAAACTGTTAAAAACAACAAGAACATCATTATACCAAAGTATATTCTATAGAAGTGAGAGGACTACCACAATGATCGGTCTTCGCGCCAAACTTGTTCCCCTGTCTGGTAAACGATTTACCAGAAGATGACGCACTGATGTAATCTTAAGTATTCACTTTTATATAATAAGTGAGTAGAAGCGCTGAAATGTAAACTCAACTACAACTATGAAAAATACAAAAAGATGCTGTATTGTAATTAAATTGCTACACAAAAATTCTTAACGTTTCAAGTAAAAATTGTGGACTAAACGTATTACTCTATGGCATGGAAGAAGAAAATTAAGTAAAGTATTTTGCCATTACTGTGCTCTCAACGATTGGGTCAACATAAAAAGAGCATCTATATTTACTATTTTTGCAGGAGCTTACGGCCGAGCACTTAGCGCCCAAATCGTACTAAACTACAATAACTTGCCGTCCCCCGTTAGGAGCTTACTATTTGACGTTATACCGAAGTTAATGTACTGACAATTTGTCTGGAATGAATATAGATCTCTTTTACTTAAATAGTTCTATTTAGAAAACAGTCCTAATCGTGAATACTTCTTTTTTGAAAATACAAACTCCTTCAATAATTTTTCAAATTGCATCTTCCCTTTTAAATTGTTAAAACTAATTAATGTTAAGCCGAGAAAATAATCGATAAAATAAAACTGCTTCGTCAGAAGGTTTTAGCTAATCCACACACAGCACAGTCCAGCGAACAAAGTTCTTGCCGACTGCTTCAAAAGGTGTCTTCGGAGTCAAATTCTGACAGTCTTATGTTTTAGGGCATTGTAGATGAGTACTTACCTAATTGCTGTGTGAAAATAATGTTTACTCCGTAGATAATTTACTCACTGTAAATGTAAACAAATTGATAATAATAAAAACTGTTTACACAGTTGATTACATTTGACATATTTCACAACTTCAGGCATTAAGATAATGTTTTCGCTATTTTAGAGTCCAGTGGGTTGTAGCCCAGAGGGATTTTCGAAATAAGAATAGGCCTATATTCATCCCGTGCTCCCTAAAAATTTCCATGTAAATTTTCAGTAAAATCGGTTGATCAATTTATGCGTGAACGCAAAACAAACAAACAAAGGCACTTTTGCATTTATGATATTATTAGTATAATATTATAATTAATTTAATCAGTGTAACGTAGAGGTATGGACAGGAACCTCTATCAACAATCGGGACAATATCCTTGTATATCAGGAAATGGACAATAAGATGCCTAGCAAGGTTTTAAGTTATCAGGACATATCAAGAGGTGTCTATAAATAGCTAAGAGTACTTCCAATAAAAGCGCCCTTATATTCGCTAGGCAATCCTATTACAGAGTGGGCACAGACAGAGATTGTCCAGCACAATACACGCAATGCCGCGAGCATCTCCGTGCCGTCTCACAAAGAGCCCTTAGTTTGGCCACTCAACAGGACAACACAGCACTTCATATATCAGCTAACACGGCTACGCTTTACACCGGCCGGTGGGGGGAGGATTAGGGGAGGACTTCAATAGCTAGTTGTATTCGCTAGGCAATCGTAATACAGAGCGTCCACAGACAGAGATTGTCTAGCACAATACACGCAATGCCGCGAGCATCTCCGTGCCGTCTCACAAAGAGCCCTTAGTTTGGCCACTCAACAGGACAACACAGCACTTCATATATCAGCTAACACGGCTACGCTTTACACCGGCCGGTGGGGGGAGGATTAGGGGGAGGACTTCAATAGCTAGTTGTATTCGCTAGGCAATCGTAATACAGAGTGGGCACAGACAGAGATTGTTCAGCACAATACACGCAATGCCGCGAGCATCTCCATGCCGCCTCACAAAGAGCCCTTAGTTTGGCCACTCAACAGAACAACACAACACTTCATATATCAGCTAACACGGCTACGCTCTACACCGGCCGGTGGGGGGAGGATTAGGGAGAGGACTTCAGTAGCTAGTTGTATTCGCTAGGCAATCGTAATACAGAGCGTCCACAGACAGAGATTGTCCAGCACAATACACGCAATGCCGCGAGCATCTCCATGCCGCCTCACAAAGAGCCCTTAGTTTGGCCACTCAACAGAACAACACAACACTTCATATATCAGCTAACACGGCTACGCTCTACACCGGCCGGTGGGGGGAGGATTAGGGAGAGGACTTCAGTAGCTAGTTGTATTCGCTAGGCAATCGTAATACAGAGCGTCCACAGACAGAGATTGTCCAGCACAATACACGCAATGCCGCGAGCATCTCCATGCCGCCTCACAAAGAGCCCTTAGTTTGGCCACTCAACAGAACAACACAACACTTCATATATCAGCTAACACGGCTACGCTCTACACCGGCCGGTAGGGGGAGGATTAGGGAGAGGACTTCAGTAGCTAGTTGTATTCGCTAGGCAATCGTAATACAGAGCGTCCACAGACAGAGATTGTCCAGCACAATACACGCAATGCCGCGAGCATCTCCATGCCGCCTCACAAAGAGCCCTTAGTTTGGCCACTCAACAGGACAACACAACACTTCATATATCAGCTAACACGGCTACGCTCTACACCGGCCGGTGGGGGGAGGATTAGGGAGAGGACTTCAGTAGCTAGTTGTATTCGCTAGGCAATCGTAATACAGAGCGTCCACAGACAGAGATTGTCCAGCACAATACACGCAATGCCGCGAGCATCTCCATGCCGCCTCACAAAGAGCCCTTAGTTTGGCCACTCAACAGGACAACACAACACTTCATATATCAGCTAACACGGCTACGCTCTACATGTGGGGGGGGGTGAGGGGGAGGTCTTCAGTAGCTAGTTGTATTCGCTAGGCAATCGTAATACAGAGCGTCCACAGACAGAGATTGTCCAACACAATACACGCAATGCCGCGAGCATCTCCATGCCGCCTCACAAAGAGCCCTTAGTTTGGCCACTCAACAGAACAACACAACACTTCATATATCAGCTAACACGGCTACGCTCTACACCGGCCGGTGGGGGGAGGATTAGGGAGAGGACTTCAGTAGCTAGTTGTATTCGCTAGGCAATCGTAATACAGAGCGTCCACAGACAGAGATTGTCCAGCACCAATACACGCAATGCCGCGAGCATCTCCATGCCGTCTCACAAAGAGCCCTTAGTTTGGCCACTCAACAGAACAACACAACACTTCATATATCAGCTAACACGGCTACGCTCTACACCGGCCGGTGGGGGGAGGATTAGGGAGAGGACTTCAGTAGCTAGTTGTATTCGCTAGGCAATCGTAATACAGAGCGTCCACAGACAGAGATTGTCTAGCACAATACACGCAATGCCGCGAGCATCTCCATGCCGTCTCACAAAGAGCCCTTAGTTTGGCCACTCAACAGGACAACACAACACTTCATATATCAGCTAACAGGGCTACGCTCTACATGTGGGGGGGGGGGTGAGGGGGAGGTCTTCAGTAGCTAGTTGTATTCGCTAGGCAATCGTAATACAGAGCGTCCACAGACAGAGATTGTCCAGCACAATACACGCAATGCCGCGAGCATCTCCATGCCGTCTCACAAAGAGCCCTTAGTTTGGCCACTCAACAGGACAACACAACACTTCATATATCAGCTAACACGGCTACGCTCTACAAGTGGGTGGGGGGGAGGACTTCAGTAGCTAGTTACTCTGCATCTTTACATTGCTATTGTCTGCTCCCCTTTGTAAAGAAGACTGTAAATGATGCCGTACACTGTTTTTAGTAAACACGTCAATAAAGGTCTATTTGTTTATGCAATAAAAGTCTCTATGGTTTAGATTCAAGTATTAAACTCATAGTCTAATGGTGACGTAATTAATATAGTTGGCTGAACGTCAGTGAATCTTGAAGGACTGGAAAATGTCCTTGTTTTCCAATGGAGCAGTGTAGCGGGTACGGCGGTTATCGCGAGATAACACAATCAAGCAACGTCGAGCGTGGCTGCTGCTTGGATGGGTGACCGCTGAGCAATCCTGTCCTTGCAAGCAGCCCGCCTGCCCGGTCGTTGGTGGTGGTTCGGAAGTCGCCTTTAAGCCGTTCATCCCCAGAGTTAGAGAGGGCTTCTGTCCTAATTTCACCTGGCAAAATAAGAGATTCTTTACTTTATTTTTACTTTATGTCTGTCTGTCTGTCTGTACGCTCTTATCTCGAGAACGAACTGCCAGAATAGACTTTACATTTTGAGTGAAGGTTCATTTCTATATCGAATTCAATGATGGTTCTCTCAATCCATGGGATTTGGGCGAGTGTTGGTTAATATTTTTACATTAGTATTATGGATTACCACAAAATAAATCTGTAAGCAAACTAAGTTATATCACATGGCATATTAACATGTGAGACACTATTTAGCCTGTATATCTACAAGATAATTCAAGACAGATTTCATCAGTAGACTAAATCTTAATTTCTACGACTGTGCACGGTAATTGCCACGAAAACGGCGCTGTTAGTTCTTGTGTGTTTAGATAAACGTGTTGATATTTTATCCACGTGTTGAAATAATGCACGTGTGTTACAGTTTACTTATTCAGCTGACGTGGAACCTTTCAGCCAACCCAGTTTTACTATGGTAGACATCAGTATTCAAGTGCAGGGCTGGAGATTTGTTTGATTGATTGACCTACGTAGGTAGCTCTGCACTGTTTTGTGACTTGTTTGATGTTCGTGCACTGTTTTAATGTGTGATATTGTTGGCGTTCTTGACAGGTGGCCTTATCCCTTGTATTCCAGTGGAATCATATACAGTGTATTTTTACTTGAATATTTTTTTATGAAAAAAAAAAACAAAACACTAATATATATAAATTTTGGCGAGGGGGAAAAGGCTTGCATTAAAAGTCAACCTTCCCTCCCCAGCGAATTGTAGTAAATTTTAATATTCAAGTACCCCGCGGGACATTAAATTTAAAGGAGCGTAAGAAAAGTTTCGGCGTGAGGGAGAAGGGTTGATTTTTAGCATAAATAATTTTATAATAATATATTTATATAATAAAACTATATGTTTACCTCAAACTCCGTATTTATATATATTTTTTATAAATTAAGATAGAACATAAAATTAATGGGAGATTTAAAAAGGCATGGTTTGGGGGGAAAGAGGAATTGACTTTAATGTAAACAATTTACCCCGTCATACTAATGTTTTCTGTAATCTCCGTATATACATTTATGTGTGTGTGTTTTTTTTCTTTTTTAGAAATAAAGATGAGGGTTTTATGGCAACCAATAGGTAGATATTCAATCCACGATTCTATAGTGTTCAAGTAACGCCGCAATATATATATATATATATATATATATATATATATATATATATATATTGCGGCGTTACTTGAACACTATAGAATCGTGGATTGAATATCTACCTATTGGTTATATATATAATTTTATATATATATATATATATATATATATTGCGTACATAAGTAATTACTAATGTAGAATTAATTGCCTAATGTGTGTATATCTCATAACTTAAGTTGTATCAAAGCTTGGCTTTATGTTGTAAAACTCATATTATGACGTTATGATAATTAAAACAATGATTTTCCTGTAACTGTACCTCATCAATGTCGTGATAGACTAAATTCACATAGTTAACGTTGAAAATACAGTATTTTAATTTTAAAAATATTAATTTTGAATATGGTAGCAGGACCTATAAGAATGTAAAATTCCCAGGTATTTACGTACCGGTGTTAATACTCGGGTATTTTGAAGTTTAATTTAAAATCTCGTTTCGGAATAAGTTACATTTGAGCAGCACTCATTGTATAATATTAGGAATTAAAAATAAATAGGTGTTAAATGTCTTTAAAAGTGAACGATGTATTTTGATGATTTATAGAGAGATTCGAACACTACCATTATTACTAGGCATATTTTAACTACGAGTGTAGCTGACAACCTCTCCTCTCACATCTTAGTTACTACTTCCCAGTAATAAAACCAAAGGTTTCGTTAAAGTATTTTGAATTGTTTTGTCGTAAATAAAAGCCAACTGTAGTTACGTGCTTGGCTGAGTGTTAGCAAAGCTTACACGTCGAGTAGCCGGAGACCCATCTGTCTGTCTAGATGATATTTTGAGATATATATCCTTAATGTAAACCTTCGTCTGATATTAACGAATGTTTTACAAAAAGAATTAGCCAAATTGGTCCAGCCGTTCTCGAGATTATAGCGTAGCATCACATTTTGCGATTAATTTTTATTTATAAGATGACAAAGAAAAGTATAGAAAGTAATATGTAAATGCGAATACGAAAATTCACTTATGTAACAAGTAGGTGTGAAGGTGTTTGGAGACAGTAATGAGCTGCCCCTGAGGGAAATAATCTTGGTGAAACATGTGCATAAGTTTGTTTCTAATGCAAAGTTTATAATAATTGTGTCATGTACAATATATTGCTTGGATATGTAATCGGTATAATTTATTTGCCCTATTTTGTATAACTTACGTTGTAGATGTTGTAATTGAAGATAAAGAGTAGTAAAGTAAAACACCCCTTTGACTATTAAATTGGAATGTGTTTTCTCTTTTTATTTTGAAAGTTGAGTTGACTATCAATGCTACGTATTTTAATTGTCACAATACAGTATTTCGTATAAATATTAGTTTACTACCATGTAAACTGCTTACAGTGAGGTTTTATAGTTATTAAACAGAATTTCTTGGAGACCTCTAATTTCTTCTGAAATTGGAGGCAAAATACACTAGACTCAGCAAGCATTTTTAAAGTAAAACATTACAATGAGTTTACTGTCACACATTTTAGTATCCCATATGAGTATAGTTGCCATGATCTACGTTTAAAATCCTACAGGAAAGCAACACTTTTGTGTTGACAACCAGACAGCCTTTTACTTTCTGATCCAGGATGAGAGAGGAAAATTGTGTTTGACGTGGAAGATGCGGGACGAGATGTTGTCGAAGGGATCACGTTACGGCTCTTGACATTCCTTCAACATTGGCTGCAAACATTTTACAGCTCTAAAATTGTGTTTGACGTGGAAGACGCGGGAAGAGCACCCTGCGCGCGGGACGAGATGTTGTCGAAGGGATCACGTTACGTTATATAGCGTCGGCTCTTGACATTCCTTCAACATTGTGTTTGACGTGGAAGACGCGGGACGAGATGTTGTCGAAGGGATCACGTTACGTTATATAGCGTCGGCTCTTGACATTCCTTCAACATTGTGTTTGACGTGGAAGACGCGGGACGAGATGTTGTCGAAGGGATCACGTTACGTTATATAGCGTCGGCTCTTGACATTCCTTCAACATTGTGTTTGACGTGGAAGACGCGGGACGAGATGTTGTCGAAGGGATCACGTTACGTTATATAGCGTCGGCTCTTGACATTCCTTCAACATTGTGTTTGACGTGGAAGACGCGGGACGAGATGTTGTCGAAGGGATCACGTTACGTTATATAGCGTCGGCTCTTGACATTCCTTCAACATTGTGTTTGACGTGGAAGACGCGGGACGAGATGTTGTCGAAGGGATCACGTTACGTTATATAGCGTCGGCTCTTGACGTTCCTTCAACATTGGCTGCAAACCTTTTACAGCTCTAAAATTAAACTGTTCGACAACTGCAACGTTTCATTTCGTTTAACAATAATATGTAAGTTTAAAGTACTGAAAAAGGAAAACGCTCACTCAAAATGAACAACGCGTATAATATTCTGTTCATTAATCTAAATATTGTCATTTTGTCATCACACTGATTAATATGTATGTGTGGTTTAGAAACCATGTTAAAACTTTTGTTTCTGTAGATACAAGCGAGTGGCAGGATGAAAGTACGTGTTGCCTAAAGATGCGCTAAAATTCCAGATCATGTGCGGCATCTTGCCTGGATACGATTCATCCGATGGTCCAAATTTTGGCGCGAACATGCTTGATGTTCAAGACTTTGCTGAGTTTTAACGTCGTGGGTATTATTTGAATGGTGTCTTGCCTGGATATGGTTCATCCTATGGTTCAAAATTTGGCGCGAACATGTTTGATGTCCTACACAAGGCTTCGCTGAGTTTAACGTCGTGGGTATTAATCAAATCAAATCAGTTTTTAATTGCCGGAACATTATACAACGCATGGCAAATGTCATATGTTTACTGGCTAAAATGTTTGTCAAACACACCACAAGAAATCTCATTCAAACATACAATTTTGCAAACGTACCTACATCCATTCATTCACCAATTATTCCCACTTCCAG
The DNA here is from genome assembly GCF_021130785.1 of Homalodisca vitripennis. Lineage (NCBI taxonomy): Eukaryota > Metazoa > Arthropoda > Insecta > Hemiptera > Cicadellidae > Homalodisca > Homalodisca vitripennis. The sequence goes on from NC_060214.1 coordinate 18,931,546, forward strand.
CGACGAATTTTGTCAGTCTTTTTAATTAGTGGTCTTCCAATCATAAGCAAAAAACTCGTCAACATTATAAAATGTTTGTGACACTAAAAAGCGTTTCAAACGAGTTTTTAACACTTTGAGTGTTGAAGTGTTTTTAATTGAATCTGGTAACTTATTGACGAATTGAACACCTGCCTGTGAAGGCAAGCGTTCATAAACCACCGTTCTGTGTCTACCAGTTCGGTAAGTTATCTCTGCCTCTAGTCTCATACACATGTATGTCTCGGCCTTTCGTCATGGCACATTTAGACATACAAAACAGAGTTGTTTCCAGTAGAGACTGGGCAGCGTCAACAGTTGCAAATTTTTGAAGGCTTCCTTGCACGACTCTCTAAATTTCAACTTAGCGATAATGCGGATCGCTTGTTTTTGCAGCTTGAACACTCTCAGGAATTGATTGTTTGCACAAGCTCCCCACTTGAGTCGGGCAGTATTTGGCTAGAGACCTCAAAACATAAATGCCTGAGGCCAATTTGGAGCAAACGTGATCGATGTGATCGTTCCAAGTCAACCCTCGATCTAGGTATATTCCCAGGAATTTCGAACAATATACTTCTTCCAGCATAGTGTCAGCCAACATAACAGCTGGCTCGTCATGACTATCTACTGGTCGTAAAGCAAAATTTATAAAATTGGATTTTGCAGAATTTGTTTTAAAATTGAGGCTGTTAAAAGTTTGGACGCAGTTGTTAATTTCAACAAAACTCTGCTGTTCCAGAATAAATTTCGATTTGCTAGTGAAACAGAGAGTCGTGTCATCAGCATACTGCACTAGTCTTCCGTGCAGAAGTGATGAACCTACATCATTGACATAGATCAGGAAGAGAATTCTACTGAGAATTGAGCCCTGTGGGACACCATAACTCAGGTGAATTGGTTCAGATAATTTATTTGAGATCTGGATAATTTGAGTTCTGTGGCTTAGAAATGATCTGAGCCACTGGAGAGGCACGCCTCGGATGCCATTATCTCGGTGGCTTGGTTAAATACGGTTTCATTCTATTTTCTGAGCAGCTGCTGTGGTCAGCTTCCGCCAGAACGTACTAAAGGTTGCCTGTTATCATGACAGGCCTCTGTTAGAAAGCAAGACCATGTGAGTCCGACGACATTCAGGCCATGTGAGAGATATGAGATATCCGCTGAAAGGACATACACCATCATCGACCCTGATCTTGTCCATTTATAAATGTTTCTTTCAAAATGTCTTCCGAGCTTCTCAATTCAACACTCAGCCTAATCCAATAGGCGGATATGTACCATTTTAACTCAATATTGACTGTGCAGAAATCAATATTCATGAAGAGTTAAAAGCTTTTAGCAACTAAATTTTTTTTATGTGGTTGAGATTTAAGAGGAAATGGGGAAAAAGGCAATTAGGATCAACTTTTATTTTCATTTATAGTTGTGCTGGATGTTCATGCATATTTATATTATGATTTTATAAAAGGATATACGTTTATGTATTTCCGTCAAGTTCACAAAGTTTAACAGATGCCCTGTCACAAAGCCAAACGCCTTAAGCAAATTAAGAGACTGACTAAATTAGTTATGATGGTTCTCCTCCTAAAAAGTATTTTACTCGTAAGTCCTGCCATTTACAACGTAAACCATTTTCTTACCGGATGAGCCACAGCAAAATTAACTCATTTTATGTCTTTATTCATTTCGATTTCTATTATTTACAGAGACCAACCATACCAGGACGGAAGATGTACCAGGACGGAAGATGTTTATAAAAGAACACCATTCCTTTATAGTAAAGAGTATGGTATGAATCGCCTAAGAAGGCGTTTTAATGCTCTTGAACAAATTTCAAATTGACGCTCAGCAGAAAACTATGATCATATAGTAGGGACTCTAACGTAAGAGGTGGTTCACAATACTTACACAGTACCATACACGTACAGTACCTGAATGGCGATACCTTGAAAAATAGAAAGATTATAGCGGAAAAAGTCGTTAAAAACCTCTTCGACAGTATCTCCTATCTTTTTACATGGAAGAACTTCCTCTTTCAAAGAATCATTGAAGGAGTGTAGTCCATCCTTGTCCTGTTGAGGTGTCTATCGAAGTCCTTCAAGTACGCTATTGACGATGGATGATTTGAAAGAGTAGTACAATTTAGATCTAATTATATGTTAAAAAATGTGTGGCACTCATTACGTGCATTAAAGTTAGCTATCCATCCACTCGCAAAAACCTGAATGCATAAAAAACTTTAAAACTAAAAAGTGTGCAAGTGGACTACTACTCAAAGATTTTTATTTTGTACAATGTATAACGATTCCAAATGTTCGAAACTTTCAATTCCTTTTTTTTATTTTCACGTAGAAACTGACTATTATTATTTGTACAAATGTAACTATTTCACTACAATATATAACAGAATATTTGTAGTTTTGATATAATATTGTAAATTGTGATGTTCCAAATTGAATTATGGTTTATCTATGTACATTTAATCTTTATTCAACTGTATAATAAATATGTTTAACAGTATCACTTTTGGTTGTTGTTAAGGAACAACATATCAATTTAAGTTACTCGTAAAAAACTATTAAAGTTACAGCATTTTAAAATACGATATGCACTGCTTGGCATTTTTAGAGTTTACAAGGATAACGGTGGATAGGTGAACGCATACACACATACACACACACATACAGGTTTTCAGTAGCGGTCCCTCTGTATTGGGAATTGTAATTTCTGGAATCAAATATTCAGAGGCAAATAGAAATGGCGTGCTGGAATTTTTAAACCCCACTGTGCAATGAAATTACATTTGTTAATTACTCGTCCATTTCTCTAATCAATTAGCCAAGTGGACGTATTATTGAAGTTATAACAAAATAAGTACAAACATATTTATATAACTGACGATAACGATGAAATCCTTCATCAAATAAATCTTCTTGGAACTGTTAAAGTAATAGGCGGGTGTAGTTCCAAGCATTTCGTTGAACATTTCTTCAGTGCCAATTAAAAACAAAGTAAGGAAAGTTCGTGATCAGAAATGAACCCTTATTGTGTTGGAAAGTTTTTCTTGAACATAATTAATTTATTTTGCCCGTCCGGAGCCGATAACAGTCGCAGAGCTCAGTACAATCGACTCCCGGTATCCTCCCTTGTCGATTTATTGTTGTACGTTTCATTGTTTCCTGGGTTTAACCCGACTCTTTTCTTTCCCCAGGAAGATATTAATTTTCAGCATCAATAACACGTGCTGTTGGATGGAGGTTGGCAAGATTTTACAATTGAAAGAGTGAGAGATTATTATTAAGGTGTTAACAATATAGGGTTTTATCATTGACAAAAACCATGGATTTTATACCATAGTTCACTATAGCAGCTTTTGGGAACGTTTGAACCCTTTTCTTTCCCTTGCTTTCTTCTTTCTGTTCTTTATTTTTGTATGTACTAATAACTCCACCACCTGACGAAGAGGATAGATTTCAATACTCGAAACGTTGTGTTATACATTTTGTGACATATGACGATAGTAAATGTCCGAATTCCTGTTATCTTCTCAGACAGTCCATCGTCAATAAAAACACTTTAAACAAAGAACTATTTGTCTTTGGACTTAAACTTATAACTTCATGTTATAAAATAGTTTATTTACCATAATTCCTCAACGTATATGCATAGTATCACCTAATTATCGTTTTTTCTAGTCCTAGAGCAAAGTCCTTGAGATGTTTTCTATAACTTGGACATTTCTTTCAATAATGGCTACAATCCCTACAACCAACAAGCAGTATAATTTGCTCTGCTCAAACCAGTTTATACGCAGCTGTTAAAGTACAAACCCTTTGATGGTTGACAGTTTTTAACATAATTGTTAATTCCGTGTGGTAATTTCTTCTTGCTGCCAGCAGTGAAAACGTTAATACGTCACGACAGTTACAAATCACTCAGTATAGATTCCTTGTGAAGATGTTAAAAGGTCATTTGTAGTCAATACTGTTTTAATTAACTTTGGTAATAACACTTGGTAATGGCTCTAGAAGGATTTGTGATATGAAAAAGCCTGAGATATCATGTTCTCAATTGACTTACAACAAGACAGCCTCTTACGCCAAAAACCGTGATCAGCCACCTGTGTGTCACCTATCGGGTTTCACGGCTCGGCGGAGTGGCAAAGTTAACTCCAGGAGAGATCGCAATGTTAACACGTGAATGAGCCTAGGTTATAACATCTCAAGTTGTTACCTACACAAAGAATATATGTCGTGTCAGACACGATGGTCAGCCACCTGTGTGTCACCTATCGGGTTTCACGGCTCGGCGGAGTGGCAAAGTTAACTCCAGGAGAGATCGCAATGTTAACACGTGAATGAGCCTAGGTTATAACATCTCAAGTTGTTACCTACACAAAGAATATATGTCGTGTCAGACACGATGGTCAGCCACCTGTGTGTCACCTATCGGGTTTCACGGCTCGGCGGAGTGGCAAAGTTAACTCCAGGAGAGATCGCAATGTTAACACGTGAATGAGCCTAGGTTATAACATCTCAAGTTGTTACCTACACAAAGAATATATGTCGTGTCAGACACGATGGTCAGCCACCTGTGTGTCACCTATCGGGTTTCACGGCTCGGCGGAGTGGCAAAGTTAACTCCAGGAGAGATCGCAATGTTAACACGTGAATGAGCCTAGGTTATAACATCTCAAGTTGTTACCTACACAAAGAATATATGTCGTGTCAGACACGATGGTCAGCCACCTGTGTGTCACCTATCGGGTTTCACGGCTCGGCGGAGTGGCAAAGTTAACTCCAGGAGAGATCGCAATGTTAACACGTGAATGAGCCTAGGTTATAACATCTCAAGTTGTTACCTACACAAAGAATATATGTCGTGTCAGACACGATGGTCAGCCACCTGTGTGTCACCTATCGGGTTTCACGGCTCGGCGGAGTGGCAAAGTTAACTCCAGGAGAGATCGCAATGTTAACACGTGAATGAGCCAAGGTTATAACATCTCAAGTTGTTACCTACACAAAGAATATATGTCGTGCCAGACACGATGGTCAGCCACCTGTGTGTCACCTATCGGGTTTCACGGCTCGGCGGAGTGGCAAAGTTAACTCCAGGAGAGATCGCAATGTTAACACGTGAATGAGCCTAGGTTATAACATCTCAAGTTGTTACCTACACAAAGAATATATGTCGTGTCAGACACGATGGTCAGCCACCTGTGTGTCACCTATCGGGTTTCACGGCTCGGCGGAGTGGCAAAGACCTCTAATGCGACCGTAACTCCAGGAGAGATCGCAATGTTAACACGTAAATGAGCCAAGGTTATCTCGTTATGAAATTTTGAATACAATATTAAATTTGTCCTGACCTCCAAAGGAGTAATAAAAGATGGGTAGAAAGTAAGGTGCAATATATAAATGTAATTATGATGAACATATGCACACAAAAAATTAAACTATTTATAATTATAATTCACACATCTATTGAGCGTATGGAGTACAAATCTACATTTCTCATGCCTTATTTTATAGTAAAAGGCTAGATAAGTTGCCGTCTTAGTCTAATCGGATCTATTAGTTTCAGGACTTCTGTTACTCTTCCAACTAAGGTCGTCACATCTGTTAAAATTAGAACACAGTAAGAATTACAATTCTCGCATTACATATACATTTGTGAAACGGAATCATGGAACAAAAATAAAAACAGATAATTAAAATTTGGTGTGTGGTCGGTCAAAGACAACAACGGACTACTAATGTTTATGTTTGTGTAACACCTATTAGTCTTGTTGATTTTGAGGTAAACCCAATATATTTAATATCTGTGCTTCCGATTGAAATACTGGCAACGGCAATTTTAGTGTTTTTGCTCTAAAAATCTACTTAAAATACGTAAATGTGAATCACGCTTCATTAACGCCACTGCAACCGCCATTACTAAAGACTAAAACATTCTTAGATGACAACCTTTAGTTGTAATGTCACTGAGAAGATAAGAATCATTGCCTAAAACTAATGAAAACTCTAACCGAGATACTTTTACAGCCATTTTGACAAAAATCATTTCCAATTATGCAGTAAGTACATTTAATTCTAATATAAGTTTTTTCTTTATTAAATTGTTATTTAGTTTGTAGTTTTATCGAGTTGTCTCTTTACAGTCATTTCGATAAAAAAGAAATTAAATTTTACCGCAACGCCAAATTTACTCGTATATTTTGCTGGTACGATTATGCGATTGTTCAGCAATTTGGCACTACCAACATGAGAGTAGTTGCCAGTTTTTACCAAGGGCGTTGATAACGAAAGTGTTTTTCGTCCTTCCTTGCCCCCCAAACAAACTCGGATAGTAACACCAGTTGGTTGAATCATAAAAACGACGTACTAGTTTGATTTGGGCCAGTGGACCTTGAGGTAGAATTTCAGTAAACGGTCTCTGGAACGCCCTGTAGGTGTTCTACTACACAATGCCACTTTTTACTCACCCTGTAGGTGTTCTACTACACAATGCCACTTTTTACTCACCCTGTAGGTGTTCTACTACACAATGCCACTTTTTACTCACCCTGTAGGTGTTCTACTACACAATGCCACTTTTTACTCACCCTGTAGGTGTTCTACTACACAATGCCACTTTTTACTCGGCTTTTTAAATTGAAAATTAAATTAAGAAATTTACATTGCATAGTAATGTATGACAAGGTTAAATAAAGTAATTCAATAATTAGCCAATTAAACTGCATAAGAATCCTTTATGTGTTGCTAACACTGAAGTTAATGTTTTATTTGTTTGTTCACAGGTAAGTAAACATATGAATTGTACTGCTGGATCGTCTCTCTCTAGCTGATTATGACGGTAACGCTCCTAATTTAGTTTTATATTAATGTTTATTTAAACAATTCTTTGACATCACACTCTAAAAAGAGTTAATTCTGTGAAGTAACAGATAACTAACTAGGTTTTAAAGGTTATTTTTTGACGATGGAAGGATTGTGAAGGAAACAGGATTTTTCCGGACATTTGCCATCGTTCAGTGAAACAAGAAAACAGTAACACTACGTTTCGAGATCTGCAATCTGATCTCTTCTTCAGGTAAAGAACTAACCTAATACATAATTACAAACTAAGTTAAAATAAACAAATCTTACTAAAGCGTTGTGGCACGCCTAAGTCAGGAATCACAACCTACATGTTGTTGGTCAACTTCACTAACACTAAAGACATGCACTTAATACAAAACTATACAAAACACTAATCATTAAAAGTAAACTACGGAATACAGGTCACAATGCGTCTTCACTCGTCTACTGACCACCTACGACTGACCAGAGGGACTAGCCAATGGCAATCGTGACGGCTGGCTAAAACAAGATGGCGGAAATACAAGGGAAGGGGAACAGGAATGGGCCCTTTCGTTATTATTGGTTCATGCGAGATGAACTTCTTAAAACCATATTGTGACTCCGCATTGGTTTATTACAAATATCCGATCCGTTTGATACTTTTGGTTTTCTCTTTAGTTCATTTTTTAGAATTGGCAACCAAAGCGGCCTAATCTCGACTGATGGTTGACTGATTGGTTGGTCTGCCAATTTAATGTATGTTGCCTCAATTAATTTCCTTTTGAAGAAATGTGGTTCCCGATGTATTATGTGGGCTTCATCCCAATTCATATGATGGTCTTCGGACCAACAATGGTGTGCAATTTTTGACTTTTCTGTGAAACCCTTTCTCGTGTTTTCTTTGTGTTCTTTTATCCTTACGTTTAGTGGTCTTTTTTGTCTCGCCTATGTATTCCCTATTGCAGCTACATTTTATACTGTAAACACAGTTTTTGGAATCCTGTGTGCCATTTTTTGGTTTTGTTTTTACGAGACTTTGTCTAAGAGTGTTGTGTGTTTTAAACGCGGTTCTAATGTTGTACTTTCTACCTACTCTTCTAATTTTCTCCGATAATCCCGGCACATAAGGGATTGACATAAACGCAAATTTATCACAAATCTGTTTTTCTGACTCAGGAATGATTCTTCTGGTTCGTTTGCACTTATTAATTACTAATTGAGGGTATCCATTGCTTCTGAGATCCGATTCAATTTTCTTAAATTCTTCTTTTAGTCCATCTTTATCTGAGCACAAGCTCTTTGCTCTATCAAACAACGAGTAGGCTACTCCTTCTTTGACAGATTTTTGATGGTTGGATTGATAATTTAAATATTTTCCTGTGTGTGTTATCTTTCGAAAAACAGTTGTCTTAAGGACATCCCTATCTCTTAATACACACACATCCAAAAAAGGAAGCTTGTTTTGGACTTCCACTTCCATTGTGAGGCGAATGGAAGGAGAAATACTATTAATGTGATTCAAAAAATTATTTAATTCAATGTCTCCATGAGAAAAAATAACAAAGGTATCATCCACATACCTCCACCAAATCTTCGGTTTGAACTGAGCTGAAGCCAAAGCTTTTCGCTCGAATTCCTCCATAAAGATATTGGCGAAAATAGGAGACAGTGGAGAACCCATTGCCATCCCCTCTCATCTTGACGGTAAATTTTACCCTCTAACTCAAAATATTGCAGGTTCGTTCTCGTGATATCGTGCTGACAGACTGACAATAATTACACTCTTCCAGTCCCTCAAGCTACCGCTCGATGTTGTCTCTGTAGAAATGTATCGTGAAAGTCTGTAGGTTCGTACTCGTGATATCGTGCGGTCAGACTGACAGTAATTACACTCTTCCAGTCCCTCAAGCTACCGCTCGATGTTGTCTCTGTAGAAATGTATCGTGAAAGTCTGTAGGTTCGTTCTCGTGATATCGTGCGGTCAGACTGACAGTAATTACACTCTTCCAGTCCCTCAAGCTACCGCTCGATGTTGTCTCTGTAGAAATGTATCGTGAAAGTCTGTAGGTTCGTTCTCGTGATATCGTGCGGACAGACTGACAGTAATTACACTCTTCCAGTCCCTCAAGCTACCGCTCGATGTTGTCTCTGTAGAAATGTATCGTGAAAGTCTGTAGGTTCGTTCTCGTGATATCGTGCTGACAGACTGACAGTAATTACACTCTTCCAGTCCCTCAAGCTACCGCTCGATGTTGTCTCTGTAGAAATGTATCGTGAAAGTCTGTAGGTTCGTTCTCGTGATATCGTGCGGACAGACTGACAATAATTACACTCTTCCAGTCCCTCAAGCTACCGCTCGATGTTGTCTCTGTAGAAATGTATCGTGAAAGTCTGTAGGTTCGTTCTCGTGATATCGTGCGGACAGACTGACAGTAATTACACTCTTCCAGTCCCTCAAGCTACCGCTCGATGTTGTCTCTGTAGAAATGTATCGTGAAAGTCTGTAGGTTCGTTCTCGTGATATCGTGCGGACAGACTGACAATAATTACACTCTTCCAGTCCCTCAAGCTACCGCTCGATGTTGTCTCTGTAGAAATGTATCGTGAAAGTCTGTAGGTTCGTTCTCGTGATATCGTGCGGACAGACTGACAATAATTACACTCTTCCAGTCCCTCAAGCTACCGCTCGATGTTGTCTCTGTAGAAATGTATCGTGAAAGTCTGTAGGTTCGTTCTCGTGATATCGTGCGGACAGACTGACAGTAATTACACTCTTCCAGTCCCTCAAGCTACCGCTCGATGTTGTCTCTGTAGAAATGTATCGTGAAAGTCTGTAGGTTCGTTCTCGTGATATCGTGCGGACAGACTGACAGTAATTACACTCTTCCAGTCCCTCAAGCTACCGCTCGATGTTGTCTCTGTAGAAATGTATCGTGAAAGTCTGTAGGTTCGTTCTCGTGATATCGTGCGGACAGACTGACAGTAATTACACTCTTCCAGTCCCTCAAGCTACCGCTCGATGTTGTCTCTGTAGAAATGTATCGTGAAAGTCTGTAGGTTCGTTCTCGTGATATCGTGCGGACAGACTGACAATAATTACACTCTTCCAGTCCCTCAAGCTACCGCTCGATGTTGTCTCTGTAGAAATGTATCGTGAAAGTCTGTAGGTTCGTTCTCGTGATATCGTGCGGACAGACTGACAGTAATTACACTCTTCCAGTCCCTCAAGCTACCGCTCGATGTTGTCTCTGTAGAAATGTATCGTGAAAGTCTGTAGGTTCGTTCTCGTGATATCGTGCTGACAGACTGACAGTAATTACACTCTTCCAGTCCCTCAAGCTACCGCTCGATGTTGTCTCTGTAGAAATGTATCGTGAAAGTCTGTAGGTTCGTTCTCGTGATATCGTGCGGACAGACTGACAATAATTACACTCTTCCAGTCCCTCAAGCTACCGCTCGATGTTGTCTCTGTAGAAATGTATCGTGAAAGTCTGTAGGTTCGTTCTCGTGATATCGTGCGGACAGACTGACAATAATTACACTCTTCCAGTCCCTCAAGCTACCGCTCGATGTTGTCTCTATAGAAATGTATCGTGAAAGTCTGTAGGTTCGTTCTCGTGATATCGTGCTGACAGACTGACAATAATTACACTCTTCCAGTCCCTCAAGCTACCGCTCGATATTGTCTCTGTAGAAATGTATCGTGAAAGTCTGTAGGTTCGTTCTCGTGATATCGTGCGGACAGACTGACAATAATTACACTCTTCCAGTCCCTCAAGCTACCGCTCGATGTTGTCTCTGTAGAAATGTATCGTGAAAGTCTGTAGGTTCGTTCTCGTGATATCGTGCTGACAGACTGACAGTAATTACACTCTTCCAGTCCCTCAAGCTACCGCTCGATGTTGTCTCTGTAGAAATGTATCGTGAAAGTCTGTAGGTTCGTACTCGTGATATCGTGCGGACAGACTGACAATAATTACACTCTTCCAGTCCCTCAAGCTACCGCTCGATATTGTCTCTGTAGAAATGTATCGTGAAAGTCTGTAGGTTCGTTCTCGTGATATCGTGCGGACAGACTGACAGTAATTACACTCTTCCAGTCCCTCAAGCTACCGCTCGATGTTGTCTCTGTAGAAATGTATCGTGAAAGTCTGTAGGTTCGTACTCGTGATATCGTGCTGACAGACTGACAATAATTACACTCTTCCAGTCCCTCAAGCTACCGCTCGATATTGTCTCTGTAGCAATGTATCGTGAAAGTCTGTAGGTTCGTACTCGTGATATCGTGCTGACAGACTGACAGTTATTACACTCTTCCATTCCCTCAAGCTACCGCTCGATATTGTCTCTGTAGAAATGTATCGTGAAAGTCTGTAGGTTCGTTCTCGTGATATCGTGCGGTCAGACTGACAATAATTACACTCTTCCAGTCCCTCAAGCTACCGCTCGATGTTGTCTCTATAGAAATGTATCGTGAAAGTCTGTAGGTTCGTACTCGTGATATCGTGCTGACAGACTGACAGTAATTACACTCTTCCAGTCCCTCAAGCTACCGCTCGATGTTGTCTCTGTAGAAATGTATCGTGAAAGTCTGTAGGTTCGTTCTCGTGATATCGTGCGGTCAGACTGACAATAATTACACTCTTCCAGTCCCTCAAGCTACCGCTCGATGTTGTCTCTGTAGAAATGTATCGTGAAAGTCTGTAGGTTCGTTCTCGTGATATCGTGCGGTCAGACTGACAATAATTACACTCTTCCAGTCCCTCAAGCTACCGCTCGATATTGTCTCTGTAGAAATGTATCGTGAAAGTCTGTAGGTTCGTTCTCGTGATATCGTGCGGTCAGACTGACAATAATTACACTCTTCCAGTCCCTCAAGCTACCGCTCGATGTTGTCTCTGTAGAAATGTATCGTGAAAGTCTGTAGGTTGTTCTCGTGATATCGTGCGGTCAGACTGACAGTAATTACACTCTTCCAGTCCCTCAAGCTACCGCTCACCCTATTTAGCACACTTTTGAATAATGAAGTAAAAAATAAAGAAACTAAAATATCTCGCAATCAGGAATGGACATTAATCCTTTAACCAATTTATTAAAGAGAAAACAATAAAGATCAACGAAACAAACTTTTTGTTTAATGAAAATAATAAATATATTTGTGTGTCGTTTAACATTGAATTAGAATAAGTTATTCAATAAACCTTTTGAAATTTAATACGTTTTAATTGCTTACGGTAAAAAAGAAATAATATTTTTTTATTGTCTATATAATTGTATTAATTATTATGTATGTGTATAACGTTATATTTCAATTCAATTTAATTCAATTCAATGTTTTATTGCATAAAAACAATACAAATTGCATCGCAATCGTCATAACATTTTAAAGCTAAAATTTTGCATTCATCACTACAGTGGCCCTCATTACTTACAGTTTTTCATTCACCCAAATTCTCATTCATTTCATAATTTTCCTACTCTAATCACATGGCTAGCCAATTAGGTGGTCCCCCAATCGTTTGCCATAAACTCGTCTGTACTATAAAAAGCTTTAGAGATCAGCGCGGTTTTCAGACGAGTTTTAAATGCCTTAGGCATTGTGGCATTTGTGATCGAATTTGGTAATTTGTTGACGAACTGAACTCCTGCCTGCGAAGGCTAACATATATATAATGTTAGACTACTAGCCTACTACCAAGATATTACGAGTCTGGAGTCCACAAAATTAACTGCAGTTACTGTAACATTTAAATAAAAATAAATTAGATAAACGGGTAGAAGTTTCTGAACAAGATTTCAAAATCACGTACTGAAACCAAATAAAAAATAAAATGTCGCTAAAGTATAATTACAAAAGTATTCAAGAAAACAAGGGAATCCTTAACATTGAAGGACAGTGGTAAAATTGAATACAAAAGAAGAATTACAAAATTACTTAAAATTATAGTCAAGTGACTAAAGTTATTTTAATTTAATTTTCTTAAGAAAAAAACTCCAATTTTTATAGTAACAACAAACATGAAATAGAAATGAAAGCCAAAATTACTATTGTGTAACTAAAATACTAAGGTTGTTATTGTTTTCTATATTTAAATGTATATTTAATTTGTTTATTTAAGTACTTATTGTGTAAAAGAGGATATTAATTTTGTTGTACACTTTGAAAATGGCATTATACAGAAACGTGGGGGACTTGTTTGAATTGAAATGTTCTAAACTAATGGCGTGAGTTTACTTTTTTAAATAGCTATGGTAAAGTAATTTTTATAAATGAAAAGCTTTTTTAGCAGAAGGTAATTTTTGTATGAGCTAAACTACTCAACCATATTCCATAAATATTCTACACATTATGGTGCCAAACGCTTAGGTATAGCTCAGATTGTGAAATGATAATTTTAGTCGTAAATATAAGGTCCCTTACGCCCTTGAGAATTCTGTAATATCCTCTGTTCAGACAGCAATAAGCAAAGTTTAGTGCCAAGGGTTGGCAGTAACAGTGCAAACAATACACTGTACTACAAGTTGTATACTGTAGTTGAGTACCATACTATCCTGTGTCAATATCACTAGGAATATTGAGACTAGGAATTAAAAATAAAATAAACCTCTTATTTTTAACTTAAATTTATTTGCTGACAGGAAATTACCAGGAAGTTTGTTTTTTAACGCACAGTTTAAAAATGTATTAATTCGCGTTAACGCTTGTACGTCATCACGTCGTCTTAATGTGTTTTTAGAAACACAGAGTTGCGAAGCTTTACAAGATTTAATATGTTTCCTATAAATTTCACATCAGATATTCATGTTTCATCTGGAAAGAAGTTGCTCTTTAAGTAAACAGAAATTTGATAGGAAGATAGATTGTCAAATAATCTTGTTGTATTTATTAAAGTTGGATTTATAGAGAGTTCATTTTGCTCTACTCGTCGCTGCTTTATTTTCTTATGCAGTAAGAGTGTCTCAGATATACAACTTATATAATCGTTTTCACAGATGCCAAACTGCTGTTACAAAATGTGACTAAGTACGCTTTTTCAATGAAGTACCAAAATATGAAATAGTCGTAACCTTCACTAAATTTCTACTTGTAGTTCGAATTCCCTTATAGAAAACGAGCTACTGCTTTCACCCTTGTAATAAACAAAGGTTTGAAACATTTTAATAATACCACAACACGCGTCCTTAAAGTGGTGCTAAGGTCCGAAGTCCTGTAGTAACACCAAGCCCTGAGCCCTTTTAGTAACACCAAGGTTCAACCCCCTGTATTCACACCAAGACACGAGGTCTTGTAGTAACGCAAAGCACGTTTAGAAACACGAAGGTTCAACCCCCTGTATTCACATCAAGACACGAGGTCTTGTAGTAACGCAAAGCACGTTTAGAAACACCGAGGTTCAACCCCCTGTATTCACACCAAGACACGAGGTCTTGTAGTAACGCAAAGCACGTTTAGAAACACCGAGGTTCAACCCCCTGTATTCACACCAAGACACTAGGTCTTGTAGTAACGCAAAGCGCGTTTAGAAACACCAAGGTTCAACCCCCTGTATTCACATCAAGACACGAGGTCTTGTAGTAACGCAAAGCACGTTTAGAAACACCAAGGTTCAACCCCCTGTATTCACATCAAGACACGAGGTCTTGTAGTAACGCAAAGCACGTTTAGAAACACCGAGGTTCAACCCCCTGTATTCACACCAAGACACGAGGTCTTGTAGTAACGCAAAGCACGTTTAGAAACACCGAGGTTCAACCCCCTGTATTCACATCAAGACACGAGGTCTTGTAGTAACGCAAAGCACGTTTAGAAACACCAAGGTTCAACCCCCTGTATTCACACCAAGACACGAGGTCTTGTAGTAACGCAAAGCACGTTTAGAAACACCGAGGTTCAACCCCCTGTATTCACACCAAGACACTAGGTCTTGTAGTAACGCAAAGCGCGTTTAGAAACACCGAGGTTCAACCCCCTGTATTCACACCAAGACACGAGGTCTTGTAGTAACGCAAAGCACGTTTAGAAACACCGAGGTTCAACCCCCTGTATTCACACCAAGACACGAGGTCTTGTAGTAACGCAAAGCACGTTTAGAAACACCGAGGTTCAACCCCCTGTATTCACACCAAGACACGAGGTCTTGTAGTAACGCAAAGCACGTTTAGAAACACGAAGGTTCAACCCCCTGTATTCACACCAAGACACGAGGTCTTGTAGTAACGCAAAGCACGTTTAGAAACACCGAGGTTCAATCCCCTGTATTCACACCAAGACACGAGGTCTTGTAGTAACGCAAAGCACGTTTAGAAACACCGAGGTTCAACCCCCTGTATTCACACCAAGACACGAGGTCTTGTAGTAACGCAAAGCACGTTTAGAAACACCGAGGTTCAACCCCCTGTATTCACACCAAGACACGAGGTCTTGTAGTAACGCAAAGCACGTTTAGAAACACCGAGGTTCAACCCCCTGTATTCACACCAAGACACGAGGTCTTGTAGTAACGCAAAGCGCGTTTAGAAACACCAAGGTTCAACCCCCTGTATTCACACCAAGACACGAGGTCTTGTAGTAACGCAAAGCACGTTTAGAAACACCGAGGTTCAACCCCCTGTATTCACACCAAGACACGAGGTCTTGTAGTAACGCAAAGCGCGTTTAGAAACACCGAGGTTCAACCCCCTGTATTCACACCAAGACACGAGGTCTTGTAGTAACGCAAAGCGCGTTTAGAAACACCGAGGTTCAACCCCCTGTATTCACACCAAGACACGAGGTCTTGTAGTAACGCAAAGCGCGTTTAGAAACACCGAGGTTCAACCCCCTGTATTCACACCAAGACACTAGGTCTTGTAGTAACGCAAAGCGCGTTTAGAAACACCAAGGTTCAAACTCTGGTATAAGGTCCGAACCCTTAGTAGTAAAACCCCTCTTAGTAACACGAAAACACAAATCCTTGTAGTAAAACCAAAGCCAGAACCCTCGTAGTAACCTTCCTAAACCCTTATGACACCACTCAAGTCCGCGTTTCTGAACTTCAAGACAAAAAATAGACAGAACCGTGTATCAATAATGATATTTAATCCCTACATGAATTATATTGAAACATTATGATATTATTGAATTGTGAAATTACTGATTGGGCATTTTGATGATTATAACAAGACCAAATTGTCATAAATCAGGACTGAACTTAGCCATTTATTAGAGCAAAAATAATGTTCATTTTTTTATTCCTAAAATTGAAATTTTACACACATATCTTTAGAGTTCCATTAACAGCATTTTCCTTTGTAGAGAACTTCATACAGGAGTAGCACTGCACTACAGAAGTTCTACAGTGAGTTGTGGAGATTTTTTTGACTTACACTAGAAAAATAGCCCACAAAACATAAATATGGCAGTATTAATATGGTAATTATTATGAACTCTTGTTCTTTTAATGATATAAAATACAAATCGAAAAGCACACAACTCGAATCTTTAGCAGTCTTTGTTGATCGCTAAGCAATCATGTCTCTTGTAAGTCAAAGCGCGGTGACAGCGTATCTTGGTAAATATGGCAATCATTATGAACTCTTGTTCGTTTAGTGATATAAAATACAAATCGAACAACACACAACTCGAATCTTTAGCAGTCTTTGTTGATCGCTAAGCAATCATGTCTCTTGTAAATCAAAGCGCAGTGACAGCGTATCTTGGTAAATATGGCAATCATTATGAACTCTTGTTCGTTTAGTGATATAAAATACAAATCGAAAAGCACACAACTCGAATCTTTAGCAGTCTTTGTTGATCGCTAAGCAATCATGTCTCTTGTAAGTCAACGCGCAGTGACAGCGTATCGTGGTAAATATGGCAATCATTATGAACTCTTGTTCGTTTAGTGATATAAAATACAAATCGAAAAGCACACAACTCGAATCTTTAGCAGTCTTTGTTGATCGCTAAGCAATCATGTCTCTTGTAAGTCAAACGCGCAGTGACAGCGTATCTTGGTAAATATGGCAATCATTATGAACTCTTGTTCGTTTAGTGATATAAAATACAAATCGAAAAGCACACAACTCGAATCTTTAGCAGTCTTTGTTGATCGCTAAGCAATCATGTCTCTTGTAAGTCAAAGCGCAGTGACAGCGTATCTTGGTAAATATGGCAATCATTATGAACTCTTGTTCGTTTAGTGATATAAAATACAAATCGAAAAGCACACAACTCGAATCTTTAGCAGTCTTTGTTGATCGCTAAGCAATCATGTCTCTTGTAAGTCAAAGCGCAGTGACAGCGTATCTTGGTAAATATGGCAATCATTATGAACTCTTGTTCGTTTAGTGATATAAAATACAAATCGAAAAGCACACAACTCGAATCTTTAGCAGTCTTTGTTGATCGCTAAGCAATCATGTCTCTTGTAAGTCAAAGCGCAGTGACAGCGTATCTTGGTAAATATGGCAATCATTATGAACTCTTGTTCGTTTAGTGATATAAAATACAAATCGAAAAGCACACAACTCGAATCTTTAGCAGTCTTTGTTGATCGCTAAGCAATCATGTCTCTTGTAAGTCAAAGCGCAGTGACAGCGTATCTTGGTAAATATGGCAATCATTATGAACTCTTGTTCGTTTTCTGATATAAAATACAAATCGAAAAGCACACAACTCGAATCTTTAGCAGTCTTTGTTGATCGCTAAGCAATCATGTCTCTTGTAAGTCAAAGCGCAGTGACAGCGTATCTTGGTAAATATGGCAATCATTATGAACTCTTGTTCGTTTAGTGATATAAAATACAAATCGAACAACACACAACTCGAATCTTTAGCAGTCTTTGTTGATCGCTAAGCAATCATGTCTCTTGTAAGTCAAAGCGCAGTGACAGCGTATCTTGGTAAATATGGCAATCATTATGAACTCTTGTTCGTTTAGTGATATAAAATACAAATCGAAAAACACACAACTCGAATCTTTAGCAGTCTTTGTTGATCGCTAAGCAATCATGTCTCTTGTAAGTCAAAGCGCAGTGACAGCGTATCTTGGTAAATATGGCAATCATTATGAACTCTTGTTCGTTTAGTGATATAAAATACAAATCGAACAACACACAACTCGAATCTTTAGCAGTCTTTGTTGATCGCTAAGCAATCATGTCTCTTGTAAGTCAAAGCGCAGTGACAGCGTATCTTGGTAAATATGGCAATCATTATGAACTCTTGTTCGTTTAGTGATATAAAATACAAATCGAAAAGCACACAACTCGAATCTTTAGCAGTCTTTGTTGATCGCTAAGCAATCATGTCTCTTGTAAGTCAAAGCGCAGTGACAGCGTATCTTGGTAAATATGGCAATCATTATGAACTCTTGTTCGTTTAGTGATATAAAATACAAATCGAAAAGCACACAACTCGAATCTTTAGCAGTCTTTGTTGATCGCTAAGCAATCATGTCTCTTGTAAGTCAAAGCGCAGTGACAGCGTATCTTGGTAAATATGGCAATCATTATGAACTCTTGTTCGTTTAGTGATATAAAATACAAATCGAAAAACACACAACTCGAATCTTTAGCAGTCTTTGTTGATCGCTAAGCAATCATGTCTCTTGTAAGTCAAAGCGCAGTGACAGCGTATCTTGGTAAATATGGCAATCATTATGAACTCTTGTTCGTTTAGTGATATAAAATACAAATCGAACAACACACAACTCGAATCTTTAGCAGTCTTTGTTGATCGCTAAGCAATCATGTCTCTTGTAAGTCAAAGCGCAGTGACAGCGTATCTTGGTAAATATGGCAATCATTATGAACTCTTGTTCGTTTAGTGATATAAAATACAAATCGAACAACACACAACTCGAATCTTTAGCAGTCTTTGTTGATCGCTAAGCAATCATGTCTCTTGTAAGTCAAAGCGCAGTGACAGCGTATCTTGGTAAATATGGCAATCATTATGAACTCTTGTTCGTTTAGTTATATAAAGTACAAATTGAACAACACACAACTCGAATCTTTAGCAGTCTTTGTTGATCGCTAAGCAATCATGTCTCTTGTAAGTCAAAGCGCAGTGACAGCGTATCTTGGTAAATATGGCAATCATTATGAACTCTTGTTCGTTTTGTGATATAAAATACAAATCGAACAACACACAACTCGAATCTTTAGCAGTCTTTGTTGATCGCTAAGCAATCATGTCTCTTGTAAGTCAAAGCGCAGTGACAGCGTATCTTGGTAAATATGGCAATCATTATGAACTCTTGTTCGTTTTGTGATATAAAATACAAATCGAAAAGCACACAACTCGAATCTTTAGCAGTCTTTGTTGATCGCTAAGCAATCATGTCTCTTGTAAGTCAAAGCGCAGTGACAGCGTATCTTGGTAAATATGGCAATCATTATGAACTCTTGTTCGTTTAGTGATATAAAATACAAATCGAACAACACACAATCCGAATCGTTAGCAGTCTTTGTTGATCGAAGTGATACAGAATTTAGTGCCTTAAATTATATTTTTACTAAAAACGTATAACACTTTGCGGTACGGTTTTCTTGTTTTTTTCTGGGTGAAATGCTCAAGAGGATCAAGCATTTACGGCGAGTGTAAATAAAAATCAAGAAACCAATTTGTTTTCGTTGTGGACGACTGGAAACAGAATAAACATCAGCAAACTGTCGGCATCTAAATGTCAGTTGCCGCTTCTAATTAAGTGAGCAAGTTACCCAAATATTGTCCTTCTGCTGTTGGCCATCGTTTACAAACAGTTATTATTATCTTATATAATTTTCTGACATGAATTTGCTGGCCTTTCATATTTCAGTTATACAAGTTTTGAATTTGTACTATATTCTCTCTTTTTTGTAACCCATGAATTACGAACATAAAGTGTAAGTGAAATGTCATTTACGATTTTGTGTGTCGAGTAAAAAAAGTGTAATGTTGTGTTTTAACAACTAACTTCATTATTCTAGTAATGAGTTTTTGTTATGTTACGTTATTGATAATTCCTTGCCTACCGCAAGTTATACTACATCAGCTGTAGTTTTTGTAAAAGAAACTATCCAATCTTTCGAAATGTAGTAAAACCTTTATTATTGTGAAGTCGAATAAACTAGTCAGGGTTTAGAAAAGCTTGCCCAAATTGGTGAATACTCTGATCCTGATTTGAAATATCGTTATAGAAAACTATTTGAAAATCGACCGGCGATAACTTTAGAATGAAGGGAACAATATGAGTAATTAAAAAAAAAATAGGTTTTAGTTTTACCCCCATGTTATTCATGCTGCAACATCCTTTGTTCGAAGAAGGTAGCTACAAAATTTATAATTATTTCAGTGAAATATTTATAATTTTTATACCGTTTATAAAGTTAACGATCGGGAGGAAAGGGAGGAAATACGCAATCAGAGGACTCTGTACTCGGCCAAATCGTTCCCCGATACCTCACGTAGGTTGTTAGGCCCTATTGTAGCGTATCAGACACTCAAATGGTTTACCACTGAGGGCTCATACGTAATTCAGGAATGCTTCTTCTGTTTCGTTGCGTGAAAACGTGCGATAAATGTTTCCAAATAGTTTTATTTTTCTTGTTTTGTACATAATTGGACAGGTTTAATAACCATATTTTTGGCCACAGGCTTATACAACAGGGGTCATTTCGTTTATAGGCAGTAATTGGACGCTTGGGTAACTACATTGGACTTGTATAATGCATGTTGAGCTGTATTCCTTTCCTAATTTTGACGTTTAGTTAGTGCGAATGTAGAGCACACCCTCCCCTTACGCGCAGCATCTGAAATCTGATGCTGTTCTTCGTGAACTTCTTCCTTTTTCGTCGCTGACTATTTTTGGATCCGTTCAGACGAACATGACTCCAGATGTCAGATGCTGCACGTAAGAGGAAGGTGGGATGGAACTGGGCTTAACATTCCCATCGAATCGGTCCTTCCCAGCATAGCTTTTTCGTTAGTATAATTTTTCCAGTTGTGCTTTTTTGGATACCAGTAGTAGTGTTTATTAATTCGATTTATGTAAATTGTATTTATAAAATTACTCATAAATCGACAATGCAAGAGTTTTTCTAAGTTACGAAAGCTAAGATGTCTTATGTTCAAACCGTATGGTCTGTTCTGCCCTCTATGTTTGAAAAAAGTGCTTGTTTTTAATTACGTAATTTTAAATTATCATTTTCCACAAAATGTTAAAAGAAGGCAAGGCAAGTAAGAAAAGAACGGCTGGATAATATTAACAAGACCATGTGATACTGTGTTGTACAATAAGGCTGGCTGGCTTGTAGTGCTGACAGCACAGTACGGTATTAACTAGGATTATGAACCAACGTCAACCGTCTTCGCATGGATTTACCGTCGTTTCACTTGTCAAGCTTTTAATAAAAAATGTTATAATGTGTCAAACATCTTAATGTCCGTTTTATTAACAAATAAAATCATTATTTAGTTTATACCTTCGTCGTATTATACAGTCTGACAGAATACCAGTTAATTGTACAGTCTGACCGAGACTACCAGGTAATTATACAGTCTGACTGAGAATACCAGGTAATTATACAGTCTGACTGAGAATACTAGGTAATTGTACAGTCTGACTGAGATTACCAGGTAATTATAGTCTGACTGAGAATACCAGGTAATTGTACAGTCTGACTGAGATTACCAGGTAATTATACAGTCTGGCTGAGAATACCAGGTAATTGTACAGTCTGACTGAGATTACCAGGTAATTATAGTCTGACTGAGAATACCAGGTAATTGTACAGTCTGACTGAGATTACCAGGTAATTATACAGTCTGACTGAGAATACCAGGTAATTGTACAGTCTGACTGAGATTACCAGGTAATTATACAGTCTGACTGAGAATACCAGGTAATTGTACAGTCTGACTGAGACTACCAGATAATTATACAGTCTGACTGAGAATACCAGGTAATTTTACAGTCTGACTGAGAATACCAGGTAATTATACAGTCTGACTGAGAATACCGGGTAATTGTACAGTCTGACTGAGATTACCAGGTAATTGTACAGTCTGACTGAGATTACCAGGTAATTGTACAGTCTGACTGAAATTACCAGGTAATTATACAGTCTGGCTGAGAATACCAGGTAATTGTACAGTCTGACTGAGATTACCAGGTAATTATAGTCTGACTGAGAATACCAGGTAATTGTACAGTCTGACTGAGATTACCAGGTAATTATACAGTCTGACTGAGAATACCAGGTAATTGTACAGTCTGACTGAGACTACCAGGTAATTATACAGTCTGACTGAGAATACCAGGTAATTGTACAGTCTGACTGAGATTACCAGGTAATTATACAGTCTGACTGAGAATACCAGGTAATTGTACAGTCTGACTGAGACTACCAGATAATTATACAGTCTGACTGAGAATACCAGGTAATTTTACAGTCTGACTGAGAATACCAGGTAATTATACAGTCTGACTGAGAATACCGGGTAATTGTACAGTCTGACTGAGATTACCAGGTAATTGTACAGTCTGACTGAGATTACCAGGTAATTGTACAGTCTGACTGAGAATACCAGGTAATTGTACAGTCTGACTGAGACTACCAGATAATTATACAGTCTGACTGAGAATACCAGGTAATTTTACAGTCTGACTGAGAATACCAGGTAATTATACAGTCTGACTGAGAATACCGGGTAATTGTACAGTCTGACTGAGATTACCAGGTAATTGTACAGTCTGACTGAGATTACCAGGTAATTGTACAGTCTGACTGAGAATACCAGGTAATTGTACAGTCTGACTGAGACTACCAGGTAATTATACAGTCTGACTGAGAATACCAGGAAATTGTACAGTCTGACTGAGATTACCAGGTAATTTTACAGTGTGACTGAGAATACCAGGTAATTATACAGTTTGAATGGGAATGCTTGGTAATTATTCAATCTGTTTGGGAATACTAGGGAATTATTTTGTTTGTTTGAGAATATTAAACAATTGTTCTGTCTGATTGAGGATGCTAGACAATTATTCTGATTGAGAATGACAGGCAAATATTCAATATGGTTGGGAATAATGGCAATCATTCAATGTGATTGAGAATGCTGGGCAATTAATCATTAATAGAGGATGCTAGGTAATTTATTCACTGTCTGAATGCTGATTGAGAATACCTGGCAATATACGGGTATTCAGTTTGTTTGAGAATGCTTAGCAATTAATCATTAATAGAGGATGCTAGGTAATATATTCACTATCTGAATGCTGATTGAGAATACCTGGCAATATACGGGTATTCTGTTTGTTTGAGAATGCTTAGCAATTAATCATTAATAGAGGATGCTAGGTAATTTATTCACTATCTGAATGCTGATTGAGAATACCTGGCAATATACGGGTATTCAGTTTGTTTGAGAATGGTGGGCAATTAATCATTAATAGAGGATGCTAGGTAATATATTCACTATCTGAATGCTGATTGAGAATACCTGGCAATATACGGGTATTCAGTTTGTTTGAGAATGCTTAGCAATTAATCATTAATAGAGGATGCTAGGTAATTTATTCACTATCTGAATGCTGATTGAGAATACCTGGCAATATACGGGTATTCAGTTTGTTTGAGAATGCTGGGCAATTAATCATTAATAGAGGATGCTATGTAATATATTCACTATCTGAATGCTGATTGAGAATACCTGGCAATATACGGGTATTCAGTTTGTTTGAGAATGCTTAGCAATTAATCATTAATAGAGGATGCTAGGTAATATATTCACTATCTGAATGCTGATTGAGAATACCTGGCAATATACGGGTATTCAGTTTGTTTGAGAATGCTTAGCAATTAATCATTAGTAGAGGATGCTAGGTAATTTATTCACTATCTTAATGCTGATTGAGTATACCTGGCAATATACGGGTATTCAGTTTGTTGGAGAATGCTTAGCAATTAATCATTAATAGAGGATGCTAGGTAATTAATTCACTATCTGAATGCTGATTGAGAATACCTGGCAATATACGGGTATTCAGTTTGTTTGAGAATGCTTAGCAATTAATCATTAGTAGAGGATGCTAGGTAATTTATTCACTATCTTAATGCTGATTGAGTATACCTGGCAATATACGGGTATTCAGTTTGTTTGAGAATGCTTAGCAATTAATCATTAATAGAGGATGCTAGGTAATATATTCACTATCTGAATGCTGATTGAGAATACCTGGCAATATACGGGTATTCAGTTTGTTTGAGAATGCTTAGCAATTAATCATTAATAATAGAGGATGCTAGGTAATTTATTCACTATCTGAATGCTGATTGAGAATACCTGGCAATATACGGGTATTCAGTTTGTTTGAGAATGCTGGGCAATTAATCATTAATAGAGGATGCTATGTAATATATTCACTATCTGAATGCTGATTGAGAATACCTGGCAATATACGGGTATTCAGTTTGTTTGAGAATGCTTAGCAATTAATTATTAATAGAGGATGCTAGGTAATTTATTCACTATCTGAATGCTGATTGAGAATACCTGGCAATATACGGGTATTCAGTTTGTTTGAGAATGCTTAGCAATTAATCATTAATAGAGGATGCTAGGTAATTTATTCACTATCTGAATGCTGATTGAGAATACCTGGCAATATACGGGTATTCAGTTTGTCTGAGAATGGTGGGCAATTAATCATTAATAGAGGATGCTAGGTAATTTATTCACTATCTGAATGCTGATTGAGAATACCTGGCAATATACGGGTATTCAGTTTGTTTGAGAATGCTTAGCAATTAATCATTAATAGAGGATGCTAGGTAATTTATTCACTATCTGAATGCTGATTGAGAATACCTGGCAATATACGGGTATTCAGTTTGTCTGAGAATGGTGGGCAATTAATCATTAATAGAGGATGCTAGGTAATTTATTCACTATCTGAATGCTGATTGAGAATACCTGGCAATATACGGGTATTCAGTTTGTTTGAGAATGCTTAGCAATTAATCATTAATAGAGGATGCTAGGTAATTTATTCACTATCTGAATGCTGATTGAGAATACCTGGCAATATACGGGTATTCAGTTTGTCTGAGAATGCTGGGCAATTATTTTGTCTTATTGAGAATGCTATATAGTAGGATTTCGGACATTTGCCATCATTATATGTTAAAAATGGATAAACAATATTTCGTGGATTGGAATATACATATAATACCACCCCTACCTGACGAAGTGGATAGATTCCAATCCTCGAAACGTTGTGCTATACCTTTTGTAACATATAACCATGGCATATGTCCGAAATCCTGTTATCCTTTCAAACCTTCCGTCGCCGTCGTCAATAAGAAACTTTAAACAAAGCAGGGTATATAAAGCACAATGCATGCCGGGTAATATTCACACACAGGACGGACAGCAAACACTGGCAGATTGTATTGCGTATTAATTGTTTATAGACAAACTGTTAAACACCAGAAGGGGAATATTTGGATAACTTGGTCAGTTAATTAGAACCAGCAGTTGACATTGTTATTCCAGCTAGCCGAGCGTTGCTGTTTTTATATTTCGATTTAATGAATTTGAACTCGCCGCTGTTCCAAGTATTTCCAGTGGTTCCAATGGATTTCATCCTTGAGAGTATATTACATTATATGAAAATATATCTCAGAATAACCTCGACCTTTTAATCTGAAACTCGTGTATCCGCACATTTACTAGATCTGAAATTAATTAAAAACTTTTACTAAAAAGTGACAGTAGTAACAGTAGAATTACAACCGTTGTACTATTATTTCCTAAACACATATATACTTCCTCTGTAATCAACAGGTTAAAGCGATCGACAATACATGAGATTTTACGCATCACATGTGTTGTGTCTGAGGAGATAATTTCACACTTGGTTTCCCCACAGTCAATTATAACTCAATACTGTAGTGTATGATAGAAAACCTATATCAGGAGTTGACGGTATTGCAAGCTTACTGTCTGTGTGACAGGCTTCGATGACGCTCAGCCCAAGTCCATGGATGGACGTAGCTTTGAGCTACATTCGTTTTACTTTTTATAATTATGTTAATTTAATTCTATAAGAAAATAAAAAAGGGGTTTTAGTATTAAGTAGATTGTCAAACGGTAGATGTGTACTCCTTTGGCAATTCTGCTCATGGTGCTTGAGGAAACTGAGTTGAGCCTTTTTTGTACCGGTTCTGTTAATATCAGGAAAGCGTAGAAAACTGTTCCACTCAGTTTGTTTACAAGATCGCTTATCTTACTGTTATCCCGTTGTCATCATGGTTACCCGTAACACTGATGTAACACACACCTAAATCCCTGCTACCATTATCCACGAGGTAAATACGTCTACAGTATAGAAAAGAAGCTTCGTGCACAATTTCTAGTCACAATTTCTAGTTTGTACGTTCACGAGATATATTTCGGACACACAGACGAATAAAATGAAATTTTAGTCTTTTGATGAGAAAGGCTTCGCTTACGCTTATCAAATCATTACTGTTGCATACTTATTGTTGTCTGTTATTACTATCTCGAATTCGAAAATGGGGTCAACCCCCTAAATTTTGGTTTTCGTGTAAATATTTAGTAAAATTTCAATTATTACATTTTTTACTTTCACTAAATTCTGTTTTTGTAAACTACGTCACTTTAAAACATGTTGTGACGTAGTGGTTTTTGCAAGATAGCATTTCTATCATATTTGAAAAATAGAATAATCTCACAAGAGTTGTCTGTTCAAAAACATCATCAGGTACACGCAATCTTAAAAACTACTGAAACATTCAAGGAAACAAAGTGACTGGAAGCAACCGTGTACCAAGGTGGTGCAATCTATGCAATATAACCTGTCCGTATTCTTGCATAATCACTGTTATGATTTATTGTTTATATTGTTGCACAATACACCAGAGGTGGACAAATAGAGTTGGAGTAGGTAACTAACTGTACACTAGCAAAATGTTATTGAGAATTAAAAATACACAAGCCAACGCGTCCCGGGATTTGAACAGCCACTGGTTCTGATTGGATGCAGTCCGATTTGTATCGTGTATCACACATCGACCCATACTGCTGCGTGTGACAGCCACGTAGGTTGTGAATGTTGGCACAAAGGCTGTGATCTTGTGATCTCGTGATCTCCCTAGAAGTTTACTAGAAGTGGTTTGTTTGATACTTTATACAGGGTGATCAAAACCACCGGGGCCACTGATTGTAGCGGTATAACAGGTGAAGACAGAAACTCCTTTCAGCTGTACCCTTCTATTTTATGGAAAAATATTTCGATACAATTATTTCCAATCTCCCCAAAAAACTCTGTAAGGGTGTTTTTTTTTTTTGGGGGGAGTGTTCTTTTAGGAAATTTGTAAATGTAAATGTGGCGTGTGGTACCCATTGTAAATGTAAAGGTGGCGTGTGGTACCCATTGTAAATGTAAAGGTGGCGTGTGGTACCCATTGTAAATGTAAAGGTGGCGTGTGGTACCCATTGTAAATGTAAAGGTGGCGTGTGGTAGCCATTGTAAATGTAAAGGTGGCGTGTGGTACCCATTGTAAATGTAAAGGTGGCGTGTGGTACCCATTGTAAATGTAAAGGTGGCGTGTGGTACCCATTGTGAAGGTCTCTTGACACAGATCGTTAAAACATTTCAATTTATCTTGTTGTAAATGTACAGCGTGTTAGAAAAATCTTTAAAAAACTGTTTTAACAGGTTTCTTATTGTTACTTTATTGAACGACTCATGACATTCCTTACCCAAAATAGATGAAGTCCTACCCTTCCAAAAAATATTTAAGAAAGTTTAGTTTTAAAGTGTATATGCCTGACTAGAAAAGTGTTAATTAATAACAATAGAAGTATGATAGGTCTATCAAATGTTGTGTTCCTCATTATTATTTGTCAATTCGTTGACTATGACAACTCCAGATATATAATCCTCACTTTTAATACCTATTGACACAGACACAAGAAGATGACAATGACGAAAGTATGTTATTGTCAAACGGCAGTTAATGGCTATATAACATAGCATATAATAAAAAAAACATTAAATACAACTGCACAAATACAAGGGCATTATGGTTTTCATTACATCAAATTAATTGTAACAACACAAACTAAAATTATTTTATTGAAACTCAAGCGATTATAAGGGAGGAGGTGTACAGTAGAAGTAGTGTCTATCTTCACTTTTTATACCACTACAATAAATGGTCCAGGTGGTCTGGTTCACCCTGTACTCGTATTTCAGTATGGTATCATTGTGACACGTGTTTCGCTTTATAAAATGAGTAAATGGCTCAATGCCACAATAAATGGCCCAGGTGGTCTGGTTCACCCTGTACTCGTATTTCAGTATGGTATCATTGTGATACGTGTTTCGCCTTATAAAATTAGTAAATGGCTCAATGCCACAATAAATGGCCCAGGTGGTCTGGTTCACCCTGTACTCGTATTTCAGTATGATATCATTGTGACACGTGTTTCGCCTTATAAAATGAGTAAATGGCTCAATGCCATTTAGAATAATAGTTTGCAAACGTCACAATATCGATCGGGGAATTTTGCGGACGAAATTCCGAGTTTCATTAAAAGAACAAGAATGCACAGAGATTGCACTAGACAACGCTATTAATGTTACAGAGGCTAGTCTTGCCAACGTAATCAAATCAAGAGTTGAACAGTTTACTGGCAAAACTAGGTCTCTTGCAGTTTTATGGTGTTCCTGTATTAACGGTCAGCTCAAAGCATAACTGTTTTTAATTGACATGAATGCGTAGTTTCAATTCGAGGCGTAAGTTGTTCATTTTTAGTTGGATCCAACGAAAGTAGAAGTTTTTAGAAAACAAATTACGATAATTGCATTTCAAAAATGTTCTCCACCCATTTCAAACTTTACGATACAGGTAGTAGAACTTCAGTATCAGCTGTTATTCAGACTCGATTGATAGTAGTCGTGGAAATTCAAAATGTGTTCTGGAGGCTATGATCAGTCTAACAGTTCACACTCTACGCCGGGTGTTACTACAGGGACAGAATAATTTTTCTATGGGTGTTCCAACTGAGTACATTTTTAGTGAAGGTTCTGACTGATTTTACATCGTGATTGATGGAAAAAACTATGTAAATGTTCAACCAACAACGCGTGTGTGCAAAGTTAAGCAATGTATGTACTCGATTTGAAATATTTTTATTTTGACCACCATTCCGTTTTCGCTAACGAGAGAGAATTGTAAATTTCACACTTCACTTTTGATATTCGTACTGAAAAGTGTGTAAAATTTCAAAATTGTGGACCTGTAGTAAATGAGCATCTCATTGAAGCTAAAGAGTGCAGTCCGTTTCGTGGGACACTCTAACTACATATATTAAAATAATGTACGCTTCGTGGGACACTCTAACTACATATATTAAAAGAATTTACGCTTCGTGGGACACTCTAACTACAGATATTAAAATAATGTACGCTTCGTGGGACACTCTAACTACATATATTAAAATAATGTACGCTTCGTGGGGCACTCTAACTACATATATTAAAAGAATGTATGCTTCGTGGGACACTCTAACTACATATATTTAAATAATGTACGCTTCGTGGGGCACTCTAACTACATATATTAAAAGAATGCACGCTTCGTGGGACACTAACTACATATATTAAAATAATGTACGCTTCGTGGGACACTCTAACTACATATATTAAAAGAATGTACGCTTCGTGGGACACTCTTAACTACATATATTAAAAGAATGTAGCAGAATTGAGTGGAGTAAAATGTACTCTTTAATAAGTGGAACAAGAGCATTTGGTGAAACTCTCTTCCTGTGACATTTAAAATCAGATTTCTGTTTACACTGAAGAGAGCATGAATATTTGATATGAAATGTATCTCTAATCCGTTAAAATTGCAATCTTTTCAGTCTTTATTTGAACGAACACATTAAGGCTGTTTAATAATTAAAAATTGTTCCGTAATTGGTATTGTTAACCCTCTGTCAGCAACTGTCGGTAATTTACCGTGAACAAATTACTTTAAGTTGTTTTCGTGTTATTCATTCGTTTATAACCGATTCCAAAAATTATAAATGACAAAAATGACGTTGTAGAGTTTTGTAATGTAAACTAGATAATCTCAAGATGTTTAATGGTTATTTTTCCTATGTGTAGAGAATTATTGCTGCTGTATTCAGGTTAATAGTCAACTGCTGAATGATCCCTTATGTTTAACCTACATGAAAACTTGTAACGTTTAGCATATAGTTTACATAAAGGGCACAAAACAACATTGTTACTGCCACTATAAACTTTGTTCATTGCTGCTCGCACAGACAATTTAACAAAATCTCTCAAAAACGTGTGGCGTGTATTGTTCACGACTTGAGGGCCTGAAATCATTCATCTCTCATTTATCGTAAATATTGAAATGAATTAACATATAGCAACATAAACTACTTTAAGAAAATTTCTTGTTAATGTTATTGATACATTGATTCTTAGTTAATTTTGTTCATGGTAAATTAATCTTGTTCTTCCAACTCATCATCGCATTCTTAATTTTAATCTACTGAATTTAAATAAATAATGATTGTTTAAACATAAATTTATTTCCCTCTGCAACAATTCCTAAAGTTGGTCAAACAAAAGTGATTTTTTTTTTAAATATTTCAGTATAATAATTATCTTTAATCAATATAGTAATGGATGTTTAAAAGACTAGAATCCTTCTTCTCTATTTGGCTGGGTTGCTGAATAGACTTAAATTTGAGTACTGACCAAAATTTGTTTAATCCCTTTAAACCCAGAGGTTGGACTCAACAGACAAACCTTTAGTAGGCTGAAAGAGCCACAGAGTAAAGTATTTTCCAATGTAAAGCCCTTTTAATAGTTTCTGTGGTGAAGACTATACATATTTTAGCGAGACCTTCTAGTAGTAGTTCCTAGTAGTATTTGATCTGAACTTCGCACACATCGAATTTCAATCTTTCCAATTATGATTTTTCAGATTATCATTGTTCAGTCCAAATTAGACTTTTGTTTAGATCATTTCTAATATGCATAGTTTCTTTATTAATACATTTTAGATAATTGCTTTATTAATCAATTTTAAAATTGATCTAAATTATCAAAATTTTCCATTTTAAGAACTTTAATACATTTTTAACAGTATCTAAAAATATCTATCAATTTATAGAATGTATAAATAGCCAATTGGCTATTTGTAATGTGTAGCCAAATAAATTAACTTCATTATTAGATTAAAGCATTAATTTAAATCTACATTTATAACCTAACTTAAATTTAAAATTCTCAATTTGCATTGTAAAGCAAACAATTCCAGATTATCTATTCATTTTCCTTAACTTAAATGTTATAGTATCTATTATTCTGGCTTAAATAGCATTAAAAAATATATAATTACAATTTACAACACTCAAATTAAATTGTACAATATTCCCGCTTTAATTGGACAAAAATGATGTTGCATAATGTAATATATCTTAATATATCCTATCCGTACTATATCACAAAAACAAATTGATCTATAGGCTTGAAATTCTTTTAGAGACTTAATTTCTACATGCGACATTGAGTTCAATGACAGTGCAAATCACTCCATGGAATTTGGCTGATTGTCGGTTGCGAATATTTTTACATTGGTCTTATGGGTAACCAAGATAGCAAATAGAGAAAATACAATAAATATACTTTGAAACTGAGTACAACCATATGAGATTTTAACATGTGTTATTTACATTTATTAACAGAAAATAGAAAGTCTATGTTAAAAGTCGGTACGAAGATTAGATTTCATCGCACTCTTTCGTTGCATTACTCTTTGGGACTTTTATTATTTCAGCAATGTTATCATTCCTCATGTGGCAATATATGCGTGTTACATTTTGTATGAAACTTCATTTCCACATACAAGATTGGGTTTTATAATAACACATGTCCAACCAGCGTAGTTAGCAGAATGTAATTGAAGCCTATTACTCAATAGGCTAACACAGTATATCATTTGTTTGTCGGAGGGGTTGTGTCCAACCAGCGTAGTTGGCAGAATGTAATTGAAGCCTATTACTCAATAGGCTAACACAGTATATCATTTGTTTGTCGGAGGGGTTGTGTCCAACCAGCGTAGTTAGCAGAATGTAATTGAAGCCTATTACTCAATAGGCTAACACAGTATATAATTTGTTTGTCGGAAGGGTTGTGTCCAACCAGCGTAGTTAGCAGAATGTAATTGAAGCCTATTACTCAATAGGCTAACACAGTATATCATTTGTTTGTCGGAAGGGTTGTGTCCAACCAGCGTAGTTAGCAGAATGTAATTGAAGCCTATTACTCAATAGGCTAACACAGTATATCATTTGTTTGTCGGAAGGGTTGTGTCCAACCAGCGTAGTTAGCAGAATGTAATTGAAGCCTATTACTCAATAGGCTAACACAGTATATCATTTGTTTGTCGGAGGGGTTGTGTCCAACCAGCGTAGTTAGCAGAATGTAATTGAAGCCTATTACTCAATAGGCTAACACAGTATATCATTTGTTTGTCGGAGGGGTTGTGTCCAACCAGCGTAGTTAGCAGAATGTAATTGAAGCCTATTACTCAATAGGCTAACGCAGTATATCATTTGTTTGTCGGAGGGGTTGTGTCCAACCAGCGTAGTTAGCAGAATGTAATTGAAGCCTATTACTCAATAGGCTAACACAGTATATCATTTGTTTGTCGGAGGGGTTGTGTCCAACCAGCGTAGTTAGCAGAATGTAATTGAAGCCTATTACTCAATAGGCTAACGCAGTATATCATTTGTTTGTCGGAGGGGTTGTGTCCAACCAGCGTAGTTAGCAGAATGTAATTGAAGCCTATTACTCAATAGGCTAACACAGTATATCATTTGTTTGTCTGAGGGGTTGTGTCCAACCAGCGTAGTTAGCAGAATGTAATTGAAGCCTATTACTCAATAGGCTAACACAGTATATCATTTGTTTGTCGGAGGGGTTGTAAAAACTTTTCTATAATCGTCCGTCTGTCTATCTGTCCGCAGAACATTTCGAGAGTTAAATATTAAAATAGGTTTGAAATTTGCAAGCAACCTCTGCAATGCCTGTTAAGCTCACGTGGTGTGGAGTACTCCTGCCTTGTAAATGTACAAACGTCGGCATCATATTCAAGCATGTTTTGGCTTGTTTAAAACTTGCCTATATACTAGCAGTAACCCGCGGCTTCGCTCTCAACTTCGTACGCTTTGCATGTATCTGAATACTTCTAAATCGAGTGAATTATATTGCCGACACCAATTATGAGTTTACGTTGTTGCCACAATCAAAAAAATGTGTAAAAAATGCACATTTTTGCATTTTTTTACATATTGTTTACACAATTGTTACACAGATAAGTTGATTGCATTTGACAGGTTGTTAAATTATGATTTCACAACTTTAGAGACTAATATGGGATTTTTCGCTAAGTTAAAGACCACTGGGGCGTAGCCCGGAGGAATTTCGAAATAAGAATATGCCTATATTCATCCCAGGGACCGTTAGAATATCCATTTACAATTTCAGTACAATGAATAATTAACGCGTGAAAGCAAAGTAAACAAACAAAGGCACTTTCGAATTTATAATTCAATTAGGATTTAATACTTGGCTTATACGGCGAATAGCCATATATGCTGAACTGTGTTTCCCCTTGTAGTTGTCAGTGTTCTATACTGAAGCCAATTTCTTCATGCAATTGCCTTACTACTAAAGCGTGTTTTGATTTATGTAATACTTGACTTATATCGGAGATTGTTTTGCTTAAGGCCTAAAGAGATGAACATTAACAACATTTCATGTTGTATCGAACATCAATTATGTACTTTTAAGTGGTAAGTAGAGTGGTGTGATGTGTGTTGAATAAACTGTTTTTCATTTGCAAATGAAAAGGAGAAAATGGCCAGTAGCGTTCTGAAACGATTCGGCCCATTTGAATAAGTTCACTCAAAAGATCCAGTTCGTGAGTTGAATAATTTTGTTCATTTAAATTATTCATTGTAGAAGCCCTTCTCACTTTCCGAACTTGCTTCTATTGATCACGTAGTTTAGTCTGGACTCTTTGTGACTGTTGGTCTTACTTCACCACTGTTTGTCGCAGACACTTAACGGTCACTTTGTTAAAAGTTTCAGTAGAAGACGCATTGAAAGTGTTGTTTTATAGCGTTGAACAGTACTTTTAATTCCTGCACCTTGTCCTTTTAAAATATAAATATACGCGTTAGGAGATAAGAATGGTAAGTTCAGCTCCATTTTACTTTAAATTTAGTGCAGAGTAAAACAGAAGCTCAAAACGAACTCTCTACATAGTTTCGACATCAGAGACACCTGGACTACAAACAAATGTAGTCAAGATGAAGTGGTGTTCTCGTTGTCTCCTCAGGTACACAATTGGCTTCAAGGACGCTTAGCCCCGTATACCTCATGGTTGTCTATGTAGAAATGTTTCGACATCAGAGACACCTGGACTACAAACAAATGTAGTCAAGATGAAGTGGTGTTCTCGTTGTCTCCTCAGGTACACAATTGGCTTCAAGGACGCTTAGCCCCGTATACCTCATGGTTGTCTATGTAGAAATGTTTCGACATCAGAGACACCTGGACTACAAACAAATGTAGTCAAGATGAAGTGGTGTTCTCGTTGTTCCTCAGGTACACAAGTGGCTTCAAGGACGCTTAGCCCGTATATACCTCATGGTTGTCTATGTAGAAATGTTTCGACATCAGAGACACCTGGACTACAAACAAATGTAGTCAAGATGAAGTGGTGTTCTCGTTGTCTCCTCAGGTACACAAGTGGCTTCAAGGACGCTTAGCCCCGTATACCTCATGGTTGTCTATGTAGAAATGTTTCGACATCAGAGACACCTGGACTAACAAACAAATGTTAGTCAAGATGAAGTGGTGTTCTCGTTGTCTCCTCAGGTACACAAGTGGCTTCAAGGACGCTTTAGCCCCGTATACCTCATGGTTGTCTATGTAGAAATGTTTCGACATCAGAGACACCTGGACTACAAACAAATGTAGTCAAGATGAAGTGGTGTTCTCGTTGTCTCCTCAGGTACACAAGTGGCTTCAAGGACGCTTAGCCCCGTATACCTCATGGTTGTCTATGTAGAAATGTTTCGACATCAGAGACACCTGGACTACAAACAAAATGTAGTCAAGATGAAGTGGTGTTCTCGTTGTCTCCTCAGGTACACAATTGGCTTCAAGGACGCTTAGCCCCGTATAACCTCATGGTTGTCTCTATGTAGAAATGTTTCGACATCAGAGACACCTGGACTACAAACAAATGTAGTCAAGATGAAGTGGTGTTCTCGTTGTCTCCTCAGGTACACAATTGGCTTCAAGGACGCTTAGCCCCGTATACCTCATGGTTGTCTATGTAGAAATGTTTCGACATCAGAGACACCTGGACTACAAACAAATGTAGTCAAGATGAAGTGGTGTTCTCGTTGTCTCCTCAGGTACACAATTGGCTTCAAGGACGCTTAGCCCCGTATACCTCATGGTTGTCTATGTAGAAATGTTTCGACATCAGAGACACCTGGACTACAAACAAATGTAGTCAAGATGAAGTGGTGTTTCTCCGTTTGTCTCCTCAGGTACACAATTGGCTTCAAGGACGCTTAGCCCCGTATACCTCATGGTTGTCTATGTAGAAATGTTTCGACATCAGAGACACCCTGGACTACAAACAAATGTAGTCAAGATGAAGTGGTGTTCTCGTTGTCTCCTCAGGTAACACCAAGTGGCTTCAAGGACGCTTAGCCCCGTATACCTCATGGTTGTCTATGTAGAAATGTTTCGACATCAGAGACACCTGGACTACAAACAAATGTAGTCAAGATGAATGGTGTTCTCGTTGTCTCCTCAGGTACACAATTGGCTTCAAGGACGCTTAGCCCCGTATACCTCATGGTTGTCTATGTAGAAATGTTTCGACATCAGAGACACCTGGACTACAAACAAATGTAGTCAAGATGAAGTGGTGTTCTCGTTGTCTCCTCAGGTACACAATTGGCTTCAAGGACGCTTAGCCCCGTATACCTCATGGTTGTCTATGTAGAAATGTTTCGACATCAGAGACACCTGGACTACAAACAAATGTAGTCAAGATGA
The DNA here is from genome assembly GCF_021130785.1 of Homalodisca vitripennis. NCBI lineage: Eukaryota > Metazoa > Arthropoda > Insecta > Hemiptera > Cicadellidae > Homalodisca > Homalodisca vitripennis. The sequence continues at coordinate 18,967,583 of NC_060214.1, forward strand.
AGTGGTGTTCTCGTTGTCTCCTCAGGTACACAATTGGCTTCAAGGACGCTTTAGCCCCGTATACCTCATGGTTGTCTATGTAGAAATGTTTCGACATCAGAGACACCTGGACTACAAACAAATGTAGTCAAGATGAAGTGGTGTTCTCGTTGTCTCCCCTCAGCGTACACAATTGGCTTCAAGGACGCTTAGCCCGTATACCTCATGGTTGTCTATGTAGAAAATGTTTCGACATCAGAGACACCTGGACTACAAACAAATGTAGTCAAGATGAAGTGGTGTTCTCGTTGTTCCTCAGGTACACAATTGGCTTCAAGGACGCTTAGGTATACCTCAAGGGTTGTCATGTTTCGACATCAGAGGACACCTTGACTTACAAACTAGTCAAGATGAAGTGGTGTCTCGTTGTCTCCTCTCAGGTACACAATTGGCTTCAAGGACGCTTAGCCCCGTTACCTCATGGTTGTCTATGTAGAAATGTTTCGACATCAGAGACACCTGGACTACAAACAAATGTATCAAGATGAGAGTGGTGTTCTCGTTGTCTCCTCAGGTACACAATTGGCTTCAAGGACGCTTAGGGCCCGTATACCTCATGGTTGGTCTATGTAGAAATGTATTCGACATCAGAGGACACTGGACTACAAACAAATGTAGTCAGAGGAACAAATGTTTCGACATCAGAGACACCTGGACTACAAACAAATGTAGTCAAGATGAAGTGGTGTTCTCGTTGTCTCCTCAGGTACACAATTGGCTTCAAGGACGCTTAGCCCCGTATACCTCATGGTTGTCTATGTAGAAAAGAAGTTTCATGCAAAACGTTACGGTATATGTCACGTGGTATCTCGGTTACCATCGTGTTTATCCATAAGGTAAAACCATTAATTGTTCATGTTAAATGTATTTCATTCCAATCTACAGAACGCTTACTGTGTAAAATGGTAAAGTAATATTTTACACGTATTTGAAACCTATATGAAAGGACAAAGTTACAAAGGTATCTGCAAAAACGGAAGTCAAACCGTGTAGGGGACTGTGAGAGAAGAAAATTTGTACAAAATCAAGGGCGGTATTTGGTCAAACTATTTTAGACGATTTCAAGATTGTGTCTCGATTGGGGTAATTTTACCCTGATAGTTCTCCCTACAAGTGGTAACACTGATTGAATCTCGGATCGAGTGTCGGGGTCCGGCGTACCGTTTATTTAAGTGCCCTTGTAGTTTGTGTAGTTCTGACGTCATGTTTTAACACGATCCATTAGTAAAAGTCAGACGTTAGTACTCATACTAAGTTTAGCATGTTAGGCAGAGTGTCGGGGTCCGGCGTACCGTTTATTTAAGTGCCCTTGTAGTTTGTGTAGTTCTGACGTCATGTTTTAACACGATCCATTAGTAAAAGTCAAACGTTAGTACTCATACTAAGTTTAGCATGTTAGGCAGAGTGTCGGGGTCCGGCGTACCGTTTATTTAAGTGCCCTTGTAGTTGTAGTGTGTAGTTCTGACGTCATGTTTTAACACGATCCATTAGTAAAAGTCAAACGTTAGTACTCATATACTAAGTTTAGCATGTTAGGCAGAGTGGCGGGGTCCGGCGTACCGTTTATTTAAGTGCCTTTGTAGTTTGTGTAGTTCTGACGTTAAAAACATTGGACAGTGAAACGCGATTCATTAGTAAAAGTCAAACGTTAGTACTCATACTAAGTTTAGCATGTTGGGCAATTTTTAAAACGATTCAAAATTAAAATCTTGCATAAAATTTCAAAAAAGGCAAACTGTGACTAAAAAGTAAAAAAAAAAAAGATTTCTTACATTTGTTTTGTTTTCATTATTTACTAACTAAAACTTCTTTGTGGGTCCTTGGTTGTATACTTATAGGGTAACCGACCCCTAAATATTAAACCTTTTGTATGCAATCTACAAATTGAGTCGTTTCTCAATTTATTAAGCACATTTTAGGAAATAATAAAAGTGGTTATATTTTCTCGGTTTGCGCCTGGTTTCCGGTTCTGAGGTAAAACAGTTAAATTTCAAGTTTTGAAACATTTGTATTTTTATTTTGATGTTTCTCGCCTCGCACAGAGAACTTGTCGGCACACAGTGCTCACAACACTCGGCCCCCAACATAGCCTATAATCACTCTCACAATAGCTTGGAGAAGGAAATGCTTTTAGTCCGTGTACTCACATCCCTCCCGGGCCGTCTCGGAAATAACAGTTTGCCGCCGTAATGTACACGGAAATATAATAGAACGAAACCATCGTTAAACAACAGCAACAGATTGGGAAACCTTATTTTAGTATTGAATTGAACGACATAAGAGCACTAAATTGCATCAAGTCTTAAGAATAGAGGTGTAAGTAGAATAAGTGTATTGTTAACTTTGTTGTATCAGTTTATCTCTTCTTTTTAGTCCTTATGAAATGGTTCATGCTGAGTCTATTTTACAAATATCAACAAAGGAAGATGTTATTTTTAACATTTATTGCAACGATTATTGATTAAATAAAGAAAACCTGGTTAACTCCAAACTACATTTCTTGTTTTTGGTTTTAAACCGTTCCTTTAAAATAATGTAAAGTCCAATGGGTTACGAAATAACTGTGTGACATTGTTCTTAAATTTACAAATACAATTTACTAATAAACAAAATCATTTTACGTTCGATTGTTAATATTTGAATAAATAAAAAACAATAAAGATATGCATATTTAAGTAATTAATGTAAAACATGTATTTTTTCAGAACTCATCGGTAATGTGGAATTTATGGAAATTGCCGTTTATAAAGATCTAATGAATGTTAAGAGCCGTTTAACAGAGTCTCCCGACCGTATTATAGTTTTGTTATTTAAACACATATGTGACAGAAACGTCTCAATACAATATAATTGAATTGTAAAAAAGTAAGGGTTTGATGGTGTAGTGGTAGCATAGTCGTCCGGCAAGTGAGAGATCCGTGTTCGCGTACCGGTGGAGCAAGTACTGTTTTAGTTAAATCTTTATTGAAATTAATTTAAGCAATTTCCTTTTTTACAAATGTAGTGAAATGTAAAGAGTTTTTTTTATAAGGTCTTCCAAGAATATTTTAGTTTCTTCTTTTTAATTTAATGATGTATCTGACAGAAATGTCTAAATACAAAATAATTGATTTTTAAAAAGAAAGGGCTCGGTGGTGTAGTGGTAGCATGCTCGACCGGCAAGTAAGAGGTTCGGTTTTTCATCCCGGTGGAGCAAGTACTCTTTGTGGTTCAATGTTTATTGAAATTAAATTAAGGTATTGCCGTTTGTACAAATTTAATGAATGTAAAGAGTTTTTGATAGGTATTTGTCTTCCAAGCATATCTTCGTTTTTAAACACATATATGACAGAAACGTTCAAATACAATATTAAATCAAATCAACATTTATTCCTTTTAACAAATGCTTACTTAAAAAAAATTGAAATACAGGAATAATCCCCGCAAAGACTGTAGGTCTGTGAGCGGAGAGAGTTCAACGGAACAGTTGCACACATTATTCTAAAAATACAAAATCAAAAACTTCTTACACATGGTACTTAATTAAATATATATTGTAGGTTTATAATTAAACAAAAGTTAACTAGTATAATTATAGCCTAAAGTATATAATAACTTTTTACTATCTAGAATAATTAGATTAACAAGTGTGGAGTATTCATCAGAATATGCGATGCTGACATGTTACTAGTAATTATACTAAAAGAAACTAAAATTGTGTTAAAAATAAGGAGAACGCAACAGCCTCTCAGCAGCCTCCCAGCCAATGCGGTACAACCATCAACTCACCCTCAGTTTGTAGACAGCCACACTGTCACTCTCCATTTTTAATTCCTCCGGCACGTTTCTAAAGATGATTTGAGCAAGTTAAAAAGAGTTAATAAGTTCTGAACCATGATTTAATCTAGGGGTAATGAATCCGTAGTTAGTCATGTGTCTTGTTGTATAGCCATGCTGTATTTCTGATAAAATTTCAATCTTATTGATTTGATGTATAATAATAATTTTTTTATATACAACTGCCTCACATTTAATACTGGAAATTAGTTAAAAAGAGTTTTAGTAGAATACCTATGATTTTTCTTAAGTACAGTTTTGATGAGAGACCTCTGTGCGACCGCGAGTGGTTCTAAGACATTGGCTGACACCCCTCCCCACGCCAGGATACCATACTGCAAGACTGACGTACATTAATTGCAACACTGATGGGGCAATATAATTGAATTGTAAAAAAGTAAGGATTCGATGATGTGGTAGCATGCTCGACCGGTTAGTGAGAGATTCGGGTTCGTTTTCCGGTGGAGCAAGTGGTTCAGTCTTTATTGAAATTAAACTAGAGTATTGCCGTTTATACCAATTTAATGAATTTATGTATAAAATATTCCTTAAATTAATGACTTAATAGATGCATGAATTAATTCAGAAAAGTAATGGTAGAGCTGTGACGATTGCAGTGTAATCACACCTAAAGTTTAGTTGCTTTTTACACCCCTCTATTGATAGCGTTTCAGCTGACGTCGAACTTTGCAGTCATTTTAAACTTCTTATAAATGGAACTTGCAGAGCACGCCAGCAACCTCCACCTCTCTATGTTAGCGTCTACAATTAAACAATGATTCTGGGAGGATACGTTACTTGATCAAGATTGCCCTATTTCTGGTAATATTCCTTTTTCATCTAACCCAAATCAATAATATAAGGAATGATAGGGGTGTGTTGCTAGAACTCATGTTTGCTTCTGGCGATTGTTATACAGTCAAAGCTTAGTTGGCTCCTACTGTGTGGAGCTCACGAGTGATGTAGCGGGAGGAATACGCCCATCTGCCTGTTAGGGCTCCCCTCATGTTTGCTTCTGGCGATTGTTATACAGTCAAAGCTTAGTTGGCTACTACTGTGTGGAGCTCACGAGTGGTGTAGCGGGAGGAATACGCCCTCTGCCTGTTAGGGACTCCCCTCATGTTTGCTTCTGGCAATTGTTATACAGTCAAAGCTTAGTTGGCTACTACTGTGTGGAGCTCACGAGTGATGTAGCGGGAGGAATACGCCCTCTGCCTGTTAGGACTCCCCTCATGTTTGCTTCTGGCGATTGTTATACAGTCAAAGCTTAGTTGGCTCCTACTGTGTGGAGCTCACGAGTGGTGTAGCGGGAGGAATACGCCCTCTGCCTGTTAGGACTCCCCTCATGTTTGCTTCTGGCGATTGTTATACAGTCAAAGCTTAGTTGGCTACTACTGTGTGGAGCTCACGAGTGGTGTAGCGGGAGGAATACGCCCTCTGCCTGTTAGGGCTCCCCTCATGTTTGCTTCTGGCGATTGTTATACAGTCAAAGCTTAGTTGGCTCCTACTGTGTGGAGCTCACGAGTGATGTAGCGGGAGGAATACGCCCTCTGCCTGTTAGGACTCCCCTCATGTTTGCTTCTGGCGATTGTTATACAGTCAAAGCTTAGTTGGCTCCTACTGTGTGGAGCTCACGAGTGGTGTAGCGGGAGGAATACGCCCTCTGCCTGTTAGGGCTCCCCTCATGTTTGCTTCTGGCGATTGTTATACAGTCAAAGCTTAGTTGGCTCCTACTGTGTGGAGCTCACGAGTGGTGTAGCGGGAGGAATACGCCCTCTGCCTGTTAGGGCTCCCCTCATGTTTGCTTCTGGCGATTGTTATACAGTCAAATCTTAGTTGGCTCCTACTGTGTGGAGCTCACGAGTGGTGTAGCGGGAGGAATACGCCCTCTGCCTGTTAGGGCTCCTTGTCAATCACTTTTCATTCATTTCTAAAAACATTGACTAGACTATAAATAATTTACTTAACTTTTTAATAAAATACATCACGCTTTAAATCTACAATTACAATAAATTATAATTATAGTATAACTTTTGTTTATTTGGAACAATCTTATGTGTGCGAACCTTCTAATGTTTTACGAGCATGGTTATTGAGTGTGAAATGTGTATCATAATAGCTAGTGTATTAGATTTAGATTGTTTCTATTTTGTACTCGTTTACTTATTTATTTCGTGAATTGATACATTCTTAACAAAGATTGAATATCTAAATCGTCATATAGTAAAAATTATGGAAAAATTGATTTATATCGTAGAAGTATTAAATAATAAACTAGTTTAAATTACATTACACGAACACTACGAGAAATGCATCTTGGCTTTTTGTATATTATAATTTAATTTACGCAGTAATATTCATTTTCTTACAGAAATCAGTTTAAACTATGTTTAATAGAATTAACGTGTGCAAGCGAAACTTGCACTATTGTATCAGATTGTGAAATCGGAGTTGTACACGACCCTTACAACATAGGGAACAACAGTGTGTTGTTTATTGACGTGTAGTTTGAACGTTATTGCACCATGATGCATACAGAGACGAATTTAACCTACGGGAATGTGATGAATATGTTTCAATATTTAAACATCAAACTTCGCCGGGAGGAGATTATCATTATTCTCGTATGGTGGAGATGCACTCTTGAGGAGGTGATCGATGGAAAGACGACACCGTTGTGGCCAAATTGTAACAATATAAATTGCGCCGGGAGGAGGTGATCATTATTCTCCTGTAATGGAGACGCACTCTTGAGGGGGTGATCGATGGAAAGACGTCACCGTTGTGGCCAAACTGTAAGAATGTAAATTGCACCGGGAAGAGATTATCATTATTCTCGTGTAGTGGAGACGCACTCTTGAGGAAGTGATCGATAGAAAGACGTCACTGTTGTGGCCAAACTGTAAGAATATAAATTGCGCCGGGAAGAGATTATCATTATTCTCGTGTAGTGGAGACGCACTCTTGAGGAAGTGATCGATGGAAAGACGTCACCGTTGTGGCCAAACTGTAAGAATGTAAATTGCACCGGGAAGAGATTATCATTATTCTCGTGTAGTGGAGACGCACTCTTGAGGGGGTGATCGATGGAAAGACGTCACTGTTGTGGCCAAACTGTAAGAATATAAATTGCGCCGGGAAGAGATTTTCATTATTCTCGTGTAGTGGAGACGCACTCTTGAGGAAGTGATCGATGGAAAGACGTCACCGTTGTGGCCAAACTGTAAGAATGTAAATTGCACCGGGAAGAGATTATCATTATTCTCGTGTAGTGGAGACGCACTCTTGAGGAAGTGATCGATGGAAAGACGTCACCGTTGTGGCCAAACTGTAAGAATATAAATTGCGCCGGGAAGAGATTATCATTATTCTCGTGTAGTGGAGACGCACTCTTGAGGAAGTGATCGATGGAAAGACGTCACCGTTGTGGCCAAACTGTAACAATATAATTGCGCCGGGAGGAGGTGGTCATTATTCTCGTGTAATGGAGACGCACTCTTGAGGGGGTGATCGATGGAAAGACGTCACTGTTGTGGCCAAACTGTAAGAATATAAATTGCGCCGGGAAGAGATTATCATTATTCTCGTGTAGTGGAGACGCACTCTTGAGGAAGTGATCGATGGAAAGACGTCACCGTTGTGGCCAAACTGTAACAATATAATTGCGCTGGGAGGAGGTGGTCATTATTCTCGTGTAATGGAGACGCACTCTTGAGGGGGTGATCGATGGAAAGACGTCACTGTTGTGGCCAAACTGTAAGAATATAAATTGCGCCGGGAAGAGATTTTCATTATTCTCGTGTAGTGGAGACGCACTCTTGAGGGGGTGATCGATGGAAAGACGTCACCGTTGTGGCCAAACTGTAAGAATGTAAATTGCACCGGGAAGAGATTATCATTATTCTCGTGTAGTGGAGACGCACTCTTGAGGAAGTGATCGATGGAAAGACGTCACCGTTGTGGCTAAACTGTAAGAATATAAATTGCGCCGGGAAGAGATTATCATTATTCTCGTGTAGTGGAGACGCACTCTTGAGGAAGTGATCGATGGAAAGACGTCACCGTTGTGGCCAAACTGTAAGAATATAATTGCGCCGGGAGGAGGTGGTCATTATTCTCGTGTAATGGAGACGCACTCTTGAGGGGGTGATCGATGGAAAGACGTCACTGTTGTGGCCAAACTGTAAGAATATAAATTGCGCCGGGAAGAGATTTTCATTATTCTCGTGTAGTGGAGACGCACTCTTGAGGAAGTGATCGATGGAAAGACGTCACCGTTGTGGCCAAACTGTAAGAATGTAAATTGCACCGGGAAGAGATTATCATTATTCTCGTGTAGTGGAGACGCACTCTTGAGGAAGTGATCGATGGAAAGACGTCACCGTTGTGGCCAAACTGTAAGAATATAAATTGCGCCGGGAGGAGATTATCATTATTCTCGTGTAGTGGAGACGCACTCTTGAGGATGTGATCGATGGAAAGACGTCACCGCTATGGCCAAACTGTGAGAATATAACTTGCGCCGGGAGGAGATTTTCATTATTCTCGTGTAGTGGAGACGCACTCTTGAGGATGTGATCGATGGAAAGACGTCACCGCTATGGCCAAACTGTGAGAATATAACTTGCGCCGGGAGGAGATTTTCATTATTCTCGTGTAGTGGAGACGCACTCTTGAGGATGTGATCGATGGAAAGACGTCACCGCTATGGCCAAACTGTGAGAATATAACTTGCGCCGGGAGGAGATTTTCATTATTCTCGTGTAGTGGAGACGCACTCTTGAGGATGTGATCGATGGAAAGACGTCACCGCTATGGCCAAACTGTGAGAATATAACTTGCGCCGGGAGGAGGTGATCATTATTCTCCTGTAATGGAGACGCACTCTTGAGGAGGTGATCGATGGAAAGCCGTCGCCGTTGTGGCCAAACTATGGTAGTATAAATTGCGCAGAAAAATGTGATGATTATTATTCTTCTGTTGTGGAGACGCATTGTTGGGGAAGAGATTAAAGGTAATGAAAGATCTAAAAACGTAATGGTTTAACCTCCAGTTGGGTTATTTATTCGGAGGCCTCCCTGGATCACATTAATAAGGCAGTAAAACTGTTAATCTCATCTTAGTTTTCATCTTAGAATCTTGTCCAAACAAATTTAATAAGCTTTTTTTGTTAAAAAATTGTTTTCTTCAATTTTTATAATCCGTACATTTTATTTGTTGGTTTTCGGTTGATGAAGTATTCTGTGTAATGCACTCTTTTAAGCAATAGTAATATAATTCCCTTTTTGTCGTGATTTTTTTCAATGGGGAATTTAATGTAGATTACAGGCTATGTTATGTAGACCGCTAATTACCTATCTGTTTCGAATAATCATGGAGGAGTCGATACACGGGGCGGTGTATTGACAGAACTCCAATAAACAATTAATCTGTTGACTTCGAGACGTCTGTCCGGATGTGTTTGCTCCGGTCGCCATGGCAACGCGTTTAATGCTCTTAAACGAGGAAAGTATCAACAACTCCCGCTCATCGTTTGTTATAACTTCGCAATGATGCGGGGGAAATAATTCGTGATAAAGCGGTGAGTGCCCGAAGTTAAGTAATGCTATTAGGGCTCGCCAAGCACGAGCAACGTTCAGACAGTGCTGCTGCTCCGGGTACATACGGTCCGGGTGGTGGGACGGGATGCTCTGAACAGAGTTCAGGAAGAATTAGACACATGGTGGAGTGTTTAATGAAAGAGCGGGTTTGTCACATGTGTGCGAGAGAGAGGGAAGAGTCCCAGGAGATGGCTTCCAATCTTCGTCTCAGTTACTTGTCAAACTTATCCAATATAAACCCATCAAACCTTGCCAACTTTCCGACTTCGCTCTGACGCGACGTCACTTAACTGGTGGTGTCTTCGCGATTTTGCGCATTCTTCATTTGCATGCAAAATCACCGCCCTCCCGACCTAAGGTAGATAATTGTTAGCGAAGATGACAAAGTTGGATTTATTCAATTGAATAACACATATCTATTTCATTCATCACTACAATGCATAACGATCAATAGTTAGACGTTTATGTGTACTATCTTCAAAGTCTATATATATTTGCGATTTTCGGAAGATATGGTGTCATTACAACTAGCAAATAGTGTGTTTATTTGTTGTGTATATTTGAAGCAGCTGTATAATACACATAGCCCATACAGAACCTTTTGTTACCTTAAGTGGATTGGTTTTGTTCTGTTGTCTGCCTGTGTTACTCACGTACAAAATACTTGATGAGACGATATATTCTGTCAAGGTATACTAGTACGTATCTTGTGTTGTTAACTAAAGTGGATTGGATTTGTTCTGTTGTCTGCCTGTGTTACTCACGTACAAAATACTTGATGAGACGATATATTCTGTCAAGGTATACTAGTACGTATCTTGTGTTGTTAACTAAAGTGGATTGGATTTGTTCTGTTGTCTGCCTGTGTTACTCACGTACAAAATACTTGATGAGACGATATATTCTGTCAAGGTATACTAGTACGTATCTTGTGTTGTTAACTAAAGTGGATTGGATTTGTTCTGTTGTCTGCCTGTGTTACTCACGTACAAAATACTTGATGAGACGATATATTCTGTCAAGGTATACTAGTACGTATCTTGTGTTGTTAACTAAAGTGGATTGGATTTGTTCTGTTGTCTGCCTGTGTTACTCACGTACAAAATACTTGATGAGACGATATATTCTGTCAAGGTATACTAGTACGTATCTTGTGTTGTTAACTAAAGTGGATTGGATTTGTTCTGTTGTCTGCCTGTGTTACTCACGTACAAAATACTTGATGAGACGATATATTCTGTCAAGGTATACTAGTACGTATCTTGTGTTGTTAACTAAAGTGGATTGGATTTGTTCTGTTGTCTGCCTGTGTTACTCACGTACAAAATACTTGATGAGACGATATATTCTGTCAAGGTATACTAGTACGTATCTTGTGTTGTTAACTAAAGTGGATTGGATTTGTTCTGTTGTCTGCCTGTGTTACTCACGTACAAAATACTTGATGAGACGATATATTCTGTCAAGGTATACTAGTACGTATCTTGTGTTGTTAACTAAAGTGGATTGGATTTGTTCTGTTGTCTGCCTGTGTTACTCACGTACAAAATACTTGATGAGTAGATAGTACGTATCTGTGTTATGTTATTACTTGTGTATTACTAGTACGTATCTTGTGTTGTTAACTAAAGTGGATTGGATTGTTCTGCTGTGTACCTGTGTTACTCACGTACAAAAATGATGATGAGACGATATATTCTGTCAAGGTATACTAGTACGTATCTTGTGTTGTTGTTAACTAAAGTGGATTGGATTTGTTCTGTTGTCTGCCTGTGTTACTCACGTACAAAATACTTGATGAGACGATATATTCTGTCAAGGTATACTAGTTGGTATCTTGTGTTGTTAACTAAAGTGGATTGGATCTGTTCTGTTGTCACCCTGTATTACACGCGTAAAAAACGATGGGACGATATATTATGTCATGGTATACTAGTTGGTATCTTGTGTTGTTAACAACAGTAGGTTGAATTTCTGTTGTCTACTAGTAATGTACATTTATACAAACTTTGGATGAGACTAAGGATCGTGATGTTCCAAGGCACACTAGTACGAACACTCACCTTCCTCACCACGCGTGTGGAGAGTGCGTTTTTTTTTGTGTTGTCTCGTCAATTGTCATATCATCTTGTGTCTGGAGTGACTTTTCCCCTCCTAGCACCCTCATACTACCCGTAGGGGGTGAGATTTGTACTTGCCATTAACGTTGTCTGGCAGCCTTTGTCTTGCAAGTGGCATGCCACTGTACCTAATTAAAAAATCTGTTCGTACTATCATATTTTCTCAAACATGATGTGGTGAAATGGTAATCTGCAAACTGTACACATGGTTTGTGCTTTTTAAAGGAACAGTATATTTCGCCAATCGTATCCGAATTTGAAGAATGATGTGTCAACAGTCTTGTCGTAATAGATTTTATCAAAGTGGTGTTTTATTCTCTTAATAGTCTTGCCTTTGTTGTTGTGTTAGTTTTATTTGTTCCAATGTAATGCGTAATGAATGGACAGGAGTATTTCGGACATTTAACATCGTCACAGGTTACAGAAAATTATAATACTACTTTTCGTTGATTTAAAACTAAGTACTTTCATCCTAGGTTTAAAAATATCTAAAATAATTCTAAAACTCAGCAATGGACTGCTACAGAAAATTATAATCATTAGTTAGTTATAATAATAAAATTGTTGGTTCCTGGCAAACGGGATGAAGTATAGACTGGAGAGAACGGTCCAAGTAATGTCAGTGCAATAACAACTCGTCACACCCGAACTAATGAAGGTGAAAAAATGACAAGGGACTCGATGTCGGCATTTCCTGTGGTATCGCGGCGCGTAATCTGGAACTAAGAGAACAAGAAGGCGGTGGTCGGGTGGGACGTGTAAAGGGCAGTCACTTTCGGTTTTATATTTTTATCTTTAACCTTAATGTCACGGTGCATGTACAAATTTTATTTGCTGAGGTTTGTTTGATTGTTATAACATTTTAAATTTCGTGGTTAATTCTTTATGTATTGTTGGTAACCAATGTAGTTTAACACCAAAAGAGTTGACTTAGCGGTTGGTCTGCTAATTGTACGAGTATGTGTGAAGCCATAATAAGTTTGCGTTTGAAAACATTCTCCTCTCGGTGTATTATATTGGCTTCATCCCATGTCGTGGGATGATCAATCTTATGCTTGCCAATTGGATGTTCTTTCGCATTTTCTGTACGCACATTAATATTTACATTTAGTGGTCTTGTTGTATCGCCTGTTTATTTTCTTTCCTAATATAAAAACGTGTTGTTCTGTACGCACATTAATATTTACATTTAGTGGTCTTGTTGTATCGCCTGTTTATTTTCTTTCCTAATATAAAATCGTGTTGTTCTGTACGCACATTAATATTTACATTTAGTGGTCTTGTTGTATCGCCTGTTTATTTTCTTTCCTAATATAAAAAACGTGTTGTTCTGTACACACAGTATGTGCCATTGTTTGACGATCTTTATAACAGTTTGCCTAAGAGCGTTTAAAAGTGGTTCTGATGTTGTATTTATTACCTACTCTTCCGACTTTCTCCGATAATTCCGACACATCTTTCTTTGTTTTTGTTTTCTGACTCAGGGTTTTTCCTATTATTTATTTTGCACTTCTTTATGACACAATGAGGATATTCGTTATCCATAAGATCCAACTTTTTGTATTTCTTCTTTAAACCGATCTTTGTCTGAGCACAAGCTCTTTGTACAAATCAAGGAGTATGCTACTCCTTCTATGACAGAGTTTTGTGGTTCTACTGAAAATTTAAATATTAACCCGTGTGTGTTTTTCATGATAAACAGTTTAGTTACCTTAAGGACGTCCCTATATCTTACTAAACACACATCCAGAAAAGGGAGTTTGTTTTTTACTTCTAACTCCTTGTTAGACGAATGGAGGGAGAATCGACCATCGGCAGTAATGCTAAATTACGGAATAGATAATTTGATTTGATTTATGCACGATTACCGTTCTGCCTCAAGTCCACTTCTCCAAAGTGCTGGCTGTTTAAAATCAAAACTTTTGCGAGGCTGAAACATAATTGTTGAAGTTGACTTTTGTTGTTTACCCGGAGTCTTGGAGTCCAAAGTTTTACTGGAGATTTGTGTTTTATCTCTCAGAATTCTTGGCATTACGTTAAATAAGTAATTATTGCTGCCACCATGTATAATGGTAAAAAATAGATACTTTAAAATAATTTTTATTGCATTTTTTTAACTCACAATACAGTATTCAGATGTTTACATAAACAAGAATTATAACAAACAACACCAACGATAGTAAATTAAAAACGTCTGAACGTAGAATTATTGTCTACAAAACAGTCGTGTGACAGTTTGGATAGTTCAACTAATATTTGTAGGACATTTAAAGTAAATTGTATATTGTTGAGTCGTGTACTTAATAATGCGTAATATCAAACAAATATTGTTTTTCGCATTCGCCAATTTTTCGCAAGGAACACACGTGTTATGTAGAATTTCAAACTATAAATAGATAGGAAATATCCCAAAATTTGAATATGGTCAACAGGTAATTTCTCTTGGACCAAAAACTTTAAATAGCCCAGCTTAAAAGTTAACCACAAATTAAGCAGTGGAGCTGCAGTAACAGGGTTTACATTAACATTTAGTTTGTTTTATTACTACGGGTCTAGGCATATAAAGTAAATTTGTTACAAACAACAATGTTCACTTGTTGTAGGTAATAACGACCGGTCTTTGGCGCTTTGTGATACATAACTCGGTAACTTGTAATCCGATTAAGACCAAAGTTGTGTATCACATAGTTACAACTGTACTGTTTTGGTATGAAATTTAAGAACTCGAGTGTTACATGAAAACAAATTGTTATTAAACTACCGTAATAACTGTTGTTGGCCGAGCGATTCAAGAAACCGCATTAGTTTCGATCTTAGTGGATTTCTTCAATTTATAATATAGAGCGTGTTTTTTTTTTCTTTTTTTTTCTCCAAACTGCTATTTAAAATGTTTAATATTTAGCAGACATTTAATTGAGGAGGTTTTGTTAATTTACGGCGGCCGGTGCCTGCTCATTTACTCGCGCAAACCGCCATACGCACCATGACGGTGTCGCACGTACTGTAGCTCTACTGATTACTTTTTGGTTAAGAGCGTGGGGTAAAACAAGATGGTCGTCACTAAAGCAGATTCTTAACTTTTGAACTCAAATATCTAAATTTTTTGATCCGAGAGAGACTAAGTTTCCAAATCATATGTACAGGGGTCTAATATCTTCTGTACTTGTAAACGTACAAACATAAAACTTTGTGCAATGACATGGCAATCAGTAGCTATTCACCAACTGAGGGGGTTGACCCGTAAGGTGTTGACGTAAAATGTTGAATGTAAGCGTAGGTCGATGTGCATACCAGTTTAAAGGTCACTGAATACATCTTCAAGTAGGTTTTTGTGTACAACATACATGTGTAAAGTTTTGTAACTTCATCTAATATAAAATTTAGCCATTCTTGAATTTGCACATATGATCGGTATTAAAACTTTCGAGCGCCGCCATTTTGTTTAAGATTAACTTTTTGAGATATAATTTGCGGCATGATGTTCTTCTAAGTAAGACCTTGAAAATGGTATGCACATCGACCTATGCTTACATTTAAGTTTTTCCACTGACTCCTCACGGGCCATCCCCCTGAGGCGCTGAAGAGCTACTGATTGTATCCAAGAGTTCAATGTTGTGCCCTATGTCACTGTACAAACTGTTATATTTGTGCGTTTACGAGTACAGAAGATATTATACCGTTTCAAGATTTCAGTACACTGTATATTATTTTGTTATTTATGTTGACATTTATTTAATAATGTTCAAGAAAATGCTACAACTGAAGGAAAAATTGTATGAAAGCGTTTAATAATATTCGCTAGCTAGTGTAACGACGTATAACTTAAGATGTGGGTTGAGGGATGACGGGAGTGCATGGCGAGCGGCATGTAGTAACGAGACACGCCGCAGGGCTAGCTAGTGTAACGACGTATAACTTAAGATGTGGGTTGAGGGATGACGGGAGTGCATGGCTAGCTGCATGTAGTAACGAGACACGCCGCAGGGCTAGCTAGTGTAACGACGTATAACTTAAGATGTGGGTTGAGGGATGACGGGAGTGCATGGCTAGCGGCATGTAGTAACGAGACACGCCGCAGGGCTAGCTAGTGTAACGACGTATAACTTAAGATGTGGGTTGAGGGATGACGGGAGTGCATGGCGAGCGGCATGTAGTAACGAGACACGCCGCAGGGCTAGCTAGTGTAACGACGTATAACTTAAGATGTGGGTTGAGGGATGACGGGAGTGCATGGCTAGCTGCATGTAGTAACGAGACACGCCGCAGGGCTAGCTAGTGTAACGACGTATAACTTATGATGTGGGTTGAGGGATGACGGGAGTGCATGGCCAGCGACATGTAGTAACGAGACACGCCGCAGGGCTAGCTAGTGTAACGACGTATAACTTATGATGTGGGTTGAGGGATGACGGGAGTGCATGGCCAGCGGCATGTAGTAACGAGACACGCCGCAGGGCTAGCTAGTGTAACGACGTATAACTTATGATGTGGGTTGAGGGATGACGGGAGTGCATGGCCAGCGACATGTAGTAACGAGACACGCCGCAGGGCTAGCTAGTGTAACGACGTATAACTTATGATGTGGGTTGAGGGATGACGGGAGTGCATGGCCAGCGGCATGTAGTAACGAGACACGCCGCAGGGCTAGCTAGTGTAACGACGTATAACTTAAGATGTGGGTTGAGGGATGACGGGAGTGCATGGCCAGCGGCATGTAGTAACGAGACACGCCGCAGGGCTAGCTAAAATTGAGGTGGATGTGACCGAGTCACTGTCGCTTATAACATTTGCGACCAGAGACGGCTGTCGACCTTACAGTTCCCTCCCTCCTCAAGGAGGTTATTTTATTCTTTGTCGGTTAAAGAATACACTCATATTATGATAAATAAATTACCGTATTTCATAACAAAAACTAGATTTCTTGTTAACCAATAATATTTTCCAGTTAAGCTTTATACTTTTATTATTAGTCATTTTATTCAAACATGAAATATATTACTATATAGGTACTATACTATACAGGGCGTTAGAAATACGTGAAGAATAAATATTAGTGAGAAAGATTTATAATTTTGTTTTCCTCTCCGTAACCATGTTTGAATTGGAATTTTTTTGGCATTTATAAACTCCCCAATTCAAAACTGTAAATTATCTAATGTACAATTTTTCAAGTTCTTTTGTATTCTTAATATTTTTCTATGCAACTTACTGCTTATTATAACATTTACTTAAGTTTGTAGATGAAATATTTGTAAAAGCACTAAGTTATTGTACATTTGTTATATTTTGATATTTTAATGAAATTATGGGCAGCGGTTTTGTTTCTTCTTTTTAGCGTTTTCTTATATTTAAAAATGATAAATTTGTTATATTTTTAATTATTCATCCATTAAAACCCTGAAATTAACGTGAATTAAAAAGACTGTTAATGTCAGTAAAATTATTATTGGATCAACAGGATGATTAGGTGCGGGAAACAGGTACTTGCTCGGCATAGGTGGGGATGTTGAGGTGGTAGCCTCTAGTTGCGTGCTGGGCTATGTACAGGGTGTACATTAAGTCATGGTACGCTTGGATATATTCCAAACGGATTAATATATCGATGAACAATCTTCATCATACTTATTAAAATACTTATTTGCAGGTTAAAAAAATTTCCGCCCTTTACATTGTAATGCCACGTAGAAAAGACACCTCTCACCAAAATTACGCAAATTACGCAAGCTAAAAAAATTTTATGCTACGTAAAGTGACCAGTGATAACCCAGTTTTAGCACTCACTCAGCTTAGAGGAGGAGTTTGTAACAAAAATGACTGCACCAAGTGTCGCTACTGAGCGAGCCAGCTAGCATGAACCGCGGAGAGGGGAGTATTCGTGTATGCAGCGCTCTTCCCCATTTCGTAGGCTTCGAAAACATTGAACCAAATCCCACGAACAGGCAAGGCGCATCTTCGGACTCATCCGTTTCATGTAGAAACGAAGTTTAATGCAAAATTTAAAGTCTACAGGTGAAATCCTTTTTAAGATATCTTACGGATAGTTAAGCTAACGCTCTGCAAAGTTCTTTGAAGGACAACGTACACGACGACGTTGTGAAGGAAACAGGACTCTGTAGGAATGACGTTACATGCATCATTTCAAGTCCAGTGTTGGACGATTGTCGTTCTTCAGATTTCTAGTGGAAAGTTGGTAAAAGGCGAAAAATTATTCTAAAATTACGTTTATAGCTTAATTAATTCTCGAGATATCACCCTGAGTTGTTGGCTATCTTAACGCTCGGCCAAGTCCCACTGAGGGATTGCACTGCCATCGGACTTGGCGTTGCTTATATAGAATTTAAACTTCATGTAAAATTTCAATAGGCCCAGTTTTTTATCTTGATACCGTGCGGGAAGACAGAGAAACAGAAAAAGTCCTGATCCCTATAGTGATAAGCCTCGCTGGCGCTCAGTGGATTTAACTACAGTAATTGGTTAATACTAAATATAATTTAATTACGAAATACAATAGAGTTGACATAAATATTTATTACATCGACTTCCATTCAATTTGCCGGACTGTGACACTAATTATTGGTTTAGTCGCCATGAATGCCAAATTATTACAATTTTAATCAACTGTATTATATCCACCATCCCCACACTTAAACCCTATATTAAGGATTAACTGTGCATGCTTTAAGCGCACTCCGAATCAATATTATACACATACACAAGTTCATTAATATGTTTATTTAAGGAAGATATCCTTTACAATGTCAAAAGGAAGTTTCGTTTGATGAATTTTTTAAAAATTTTGCGCCCCCAAAAATGCGGGACAGCTCAAAATTTTCAAAAGTAAACCTCTGTAAAGTAACCCCTTTGTTTTGAGCATAAAAAATTTAAAGAATGGTGAAAACCCGAGATCGCTATCTCTTTCCCAATTGGCCGTCAAACGTGTATTGAAGTACGCTTACATTTACAAAACACGTTGAAGATTTAAGAAACAAAATCGATGAGGTATGCAACCAAATATCACTTCAGGCTTTTCAAAACGTGAAGCAGGAGCTCACCCTACGCTTGTCTCACTGTTAAATAGTAGGAGGGCTCCTGTGGTGAGTTATTAAAAATATTGTTCTGGTAACGATGGCTATTATTTTGGAATGTTAATAGATAGCGTTCTCCGGGTTCTGGGTTTCTTTAAGTTTGTTTATACTCCTCAAAAACGAGGGGGTCGCTTAAGAGGGGTTTACTTTGGAAATTTTGAGTTGCTCCCAAAATCCCGAATTTTTGGGGGACACAAATAATGTTTGAAATCATAAAAGGAAACTTACTTTTTACATAGCACCACTGCCCAAATGATATAATTTTTATTCACCCTGTATATTACATGTCTAACGTTTGATTATAAGTGTGTCAGGCTAAGAAAATTTGTATTTGATACCCTTCACCCTGTATATTTACATGTCTAACGTTTGATTATAAGTGTGTCAGGCTAAGAAAATTTGTATTTGATACCCTTCACCCTGTATATTTACATGTCTAACGTTTGATTATAAGTGTGTCAGGCTAAGAAAATTTGTATTTGATACCCTTCACCCTGTATATTACATGTCTAACGTTTGATTATAAGTGTGTCAGGCTAAGAAAATTTGTATTTGGTACCCTTCACCCTGTATATTACATGTCTAACGTTTGATTATAAGTGTGTCAGGCTAAGAAAATTTGTATTTGGTACCCTTCACCCTGTATATTTACATGTCTAACGTTTGATTATAAGTGTGTCAGGCTAAGAAAATTTGTATTTGGTACCCTTCACCCTGTATATTTACATGTCTAACGTTTGATTATAAGTGTGTCAGGCTAAGAAAATTTGTATTTGATACCCTTCACCCTGTATATTTACATGTCTAACGTTTGATTATAAGTGTGTCAGGCTAAGAAAATTTGTATTTGATACCCTTCACCCTGTATATTTACATGTCTAACGTTTGATTATAAGTGTGTCAGGCTAAGAAAATTTGTATTTGATACCCTTCACCCTGTATATTTACATGTCTAACGTTTGATTATAAGTGTGTCAGGCTAAGAAAATTTGTATTTGATACCCTTCACCCTGTATATTTACATGTCTAACGTTTGATTATAAGTGTGTCAGGCTAAGAAAATTTGTATTTGATACCCTTCACCCTGTATATTTACATGTCTAACGTTTGATTATAAGTGTGTCAGGCTAAGAAAATTTGTATTTGATACCCTTCACCCTGTATATTTACATGTCTAACGTTTGATTATAAGTGTGTCAGGCTAAGAAAATTTGTATTTGATACCCTTCACCCTGTATATTTACATGTCTAACGTTTGATTATAAGTGTGTCAGGCTAAGAAAATTTGTATTTGATACCCTTCACCCTGTATATTTACATGTCTAACGTTTGATTATAAGTGTGTCAGGCTAAGAAAATTTGTATTTGGTACCCTTCACCCTGTATATTTACATGTCTAACGTTTGATTATAAGTGTGTCAGGCTAAGAAAATTTGTATTTGATACCCTTCACCCTGTATATTTACATGTCTAACGTTTGATTATAAGTGTGTCAGGCTAAGAAAATTTGTATTTGATACCCTTCACCCTGTATATTTACATGTCTAACGTTTGATTATAAGTGTGTCAGGCTAAGAAAATTTGTATTTGATACCCTTCACCCTGTATATTTACATGTCTAACGTTTGATTATAAGTGTGTCAGGCTAAGAAAATTTGTATTTGATACCCTTCACCCTGTATATTTACATGTCTAACGTTTGATTATAAGTGTGTCAGGCTAAGAAAATTTGTATTTGATACCCTTCACCCTGTATATTTACATGTCTAACGTTTGATTATAAGTGTGTCAGGCTAAGAAAATTTGTATTTGATACCCTTCACCCTGTATATTTACATGTCTAACGTTTGATTATAAGTGTGTCAGGCTAAGAAAATTTGTATTTGATACCCTTCACCCTGTATATTTACATGTCTAACGTTTGATTATAAGTGTGTCAGGCTAAGAAAATTTGTATTTGATACCCTTCACCCTGTATATTTACATGTCTAACGTTTGATTATAAGTGTGTCAGGCTAAGAAAATTTGTATTTGATACCCTTCACCCTGTATATTTACATGTCTAACGTTTGATTATAAGTGTGTCAGGCTAAGAAAATTTGTATTTGATACCCTTCACCCTGTATATTTACATGTCTAACGTTTGATTATAAGTGTGTCAGGCTAAGAAAATTTGTATTTGATACCCTTCACCCTGTATATTTACATGTCTAACGTTTGATTATAAGTGTGTCAGGCTAAGAAAATTTGTATTTGATACCCTTCACCCTGTATATTTACATGTCTAACGTTTGATTATAAGTGTGTCAGGCTAAGAAAATTTGTATTTGATACCCTTCACCCTGTATATTTACATGTCTAACGTTTGATTATAAGTGTGTCAGGCTAAGAAAATTTGTATTTGATACCCTTCACCCTGTATATTTACATGTCTAACGTTTGATTATAAGTGTGTCAGGCTAAGAAAATTTGTATTTGATACCCTTCACCCTGTATATTTACATGTCTAACGTTTGATTATAAGTGTGTCAGGCTAAGAAAATTTGTATTTGATACCCTTCACCCTGTATATTTACATGTCTAACGTTTGATTATAAGTGTGTCAGG
Organism: Homalodisca vitripennis; assembly: GCF_021130785.1. NCBI lineage: Eukaryota > Metazoa > Arthropoda > Insecta > Hemiptera > Cicadellidae > Homalodisca > Homalodisca vitripennis. The sequence goes on from NC_060214.1 coordinate 18,988,850, forward strand.
CTAAGAAAATTTGTATTTGATACCCTTCACCCTGTATATTTACATGTCTAACGTTTGATTATAAGTGTGTCAGGCTAAGAAAATTTGTATTTGATACCCTTCACCCTGTATATTTACATGTCTAACGTTTGATTATAAGTGTGTCAGGCTAAGAAAATTTGTATTTGATACCCTTCACCCTGTATATTTACATGTCTAACGTTTGATTATAAGTGTGTCAGGCTAAGAAAATTGATATGTACATGTCTAACGTTTGATTATAAGTGTGTCAGGCTAAGAAAATTTGTATTTGATACCCTTCACCCTGTATATTTACATGTCTAACGTTTGATTATAAGTGTGTCAGGCTAAGAAAATTTGTATTTGATACCCTTCACCCTGTATATTTACATGTCTAACGTTTGATTATAAGTGTGTCAGGCTAAGAAAATTTGTATTTGATACCCTTTCACCCTGTATATTTACATGTCTAACGTTTGATTATAAGTGTGTCAGGCTAAGAAAATTTGTATTTGTGATACCCTTCACCCTGTATATTTACATGTCTAACGTTTGATTATAAGTGTGTCAGGCTAAGAAAATTTGTATTTGATACCCTTCAACCCCTGTATATTTACATGTCTAACGTTTGATTATAAGTGTGTCAGGCTAAGAAAATTTGTATTTGATACCCTTCACCCTGTATATTTACATGTCTAACGTTTGATTATAAGTGTGTCAGGCTAAGAAAATTTGTATTTGATACCCTTCACCCTGTATATTTACATGTCTAACGTTTGATTATAAGTGTGTCAGGCTAAGAAAATTTGTATTTGATACCCTTCAACCCTGTATATTTACATGTCTAACGTTTGATTATAAGTGTGTCAGGCTGAGAAAATTTGTATTTGATACCCTTCACCCTGTATATTTTACATGTCTAACGTTTGATTATAAGTGTGTCAGGCTGAGAAAATTTGTATTTGATACCCTTCACCCTGTATATTTACATGTCTAACGTTTGATTATAAGTGTGTCAGGCTGAGAAAATTTGTATTTGATACCCTTCACCCTGTATATTTACATGTCTAACGTTTGATTATAAGTGTGTCAGGCTGAGAAAAATTTGTATTTTGATACCCTTCACCCTGTATATTTACATGTCTAACGTTTGATTATAAGTGTGTCAGGCTGAGAAAATTTGTATTTGATACCCTTCACCCTGTATATTTACATGTCTAAACGTTTGATTATAAGTGTGTCAGGCTGAGAAAATTTGTATTTGATACCCTTCACCCTGTATATTTACATGTCTAACGTTTGATTATAAGTGTGTCAGGCTAAGAAAATTTGTATTTGATACCCTTCACCCTGTATATATTACATGTCTAACGTTTGATTATAAGTGTGTCAGGCTAAGAAAATTTGTATTTGATACCCTTCACCCTGTATATTACATGTCTACGTTTGATTATAAGTGTGTCAGGCTAAGAAAAATTTGTATTTGATACCCTTCACCCTGTATATTTACATGTCTAACGTTTGATTATAAGTGTGTCAGGCTAAGAAAATTTGTATTTGATACCCTTCTCCCACCCTGTAATATTTACATGTCTAACGTTTGGATTATAAGTGTGTCAGGCTAAGAAAATTTGTATTTGATACCTTCACACATTTGTCTAACGTTTGATTATAAGTGTGTCAGGCTATTGAGAAAATTTGTATTTAATACCCTTCACATTTACATGTCAAGTCTAGCGTTTTGATTATAAGTGTGTCAGGCTAGAGAAAATTTGTATTTGATACCCTTCACCCTGATATATTTACATGTCTAACGTTTGACGTTGATTATAAGTGTTGTCAGGCTGAGAAAATTTGTATTTGTATTGTCATTTACCTTCACCCTGTTTGATTATTTACATTTGATACCCTTCCTAACGTTTGTATGTTTAACAGTAATGATTATCAGTCGTGTCAGTGAGAAAATTTGTATGTATTTGATACCCTTCAACCCTGTATATTTACATGTCTAACGTTTGATTATAAGTGTGTCAGGCTAAGAAAATTTGTATTTGATACCCTTCACCCTGTATATTTACATGTCTAACGTTTGATTATAAGTGTGTCAGGCTAAGAAAATTTGTATTTGATACCCTTCACCCTGTATATTTACATGTCTAACGTTTGATTATAAGTGTGTCAGGCTAAGAAAATTTGTATTTGATACCCTTCACCCTGTATATTTACATGTCTAACGTTTGATTATAAGTGTGTCAGGCTAAGAAAATTTGTATTTGATACCCTTCACCCTGTATATTTACATGTCTAACGTTTGATTATAAGTGTGTCAGGCTAAGAAAATTTGTATTTGATACCCTTCACCCTGTATATTTACATGTCTAACGTTTGATTATAAGTGTGTCAGGCTAAGAAAATTTGTATTTGATACCCTTCACCCTGTATATTTACATGTCTAACGTTTGATTATAAGTGTGTCAGGCTAAGAAAATTTGTATTTGATACCCTTCACCCTGTATATTTACATGTCTAACGTTTGATTATAAGTGTGTCAGGCTAAGAAAATTTGTATTTGATACCCTTCACCCTGTATATTTACATGTCTAACGTTTGATTATAAGTGTGTCAGGCTAAGAAAATTTGTATTTGATACCCTTCACCCTGTATATTTACATGTCTAACGTTTGATTATAAGTGTGTCAGGCTAAGAAAATTTGTATTTGATACCCTTCACCCTGTATATTTACATGTCTAACGTTTGATTATAAGTGTGTCAGGCTAAGAAAATTTGTATTTGATACCCTTCACCCTGTATATTTACATGTCTAACGTTTGATTATAAGTGTGTCAGGCTAAGAAAATTTGTATTTGATACCCTTCACCCTGTATATTTACATGTCTAACGTTTGATTATAAGTGTGTCAGGCTAAGAAAATTTGTATTTGATACCCTTCACCCTGTATATTTACATGTCTAACGTTTGATTATAAGTGTGTCAGGCTAAGAAAATTTGTATTTGATACCCTTCACCCTGTATATTTACATGTCTAACGTTTGATTATAAGTGTGTCAGGCTAAGAAAATTTGTATTTGGTACCCTTCACCCTGTATATTTACATGTCTAACGTTTGATTATAAGTGTGTCAGGCTAAGAAAATTTGTATTTGGTACCCTTCCATTTCGACCTTTCTATAGTCCGGTCCATAGACAAGGCCAGTTCTAAGATGGGGCAGCCCGTCCATGGAATTTAGTTGAGCCTAATTGAAGTCTATTCTTAGTAGGATGGCAAAAGTTGTGTTTTGTCTGCTGGAAGGGTTATCTCATGAATGAAGTGACATTTTACGCTACTCTTGGTGTGGCGTACCCCTGCTTTGTATAATTGTATTTTTTATTTGGTGACAGATGACTTCCTAAAACATTTATTTAGTGTACAAGATTTCACATTTGATGACTGTAAAGTCATCGAGAATTATGCAAATTTATGACAGGCATCCGAATTTGACGTCATAAAGCGTTAGCTCATTACACCGTATAATGTTCACTGTATGATGAGTGCATTCATTAAACAACATAACGACGTGAGAAACATTAAATCCACCCGAGAGTCTGCACTGTGCTGACTAATTAACATTGTTAACACCGGATATCGAGTGGGGTGGAATATATATGTGCCGAGTTATTATCATTTATGGACGTGTGCATGGTGTCAAAATAACGAGAGAGTACCAAATGTGTGTATCCACATTGTAAGAGACTGTTGCACATTTATCGGACATGGAAGGTACAATGGAAGATAAATATATTTGTCAAGTGTCAGTTACTGGATCTTATTTGTAGATAGATATAGTATTAGTAGATTTATTTTAGGTAGTGATAAAATGAAAATAGGTAATCTGGTTTGAATTAATAATCCTGGTAAGGGTAGTATTCACAGTATTGGTATTAATTCGAACAGAGGTACTTCCAAGTAGTACTTCCGATAAATGTGGTAATTTTTGTAGGGTAAATAATCCCGGTAAGGGTAGTAATTCCAGCAGAGTGGTAATTTCCAGTAGTGGTAATAATTATGGTAAATATGATAACAGTATGTAGGGGTAACAATCCCGGCAGAGATAGTAGTATTTCCAGGAGTGGTAATAATTCCTTTAAACGTGGTCATTTCTGTAGGGGTAATAATACCAGCAGAGGTAGTATTTCCAGGAGTGGTAATAATTCGTGTAAATGTGGTCATTTCTGTAGGGGTAATAATACCAGCAGGGATAGTAGTATTTCCAGGAGTGGTAATAATTCCTTTAAATGTGGTCATTTCTGTAGGGGTAATAATACCAGCAGAGGTAGTATTTCCAGGAGTGGTAATAATTCCTTTAAACGTGGTCATTTCTGTAGGGGTAATAATACCAGCAGAGGTAGTATTTCCAGGAGTGGTAATAATTCGTGTAAATGTGGTCATTTCTGTAGGGGTAATAATACCAGTAGGGATAGTAGTATTTCCAGGAGTGGTAATAATTCGTGTAAATGTGGTCATTTCTGTAGGGGTAATAATACCAGCAGAGGTAGTATTTCCAGGAGTGGTAATAATTCGTGTAAATGTGGTCATTTCTGTAGGGGTAATAATACCAGTAGGGATAGTAGTATTTCCAGGAGTGGTAATAATTCGTGTAAATGTGGTCATTTCTGTAGGGGTAATAATACCAGCAGAGGTAGTATTTCCAGGAGTGGTAATAATTCGTGTAAATGTGGTCATTTCTGTAGGGGTAATAATACCAGCAGGGATAGTAGTATTTCCAGGAGTGGTAATAATTCCTTTAAACGTGGTCATTTCTGTAGGGGTAATAATACCAGCAGAGGTAGTATTTCCAGGAGTGGTAATAATTCGTGTAAATGTGGTCATTTCTGTAGGGGTAATAATACCAGTAGGGATAGTAGTATTTCCAGGAGTGGTAATAATTCCTTTAAACGTGGTCATTTCTGTAGGGGTAATAATACCAGCAGAGGTAGTATTTCCAGGAGTGGTAATAATTCGTGTAAATGTGGTCATTTCTGTAGGGGTAATAATACCAGTAGGGATAGTAGTATTTCCAGGAGTGGTAATAATTCCTTTAAATGTGGTCATTTCTGTAGGGGTAATAATACCAGCAGAGGTAGTATTTCCAGGAGTGGTAATAATTCGTGTAAATGTGGTCATTTCTGTAGGGGTAATAATACCAGCAGAGGTAGTATTTCCAGGAGTGGTAATAATTCGTGTAAATGTGGTCATTTCTGTAGGGGTAATAATACCAGCAGGGATAGTAGTATTTCCAGGAGTGGTAATAATTCGTGTAAATGTGGTCATTTCTGTAAGGGTAATAATACCAGCAGGGATAGTAGTATTTCCAGGAGTGGTAATAATTCGTGTAAATGTGGTCATTTCTGTAGGGGTAATAATACCAGCAGAGGTAGTATTTCCAGGAGTGGTAATAATTCGTGTAAATGTGGTCATTTCTGTAGGGGTAATAATACCAGCAGGGATAGTAGTATTTCCAGGAGTGGTAATATATATGTACACAGTAAATAATTTCTCTAGGGGTAGGGGTAGAGTAATCCCAGCAGAGATAGTATTTCCAGGAGTAAAAATTCCAAAACACCCAAGTTTTGTTATATGCTGGAGTTTATTCTTTAATTTCAACGTAAGATCCCCCATTCGTACTAATATACTGCCGTGGCAGAAGATATAATTTGATATATATTTGAATAAATTAGAAACTAATTTGCTGTCTCGAATGGACCTATATATATCCGGTTTTTTAAGTTATATGGTAAGTGGAGGCTGTAGCGAAACAATGAAATTATTTTAGCTTATGGAGAGATGTTTGATGGAGGCCGTTAGCAATACAAATAGCTTTCCTCGGAGACTCAGATGCCGAACTGTGCTTCGGCAATTTGCGGGATTGCTTGTGGAAGTTGTCCGGATGTAATGGACAGTGAATAAGTTGTGACCGGCTCACTTGTCATAACAACTTCTGATGTATAGATGTATGATTAAGTACTTATCTTGCCTGAAATATTGTCTTCCCCTACCGTCTTGAAATTCGCTTTTCGTGTTGATCTATTTTTAGAATTGCAAGGAAAATTTAGACCAGAAATGAGTATTTGTCAGAAAAATAAAACATACGTCTGACTGCCGCCGCACCTCCACTTTACATTAGTAGACAAAAGCAGCAGTTTAAGACTTACTTAGTTAAGTAAGGTAACATTGTGCCTGAAGCAACCAAGTAAGGACAAATGTGTCATCAACGGACCATGAAGACACACAGTGTGTTAGCTTTATTGTGTAGGGTATGAACAAAGAATGTTAAGGAAATTACAAAGAGTGTTTAGGCTCTCATTGTTGTAATGAATGCTTTGAATGCGCTACTTTGATATTGACAACATTAATAATAAATTCCAACGCTGATTAATTTATCAAATTAACATGTTGTGTTAAAATGTTCTCAAAGAACTATTGTATATTTAGCCAAGAGTCGTTGTTTTTGTTACAAATTAATTGTATTCGAATGAAGATTATATTGGGACTTAGTGGTTTATAGATGTACTTGGTGTGGCGCGTGACGATTCCATTTCCGATGTCAACCAAGGCAGGAAAGATTCAGGTGTGTCAATCAACTGATTGCGTTGTCATCACATACGTTTCCTTGTTGGCGTTTTCTCTATATCGCTGCAACTTACTATCCGCTTACCTTTACTTGAACTCAGTCTTTCAATAATGATTTACAGCTCGACCAAGAGACACCGGTTGTGTGATTCGGATACTTACTGATTATATTGTCGATGGTACCTGAAATTACCTAATTGTATTAGGTATTATCTAAAGATCAGTCGGCTGTAGAGGTCTTGACAGGGAGTCAAATATACGTTGAATGTGCAGTGTTTAAAGTACACAATTCACCATTATTCTACATAATTAAAATTGTCAATTTTTGCATGTTATTGATACAGAGTAATTGGCCAAGTGTCGAGTAATTTCGTTATGTTCTCTGATCATTGCATACTTCTTACCAGTTACTGTCTGAATCTACATAAGATGTCGTGAATAATTAGAGAATATTTAGCCACTTGTTTTGTGAATTCAGTGTGTTCTGTGATTGTAGCATGATTGCTACCAGTTGCTGTCAGATTGTACACAACAACTCGTGAATGATTGATTAGGGCGCCTCTAAAGTCCGATAAAGCCGTGTTTCATTTCACGTATGCCACAAGTTTGTTGTCGTGTACTTGTTAAAAGTTTGCAGTTTGTACAGTCAAACTCTCCGGTTTGTTATAGTTGACATTTCGAGGTGTCTGTGACGTGTGAGGACAACTTGTAGTGTATTAGTGATAATTATACTCAGATAAGAGTCGTATCTGTACTTCAGTTGAACATTTGGTGTATTATTTGTTTGTTACAACTGACATTTCGAGGTGTCTGTGACGTGTGAGGACAACTTGTAGTGTATTAGTGATAATTATACTCAGATAAGAGTCGTATCTGTACTTCAGTTGAACATTTGGTGTATTATTTGTTTGTTACAGTTGACATTTCGAGGTGTCTGTGACGTGTGAGGACAACTTGTAGTGTATTAGTGATAATTATACTCAGATAAGAGTCGTATCTGTACTTCAGTTGAACATTTGGTGTATTATTTGTTTGTTACAACTGACATTTCGAGGTGTCTGTGACGTGTGAGGACAACTTGTATTGTATTAGTGATAATTATACTCAGATAAGAGTCGGATCTGTACTTCAGTTGAATATTTGGTGTATTATTTGTTTGTTACAACTGACATTTCGAGGTGTCTGTGACGTTTGAGGCCAACTTGTAGTGTATTAGTGATAATTATACTCAGATAAGAGTCGTATCTGTACTTCAGTTGAACATTTGGTGTATTATTTGTTTGTTACAACTGACATTTCGAGGTGTCTGTGACGTGTGAGGACAACTTGTAGTGTATTAGTGATAATTATACTCAGATAAGAGTCGTATCTGTACAGTACTTCAGTTGAACATTTGGTGTATTATTTGTTTGTTACAACTGACATTTCGAGGTGTCTGTGACGTGTGAGGACAACTTGTAGTGTATTAGTGATAATTATACTCAGATAAGAGTCGTATCTGTACTTCAGTTGAACATTTGGTGTATTATTTGTTTGTTATAGTTGACATTTCGAGGTGTCTGTGACGTGTGAGGACAACTTGTAGTGTATTAGTGATAATTATACTCAGATAAGAGTCGTATCTGTACAGTACTTCAGTTGAACATTTGGTGTATTATTTGTTTGTTATAGTTGACATTTCGAGGTGTCTGTGACGTGTGAGGACAACTTGTAGTGTATTAGTGATAATTATACTCAGATAAGAGTCGTATCTGTACTTCAGTTGAACATTTGGTGTATTATTTGTTTGTTACAACTGACATTTCGAGGTGTCTGTGACGTGTGAGGACAACTTGTAGTGTATTAGTGATAATTATACTCAGATAAGAGTCGTATCTGTAAGTACTTCAGTTGAACATTTGGTGTATTATTTGTTTGTTACAACTGACATTTCGAGGTGTCTGTGACGTGTGAGGCCAACTTGTAGTGTATTAGTGATAATTATACTCAGATAAGTCGTATCTGTACTTCAGTTGATCATTTGGCGTATTGTTTTGTTTGTTTAATCGGTGAATATTGTAGTTCATGTTATTTTTCAATCAAGATAAACCATTGTCAATATCGAATCACCTTTGAAGAAATTCTATATTCGGTTGTAATAATAAAGGTTACTGTAGGCTATAAACGTTGACTTTTCACTAAAAGTAACACGTGTTTATCTAAACTGTGTAGTGTTTTAATTGACTTGTATAAATTCTCAACATTTAATCTGTAACGTATGCGTCAGGATGCAATGATGATCGTTATTTCTTATTAGGACAGGATATATGAATAGTAATATATGAAATCTCAAGTATTTGAAGAATTAATTTGGAAAATATGTTATTTAAAAAATCATAGCTCCGTGTAATATTAGTATTTGTGACAGTAAATGTTGGATTTTAATATAAATGAGTGTTGCTTTATGAGAAAATCGAGATCATATAAAAATGATACACAACAAGAATTTTTGTAATCAGTAAAATGGCTGCCAGACTTTTATTTAATCCCATAAATACACAGCTTAACGCCGAAGCTCTTTTACGCTCTTATGTTTGGTTATTGTGTTGCGAAATAATTCATTTTAGAGATATAATTAACTCGAATTCAAACATCTTAGATTCCTCTATGTTTGTAGTGATTATGAAATGAAATGAAACTCAAAATGTTAGCTACCTCTTTGAATGAATATTTAAAAAGTATACACTTTAAAGAAAAAATCGTGACCAAAAGTATGAGGTAAATTATTTGAGGTTTAACGGTGATGTTATGGGGTAAACTTAATGTTGTTCAGTTACAGCGAGTTCTTAAATGTACCTTACTATTACTTCCATGCCAAAAGTCAGATCTGATCGGTCCAAACGACAAGGTCTTTATCGCATGATCTGGAACATCTGTCAGTGAACAGACGAAGACAGAGATATAGTGTGTGTGCGTGTGAGAGAGAGAGATGGCGGTAGCGATCGTTAATGAACGTCTCGGCTTGTGAGTGCGATCAGAGGGGCAATATCAGACGTCAAATCTTCACCACATCTCTGGGGATGACATTGCTGATTGATGTGAGAGACTTACTACCGTGTAATCCCTGAGAGTTGAACTTACTGCAGTGAGATATTAATTGTTAATGAACGTCTCGGCTTGTGAGTGCGATCAGAGGGGCAATATCAAACGTCAAATCTTCACCACATCTCTGGGGATGACATTGCTGAGCTGATTGATGTGAGAGACTCACTACCGTGTAATCCCTGAGAGTTGAACTTACTGCAGTGAGATATTAATTGTTAATGAACGTCTCGGCTTGTGAGTGCGATCAGAGGGGCAATATCAAACGTCAAATCTTCACCACATCTCTGGGGATGACATTGCTGATTGATGTGAGAGACTTACTACCGTGTAATCCCTGAGAGTTGAACTTACTGCAGTGAGATATTAATTGTTAATGAACGTCTCGGCTTGTGAGTGCGATCAGAGGGGCAATATCAGACGTCAAATCTTCACCACATCTCTGGGGATGACATTGCTGAGCTGATTGATGTGAGAGACTCACTACCGTGTAATCCCTGAGAGTTGAACTTACTGCAGTGAGATATTAATTGTTAATGAACGTCTCGGCTTGTGAGTGCGATCAGAGGGGCAATATCAAACGTCAAATCTTCACCACATCTCTGGGGATGACATTGCTGAGCTGATTGATGTGAGAGACTCACTACCGTGTAATCCCTGAGAGTTGAACTTACTGCAGTGAGATATTAATTGTTAATGAACGTCTCGGCTTGTGAGTGCGATCAGAGGGGCAATATCAAACGTCAAATCTTCACCACATCTCTGGGGATGACATTGCTGATTGATGTGAGAGACTTACTACCTTGTAATCCCTGAGAGAGGAGCTTACTGCAGTGAGATATTAATTGTTAACCTTAAGGTCTCTGGAACCTGGTTGATCCTTCGCTAGACAAGATTCTATATATGACTCGTGTAATGTGATGAGTAACATCCGGATAGTATCTATATGAAGTAATTTAATTATCTTCTCCACGCTTTCTCGTGCACAGGCCACGTAATTCAGCCAACGTTGAACATGCGTTCCCTGAATGACACGTAGGAGGAACTGGGAAATTTTGGACTGAGACATTACCACCTACCTCGTTAAATATATCTTTTGTGTTAAATGAAAAAAAATACGTACAAACATACATATTATGTGGACACGAAGCGATAATTTATTTAACATAAGACGTAAAAATATATTATAAATTTGTTATTGTTTATAATTAATGCGTTTAAACTTAAGATAATTTTCAAATTTTCTTTACATTATCCATGCAATTTAATAAACAATGTTATGAACGGAACGGTCAGTTGAACATTACAAAGATATCTTGTGGATTAAATTTTATTTCGTCACTTATACATTTATTGTCAAAAATTCGGACTTTTCAATTGTAATATTCAAATCTATTTATAATGAAAGTAATGTATATCTGCCCGTACGATCGTCATTAAGTTTATTGAGAGTTGATTATTGAAAGTTTTGGATTACACTTCCGTGAAGGTTTCTAGTACTTCGCACCCGTGGGGGGGGGAGATGCCATTGTTTTACCAATGTCGGTTTACTTTTGGAAATGCTGTACTGTCTGCTATAATGTGTTCTTGTGTTCACACACGTGCAGTGTAGAACAGTAAAGTGGCAGGTCAGGGATTCAGATGTGTTTGTTACCGCGGCAGCACGGCGCCAAATGTTGTACTGTCTGCTATAATGTGTTCTTGTGTTCACACACGTGCAGTGTAGAACAGTAGAGTGGCAGGTCAGGGATTCAGATGTGTTTGTTACCGCGGCAGCACGGCGCCAAATGTTGTACTGTCTGCTATAATGTGTACTTGTGTTCACACACGTGCAGTGTAGAACAGTAGAGTGGCAGGTCAGGGATTCAGGTGTGTTTGTTACCGCGGCAGCACGGCGCCAAATGTTGTACTGTCTGCTATAATGTGTTCTTGTGTTCACACCCGTGTAGTTTAGAACAGTAGAGTGGCAGGTCAGTGATTCAGGTGTGTTTGTTACCGCGGCAGCACGGCGCCAAATGTTGTACTGTCTGCTATAATGTGTGCTTGTGTTCACACCCGTGTAGTGTAGAACAGTAGAGTGGCAGGTCAGGGATTCAGATGTGTTTGTTACCGTGGCAGCATGGCGAAAAATGTTTTACTGTCTGCTATAATGTGTACTTGTGGCACACCCGTGTAGTGTAGAACAGTAGAGTGGCAGGTCAGGGATTCAGGTGTATTTGTTACCGCGGCAGCACGGCGCCAAATGTTGTACTGTCTGCTATAATGTGTTCTTGTGTTCACACCCGTGTAGTGTAGAACAGTAGAGTGACAGGTCAGGGATTCAGATGTGTTTCTTAACGCAGCAGTACGGCGCCAAATGTTGTACTGTCTGCTATAATGTGTTCTTGTGTTCACACACGTGCAGTGTAGAACAGTAGAGTGGCAGGTCAGGGATTCAGATGTGTTTGTTACCGCGGCAGCACGGCGCCAAATGTTGTACTGTCTGCTATAATGTGTTCTTGTGTTCACACACGTGCAGTGTAGAACAGTAGAGTGGCAGGTCAGTGATTCAGGTGTGTTTGTTACCGCGGCAGCACGGCGCCAAATGTTGTACTGTCTGCTATAATGAGTACTTGTGGTCACACCCGTGCAGTGTAGAACAGTAGAGTGGCAGGTCAGGGATTCAGATGTGTTTGTTACCGCGGCAGCACGGCGCCAAATGTTGTACTGTCTGCTATAATGTGTTCTTGTGTTCACACACGTGCAGTGTAGAACAGTAGAGTGGCAGGTCAGGGATTCAGATGTGTTTGTTACCGCGGCAGCACGGCGCCAAATGTTTGTACTGTCTGCTATAATGTGTTCTTGTGGTCACACCCGTGTAGTGTAGAACAGTAGAGTGGCAGGTCAGGGATTCAGATGTGTTTGTTACCGCGGCAGCACGGCGCCAAATGTTGTACTGTCTGCTATAATGTGTTCTTGTGTTCACACCCGTGTAGTGTAGAACAGTAGAGTGGCAGGTCAGTGATTCAGGTGTGTTTGTTACCGCGGCAGCACGGCGCCAAATGTTGTACTGTCTGCTATAATGTGTTCTTGTGTTCACACCCGTGTAGTGTAGAACAGTAGAGTGGCAGGTCAGGGATTCAGATGTGTTTGTTACCGCGGCAGCACGGCGCCAAATGTTGTACTGTCTGCTATAATGTGTTCTTGTGTTCACACCCGTGCAGTGTAGAACAGTAGAGTGGCAGGTCAGGGATTCAGATGTGTTTGTTACCGCGGCAGCACGGCGCCAAATGTTGTACTGTCTGCTATAATGTGTTCTTGTGTTCACACCCGTGTAGTGTAGAACAGTAGAGTGGCAGGTCAGGGATTCAGATGTGTTTGTTACCGCGGCAGCACGGCGCCAAATGTTGTACTGTCTGCTATAATGTGTACTTGTGTTCACACCCGTGTAGTGTAGAACAGTAGAGTGGCAGGTCAGGGATTCAGATGTGTTTGTTACCGCGGCAGCACGGCGCCAAATGTTGTACTGTCTGCTATAATGTGTTCTTGTGTTCACACCCGTGTAGTGTAGAACAGTAGAGTGGCAGGTCAGGGATTCAGATGTGTTTGTTACCGCGGCAGCACGGCGCCAAATGTTGTACTGTCTGCTATAATGTGTTCTTGTGTTCACACCCGTGTAGTGTAGAACAGTAGAGTGGCAGGTCAGGGATTCAGATGTGTTTGTTACCGCGGCAGCACGGCGCCAAATGTTGTACTGTCTGCTATAATGTGTTCTTGTGTTCACACCCGTGTAGTGTAGAACAGTAGAGTGGCAGGTCAGGGATTCAGGTGTGTTTGTTACCGCGGCAGCACGGCGCCAAATGTTGTACTGTCTGCTATAATGTGTTCTTGTGTTCACACCCGTGTAGTGTAGAACAGTAGAGTGGCAGGCAGGTCAGTGATTCAGGTGTGTTTGTTACCGCGGCAGCACGGCGCCAAATGTTGTACTGTCTGCTATAATGTGTACTTGTGTTCACACCCGTGTAGTGTAGAACAGTAGAGTGGCAGGTCAGGGATTCAGATGTGTTTGTTACCGCGGCAGCACGGCGCCAAATGTTGTACTGTCTGCTATAATGTGTACTTGTGTTCACACCCGTGTAGTGTAGAACAGTAGAGTGGCAGGTCAGGGATTCAGGTGTGTTTGTTACCGCGGCAGCACGGCGCCAAATGTTGTACTGTCTGCTATAATGTGTTCTTGTGTTCACACCCGTGTAGTGTAGAACAGTAGAGTGACAGGTCAGGGATTCAGATGTGTTTCTTAACGCAGCAGTACGGCGCCAAATGTTGTACTGTCTGCTATAATGTGTTCTTGTGTTCACACCCGTGTAGTGTAGAACAGTAGAGTGGCAGGTCAGGGATTCAGATGTGTTTGTTACCGCGGCAGCACGGCGCCAAATGTTGTACTGTCTGCTATAATGTGTTCTTGTGTTCACACCCGTGCAGTGTAGAACAGTAGAGTGGCAGGTCAGTGATTCAGGTGTGTTTGTTACCGCGGCAGCACGGCGCCAAATGTTGTACTGTCTGCTATAATGTGTACTTGTGTTCACACCCGTGTAGTGTAGAACAGTAGAGTGGCAGGTCAGGGATTCAGATGTGTTTGTTACCGCGGCAGCACGGCGCCAAATGTTGTACTGTCTGCTATAATGTGTTCTTGTGTTCACACCCGTGTAGTGTAGAACAGTAGAGTGACAGGTCAGGGATTCAGATGTGTTTGTTACCGCGGCAGCACGGCGCCAAATGTTGTACTGTCTGCTATAATGTGTTCTTGTGTTCACACCCGTGTAGTGTAGAACAGTAGAGTGGCAGGTCAGGGATTCAGATGTGTTTGTTACCGCGGCAGCACGGCGCCAAATGTTGTACTGTCTGCTATAATGTGTTCTTGTGTTCACACCCGTGTAGTGTAGAACAGTAGAGTGGCAGGTCAGGGATTCAGGTGTGTTTGTTACCGCGGCAGCACGGCGCCAAATGTTGTACTGTCTGCTATAATGTGTTCTTGTGTTCACACACGTGCAGTGTAGAACAGTAGAGTGGCAGGTCAGGGATTCAGGTGTGTTTGTTACCGCGGCAGCACGGCGCCAAATGTTGTACTGTCTGCTATAATGTGTACTTGTGGTCACACCCGTGCAGTGTAGAACAGTAGAGTGGCAGGTCAGGGATTCAGATGTGTTTGTTACCGCGGCAGCACGGCGCCAAATGTTGTACTGTCTGCTATAATGTGTTCTTGTGTTCACACCCGTGTAGTGTAGAACAGTAGAGTGGCAGGTCAGTGATTCAGGTGTGTTTGTTACCGCGGCAGCACGGCGCCAAATGTTGTACTGTCTGCTATAATGTGTTCTTGTGTTCACACCCGTGTAGTGTAGAACAGTAGAGTGGCAGGTCAGGGATTCAGATGTGTTTGTTACCGCGGCAGCACGGCGCCAAATGTTGTACTGTCTGCTATAATGTGTTCTTGTGTTCACACCCGTGTAGTGTAGAACAGTAGAGTGGCAGGTCAGGGATTCAGGTGTGTTTGTTACCGCGGCAGCACGGCGCCAAATGTTGTACTGTCTGCTATAATGTGTACTTGTGTTCACACACGTGCAGTGTAGAACAGTAGAGTGGCAGGTCAGGGATTCAGATGTGTTTGTTACCGCGGCAGCACGGCGCCAAATGTTGTACTGTCTGCTATAATGTGTACTTGTGGTCACACCCGTGTAGTGTTGAACAGTAGAGTGGCAGGTCAGGGATTCAGATGTGTTTGTTACCGCGGCAGCACGGCGCCAAATGTTGTACTGTCTGCTATAATGTGTACTTGTGTTCACACCCGTGTAGTGTAGAACAGTAGAGTGGCAGGTCAGGGATTCAGATGTGTTTGTTACCGCGGCAGCACGGCGCCAAATGTTGTACTGTCTGCTATAATGTGTTCTTGTGGTCACACCCTGTGCAGTGTAGAACAGTAGAGTGGCAGGTCAGGGATTCAGGTGTGTTTGTTACTGCGGCAGCACGGCGCCAAATGTTGTACTGTCTGCTATAATGTGTTCTTGTGTTCACACACGTGCATTGTAGAACAGTAGAGTGACAGGTCAGGGATTCAGATGTGTTTGTTACCGTGGCAGCATGGCGAAAAATGTTTTACTGTCTGCTATAATGTGTTCTTGTGGTCACACCCGTGTAGTGTAGAACAGTAGAGTGGCAGGTCAGGGATTCAGATGTGTTTGTTACCGTGGCAGCATGGCGAAAAATGTTTTACTGTCTGCTATAATGTGTGCTTGTGTTCACACCCGTGTAGTGTAGAACAGTAGAGTGGCAGGTCAGGGATTCAGATGTGTTTGTTACCGTGGCAGCACGGCGAAAAATGTTTTACTGTCTGCTATAATGTGTGCTTGTGTTCACACCCGTGTAGTGTAGAACAGTAGAGTGACAGGTCAGGGATTCAGATGTGTTTGTTACCGCGGCAGCACGGCGAAAAATGTTGTACTGTCTGCTATAATGTGTGCTTGTGTTCACACCCGTGTAGTGTAGAACAGTAGAGTGGCAGGTCAGGGATTCAGATGTGTTTGTTACCGTGGCAGCATGGCGAAAAATGTTTTACTGTCTGCTATAATGTGTGCTTGTGTTCACACCCGTGTAGTGTAGAACAGTAGAGTGGCAGGTCAGGGATTCAGATGTGTTTGTTACCGTGGCAGCATGGCGAAAAATGTTTTACTGTCTGCTATAATGTGTGCTTGTGTTCACACCCGTGTAGTGTAGAACAGTAGAGTGACAGGTCAGGGATTCAGATGTGTTTGTTACCGTGGCAGCATGGCGAAAAATGTTGTACTGTCTGCTATAATGTGTGCTTGTGTTCACACCCGTGTAGTGTAGAACAGTAGAGTGGCAGGTCAGGGATTTAGATGTGTTTATTACCGCGGCAGCACGACGACAAATACCTTCTATAAATTTTATTTCCAGTTTTTTTAACTATTTTTAGGGTTGTTAAAGATTTTCTGAGCTCTTGCCGTTAAATGGACCATATGTAATTAAATGACGAGGCTGTTCAACCAATTGTCCGAATTGTGGACCAAATCATGGCTAGGGATAGGGATAAAACTCTCTGTATAAGTCACGAAATCCCCGGTTCAAACCTTAGGATGAGTTTATCCGCGAGTAAATTTCGGCAAATAGCCTCATTTTTTGTTTTGTTTAATTGACAAGTAAGGATTAGCGGACCTTTGAGATGTGAACTGAGTAGAATCGCTCAAACATAATTGGGTGATTTGGCAAAATCCTAACGAATAAAACGTTGTCCTTGTAGTGGGCGTTGATTGCTTTCAATATTGATTAGTGTCCGCCTATGTTGTGTATGCAAGTTTAGAAAAGTGCGATGTAGAGTAGTATAAAATGAAATGAATGAATGAATGGAAAATACATAAAATTAGAAGAAAATCGTTCTTATTCTCTGTTTCAGATTGCATTTTAGCTATTTGACCTTTGCTGGGTACACTTCGTTATTTTGAGCATGTGTAAGCGGTAAGGGTGGTTGTCGAGAGCTGGTGGTCCTAGTTAGAGGTCCTGCGCAAATGCCCTAATTTGATCCTTCCGAACGCGGTCAACAGGTACGTCTGCAGGGACGATGATCTTTTCGTTCCTAGACGATTCTATAAATCATATGACTCCCAGAATGAGTTCAGTCCGCGGAATTTTAGTAATCCTGGAATGGTCAATTTTATAATATTCAATTTGTCTGAAATTATTATTTGCTGGTGTCGCAATGTAAAATAATCACAATGTAACTTTAATTATATTATGAGGACATTATTTGACCACTTTCTTCTGTGATCGTTGTAACTTGTAACGGATAAGATAGTGAGTAACAAAATATGCCTTCGAATTCTTGTTTAACCAACAATATAAGGAATCATAGTTACGCTAAAATTTAAAAGTACCAAACCCAACGTATTATCTATGTAGATTTAAAAATGTTGAGCAGAACTACGATTTCAGACCTGTATTAATTATAATTAAGTGAAGTACTAATTAAGAGTGAGATGAAGTAGTACCCGAGCCGAGTGTTTGTGGCGGGGGAGGGGGAGGGTAACTGCCCTGTAACAAGCTGTGTGTCGTGTCCCCTCCAGACCCAACATTATCTCTGATCAGCTGACACTGTGTTGCTAGCAACAGAGTAGCAAACTCGTAGTTTCATATTAAAACGTAACGTAACAATACATACTGTGTCCCTTGTATACCACACGTTGCTGTTTCGTGTATGTTACAAATCTCTGAGTAAATTTCAACAGTTTTGGTGAGACTCAAACAAGATTCATGTTTATGGTTACAGTACCTGTGAGAGTCGAATAAACATATATTCATGAATAAATAGTACCTTCAATACAAACGTGTTGTTTTTCTCAGAATACACGGTGCAGTTATAGTTATCAATTTAGTATTTGTAATTATGATTCAGTTTGAATCTATTAAGTTACAATATAAAAAGGAGCAGTTATTTGTGGCTGTATATTAATTAACTTATTTATTATTTATAAATACCGGTACTATTAACAGTAACATTACCATTTATATGGTAAACAAATGTGACATTTCATAACTCATTCATCATAAATTAGATACATACAACTTAGAAATATAATAATAGAATTAATTTTTACAGCATATCTTGTTACTGATAAGGTAAATTTAGTGTTATAATTTTGTTTATGTTAAATTAATTTTGTCTTTATACACCTCATCATTACATACTAAATTCTGTATTTCGGACATTTGCTATCCTATATCAATATATAAATTTAGCCTGTTCTTCAGGTGGAAAGAACTACAACGTGCCGCGATGGACTGCCATTAAAAAAAAGAAAGGAAACATCGGTAAGAAAATACTGAAAAATATCCAAAAACTTGTTGGAGGTCAGGTAGGTGAAAATGAATCTGTAGGTATAAGTCTCTGCTAAGAATTAGGAGTCAAGAGGACAGGCGAAATTGGGAAACTTATAAAGAATACCAATGTCGGCACTTCCTGGAGACAGGACGGCGATTGTCGACAGGGAGAAGCTCCTTATTGACTGACCGTTAGCGAAGCCTGTGACTTAAAGGGCTGCAAAAGTTTCAATTCTGTCTGTCTGCACAATATCTCAAATACAAACAGACGTATAAATAATCTTGCATGAAGCTTCATTACTGTATAGTATAGGCAACTCTGAGTTCGACGGTGGTGCATGTCATTCATAGTACCTCCTTGTCGCCGGGATTCAATGTACCACGTGACAAAATATCTCGAGAAGGATTGCATTTGTAGACTTATACACAAGAATGAGTTCTATGATGGTGCATGTTCAACTATGGAATTTAGCTGAGCGTTAGCAAACATCTTCCACAATGGCAACGAGAACACGTAGTACCTCCTTGTCGCCGGGATTCAATGTACCACGTGACAAAATATCTCGAGAAGGATTGCATTTGTAGACTTATACACAAGAATGAGTTCTATGATGGTGCATGTTCAACTATGGAATTTAGCTGAGCGTTAGCAAACATCTTCCACAATGGCAACGAGAACACGTAGTACCTCCTTGTCGCCGGGATTCAATGTACCACGTGACAAAATATCTCGAGAAGGATTGCATTTGTAGACTTATACACAAGAATGAGTTCTATGATGGTGCATGTTCAACTATGGAATTTAGCTGAGCGTTAGCAAACATCTTCCACAATGGCAACGAGAACACGTAGTACCTCCTTGTCGCCGGGATTCAATTTACCACGTGACAAAATATCTCGAGAAGGATTGCATTTGTAGACTTATACACAAGAATGAGTTCTATGATGGTGCATGTTCAACTATGGAATTTAGCTGAGCGTTAGCAAACATCTTCCACAATGGCAACGAGAACACGTAGTACCTCCTTGTCGCCGGGATTCAATGTACCACGTGACAAAATATCTCGAGAAGGATTGCATTTGTAGACTTATACACAAGAATGAGTTCTATGATGGTGCATGTTCAACTATGGAATTTAGCTGAGCGTTAGCAAACATCTTCCACAATGGCAACGAGAACACGTAGTACCTCCTTGTC
Organism: Homalodisca vitripennis; assembly: GCF_021130785.1. NCBI lineage: Eukaryota > Metazoa > Arthropoda > Insecta > Hemiptera > Cicadellidae > Homalodisca > Homalodisca vitripennis. The sequence continues at coordinate 19,008,622 of NC_060214.1, forward strand.
GCCGGGATTCAATGTACCACGTGACAAAATATCTCGAGAAGGATTGCATTTGTAGACTTATACACAAGAATGAGTTCTATGATGGTGCATGTTCAACTATGGAATTTAGCTGAGCGTTAGCAAACATCTTCCACAATGGCAACGAGAACACGTAGTACCTCCTTGTCGCCGGGATTCAATGTACCACGTGACAAAATATCTCGAGAAGGATTGCATTTGTAGACTTATACACAAGAATGAGTTCTATGATGGTGCATGTTCAACTATGGAATTTAGCTGAGCGTTAGCAAACATCTTCCACAATGGCAACGAGAACACGTAGTACCTCCTTGTCGCCGGGATTCAATGTACCACGTGAAAAAATATCTCGAGAAGGATTGCATTTGTAGACTTATACACAAGAATGAGTTCTATGATGGTGCATGTTCAACTATGGAATTTGGCTGATCGTAATTGAAGCCTGTCACTCAGTAGGCTGAGACAATTTCTATTTGTCTGCCGGGGGGGGGGAGGGGGTTCTGTTCTTTATAATGTTCAGAACATGCTTCCGTCCTGAACTCCTGTCCTTGCTCTAGGAATATTTTAAATCTATCGATAATTCTAACGCCATTAGAACTTTCTTGATTATATTAAATTTTGAGTTTAGCTCCAGTTCACCTTCCATTTACTCGTATCTGACGCTGTCTCAGACTTGACTGAATCTGAATTTGAGTCATGTTCGTCTGAAAAGATCCAAAGAAAGTCGACGGCGAAGAAGCTCAAAACGAAGTATTTACATCGTTTCCACATCAGAGACGCTTATAAATAGGTGAAGTGGTAGCCTCATTGTCTCATCAGGTGCACAATTGAGTGCACTACGATGTGATAGACACGATCTCTAAGCATGGTGGAGCAACGGGTCTTTACAGATAACAGCTATGGCGGGAAGGATTAATTCAATTACATTTTGAGTTTAGCTCCAGTTCATTGGTTAGTTTTAGGTTTCTTGATTCATTACTAAACTGTTTAAACCAATTTGTATTTAAAATTATGAGTTATATTTGCTTTTGATAAAAAAAGCGATGTAGTAGATGGATATAATCGGGAATATTCCACATTGTAAGGACTTGTGGGACTTAATGGAACCTTCATGCACTTAAACTAATTACGATTGTGTCCGGGGCTGGTTCGAATTCACTTGAAAGAGAGATTTCTCGATTGATCTCATTACTGCATCCATTACTGAAATGTATCAACTGTTCATCATGTTCACATCAAGCTTCATGTATGTTTTTTTTGTTCATTTACAAGAATATCTTGTAGATCTCTGTGCAAGTTAATTGGGTGCCTGTTTTCAGCTTGTTAAAATGTTGCGAAAGTGTTTTCACATTTCAATTGTGATAACGTTCACAGATTCTAGTAGTTTTGACTGACTGAGTAATGGCTTGTTGTATATGTGACTGATCCTGATCTTCGTAAGCTGATACTTAAACCGCTGATCGGACAGTATACTACAGTTCGACTGAATCACTTTTATTTACGACAGATCTTAATACACCGACGACACCTCATAGGCCTACCCCTTAGCCGTTTACAAAAGTTGTTTTAGACCCAATGTTGAATTGGGACATACAGCCTGTATATATAGGCAGCCTGTCAGTGTTTTTCCTCTTACATGTAATACAAAATCGTCTGTAGTTCTCGTATTGCTGTTATATATGTTGTTACTAAAAATTATTGATAATTATACAATCGTGCATTAAATGAATTAAAATAGCTTTTGTAATAAATTTGTGAATGGTGGGGAAAGTGAGGCAAGAAAGCGAAGGTAGCTGCTAGAGGTCACGCGTTACCATGGCAACGGCTAGCATTATGAACTAACGCTGTAACATTTACTGTGGCTCTGGGCAGCGTAGACTATGCCGGCGCTGTAATGTGTTTACTTTGTTGTATTGTACTCGTCATACCTGATAATTTGTGACAATTTCTGGATTTGTTCGTTCTCACTTCAGCTCATTCTCCACAGACTGTAGAATTGTGCGGAGAACTTGTGCAGATGCGTTGACACAACATTACGTACAAAGAACCGATCAAAATCGCTCAGGTCCAGTGATTGTTCAACTCCATATATTGACACCTTGTCAGAGCCCAAACAGGTTCTCAAATATTTAAAAAGATTGTTAAGGATTTCTTATTCCTCGATTGATTCTTGATTGTTAAAATTAAAGCCAGAATCCTACCCCATTGAGTAGACAGTTATTTTAGTTGTTAAAGCCGTGAACTAACCCGACCTAAATAAGTATGGAATTATTTCAAGTTCCTGTTGGTTATAGTGGTTCGGAAGTCACCTAAGCCGTTGGTCCCCAGGTTAAGTTTTAGAGCTTCTTATCCCTAACTTCGCCTGGTAAATTAAGACATTCATTGACTTTGGCATTCTGGAGATCACTCCAGAGTTTCAATGCCAAAACACTTAAGAACTTGAGAGGTATGCTCGATTCTATGTTGTTTTCCTCAGATCCTATAATCTGCTTTACTTCCAGTACACCTTTTAAAAGGATTAAACACATCACCGTCCTTCCGGTACGTTATATCATTGTTTTCTGAAGCAGATACCCAAACTGTTGAACAAGTAAATGGACGTGAAGTCGGCCAAACCGTGCGTAGGTGGAAAGCTTCGGTTTAATTTTCTGTGCTTGTTTTATGTTTTCGGGGTTGCTGAACACAAATCTGATGATAGCTAACAAAAATTATGTCATTATATTCCGGCGAATATGAAGTTTTTTTACTTACTACAAAAGCATGTTGGCTGGATCAAGGCCCTGCTTTGTAAGACATACGAGTGTAACACGCAAAGATGCGACGAACATAAAGAGAATCTCATGACTGACTAAGTGTAACAGAAAACCCTACATTTATTTAGCAATATCTCTTTGTGAGTATTCATTAGTGTATATATAGTCCTTACACCGTTTGACTGAGCTAAAAGAACATTCAACATATTCAGCAATATCTCTTTGTGAGTATTCATTAGTGTATATATAGTCCTTACACCGTTTGACTGAGCTAAAAGAACATTCAACATATTTAGCAATATCTCTTTGTGAGTATTCATTAGTGTATATATAGTCCTTACACCGTTTGACTGAGCTAAAAGAACATTCAACATATTTAGCAATATCTCTTTGTGAGTATTCATTAGTGTATATATAGTCCTTACACCGTTTGACTGAGCTAAAAGAACATTCAACATATTTAGCAATATCTCTTTGTGAGTATTCATTAGTGTATATATAGTCCTTACACCGTTTGACTGAGCTAAAAGAACATTCAACATATTCAGCAATATCTCTTTGTGAGTATTCATTAGTGTATATATAGTCCTTACACCGTTTGACTGAGCTAAAAGAACATTCAACATAGTAAAATGTTTAATCTAGAGGAAATAAAAGTTGTGCAATATTAAACAAATTACATTTACTAAGTTAACAGTAAACTAGTTTTCTTGGTAATTAATATTAGTTTTTTTATTTAAGATTTAATGAGAGAACAGTTAAAATATAAATACATTTGAAAACTGATTAAGTTGTTTAAAATAACTCTTTGTTACGTGGCTTCAGTTTTTTATCTCATACATTAGTCATTAAGACTTACCAATAAGAATTTAAAACTGTTTTTCATAATTACTGTCTAATAATTTGAATCGATGCTTATAGGGTTTCAGGGTACATCGTAACCCTGTAATGCTGGTTTCACTGCACTCATTTGTAATTCTCCTCTTTATTATTTTCCAGCGCAAGTAAATAATTTGATAATGGTGACAAATCACTATAAATGTTATGACTGTTATGATCTGTTATTACACGTGTTAGGTGTAAGGGGAATACTTGAATGTCCCAGAGGTCTAGGACGTAAAGCACTCCAATCAGTTTAATGGGGATGACTCGTTCCTCGCACCCAAGAGAGATGGGGTGCATTCGACAATATAAGATGCAGCAATGTGTACAGGTTGTATATGCCAACCTGTTCGCGTATTTAGCAACGTAAGCTACACAGAACGGCGGTTCAGTAAAAATTACTTATTTTACAAAAGCGAATGTTCAGTATTTAATCTGGTCGGAATTTCCTGTGTAACTGAAGCCAGGATTGAGAATAAATCGCGTTACGGAACGTTATTTCTCCGTCTGTGGACCGCAATGGTGGTGGAATGATGCTATTGGGAAAGTTTGTAAGGTGATTGAGTTACAAAGCCAGGGAAGATTGCACTGTGGTGGCTCCGAACATCAAAGTGATGGTTATTTTGTTACTGCACAAAGAGCTGGTTAACTGTTGCATTTAAATGCTGGAAATTTTCAAGCGATGGCTCTTTAATTAAAAATATCAATTTAAGATGTTTTTACCTATTAATTAAGTTTTGATTAGATTCAGTCTTATTTTACCTTAATCTGTCCATTAATAGTTTACATTAGAAAGTTTAGAAGTTTAAAGATAATAGGACGATAAAAGGACGAGCAACCTATTCGACTTAGTCTTTTTCGTTAGGATAAGTTACCTCATGGAAAGCTCAAGATAAGATTGAAGTTAACAAACACACGTAATCTGTAAGTTGAGTTTAAGTATTTATAGAGAAGTTGTGTTGCTAAACATCCTTCCATGCTAAAAGTTTAATAGTTGTTGGCGTATAAACAGCCGAACTACTATTAACAAGCTACACAGTAAAACGGCTATAAAAATAGGTTAGTAATATTTAAACAAACTTGACTTAAAAAAAAACATATTCAGTCATTCGAAATAAAAATAAACAGATACCGTGACTAAAGGCGTCTAGCTGTGGGTAGGCTTGTATTTTGACGATAAAGAACCCAGTATTTGGGTTATGACCTGGTATTGTAGAATAATGACAAACCAACAAGCAACCTGAATAAAACTGAGCTAAAATATTTTCTTAGCAAGTTAAAATGTCACTAGGATATAATTGAAAAGAAACATCCTGAATTTTTCTTTCAGTGGAAACTAAATATACTTTACATAATATAAAGTCTCTAGTTCACCTAAAACAAAGACTATTATTTATTCAACAATCTTAAATTTTAAATACAAACGCTAACATTTAGTCCTCAAAATCTAATTAATTTAATACCGTTAGATTTCTAATAAATATTGAAGCAGTAATGGCGGAAGTGTTGGCACAAATTGGTAGTGGTGAAGGATATTTGCAAGCGTCGCGCCTGCTCGCTGCGACCTGTCGACGACTGCCAGCGATCAGTCGCCGGTTGCTAGCGATCAGGCGCCGGTTGCCAGCGATCAGTCGCCGGTTGCCAGCGATCAGTCGCCGGTTGCTAACGATCAGTCGTCGGTTGCTAGCGATCAGTCGCCGGTTGCTAGCGATCAGTCCCCGGTTGACTACCCCGCACCAGGAACGACCGCGTTTTTGTTAGCGCGATTCTTGCTCGAGTGAACTGGGTCTAAGGGTTCCACTGCGATTACCTTTAAAGTAAGGTGCTTCCTACCTGGAATGATAACTTTCGGAATCAAAAACACGGGACAATGAGCGGCCTACTAAAGGATAAATATAGTCTGGAATAGAAACTTCAACTGGAATGCTCAAATTCTTTCATTCATTTGTGCTCAAAAATTGTTAATAGAAATATTATGTTCCTTATAATTATTTGTTATAATTACTTGACTCCTAGTTTTCGCTACCTATCCACGTAATGAGAGCTTCCTAGATAAAATTAGATCGAACTGGAGTTGTACCTGTCGTTCCGCAGAGACAGTAGTAACTGTGGCGAACCGGAGATGTAACAATCACTACTTGGTGTAACCAGTTACAGTTGAAATGTAAAAGCAGTATTAAATAATAAATTATTTAAATCGCAAATACATATGTAATGAGTTGCTGCTACCAGATGGTGTCAGAATGTACACAACCGCTCGTCTCATAAGTAAGAACGTTTTTGTCACGTGTCGAGTCAAATGTGATGTATTCTTTAATCGCTGCATTAAGCGCTTCTTTGTCATGTAGCTACGAACGATGTCTCATTTAAAAGATATAATTAATACGCATTTAAACACCTCAGTGTTCCCAATACGTTTATTGGTTATTCAGAAAGTAAAATCTCAAAATGTGATGTACGTCCTCCTTTAATATTAAAAAGCATACGCTTTAAAAGAAAGAAACAAAAAGCTTTTGGATACGTGAGACATGATTCATAACTTTACTACCAAAAATAAATTCATTTAATGTGTTAGGTTAACATGGTTGTTTAACACTGCAACCATGCTTCATTACTGCCGGCTCTTAAATATACATCTTACTATTTTCATAACAAATATCAAATTTCTGATCAGTACTAACGACAACATGTTTATCGCATAAACAAGAATATCTGTCAGTGAACAGACAAAGAGAGAGATAAGCGTGTGAGTGTGTGTGAGAGAGAGAGAGAGATGACATTAGCGATCGTTAATGAACGTCTCGGCTTGTGAGTGCGATCAGAGGGGCAATATCAGACGTCAAATCTTCACCACATCTCTGGGGATGACATTGCTGAGCTGATTGATGTGAGAGACTTACTACCGTGTAATCCCTGAGAGTTGAACTTACTGCAGTGAGATATTAATTGTTAATGAACGTCTCGGCTTGTGAGTGCGATCAGAGGGGCAATATCAAACGTCAAATCTTCACCACATCTCTGGGGATGACATTGCTGATTGATGTGAGAGACTCACTACCGTGTAATCCCTGAGAGTTGAACTTACTGCAGTGACATATTAATTGTTAATGAACGTCTCGGCTTGTGAGTGCGATCAGAGGGGCAATATCAAACGTCAAATCTTCACCACATCTCTGGGGATGACAATGCTGAGCTGATTGATGTGAGAGACTCACTACCGTGTAATCCCTGAGAGTTGAACTTACTGCAGTGAGATATTAATTGTTAATGAACGTCTCGGCTTGTGAGTGCGATCAGAGGGGCAATATCAAACGTCAAATCTTCACCACATCTCTGGGGATGACAATGCTGAGCTGATTGATGTGAGAGACTCACTACCGTGTAATCCCTGAGAGTTGAACTTACTGCAGTGAGATATTAATTATAATGAACGTCTCGGCTTGTGAGTGCGATCAGAGGGGCAATATCAGACGTCAAATCTTCACCACATCTCTGGGGATTACATTGCTGATTGATGTGAGAGACTTACTACCGTGTAATCCCTGAGAGTTGAACTTACTGCAGTGAGATATTAATTATAATGAACGTCTCGGCTTGTGAGTGCGATCAGAGGGGCAATATCAGACGTCAAATCTTCACCACATCTCTGGGGATTACATTGCTGATTGATGTGAGAGACTTACTACCGTGTAATCCCTGAGAGTTGAACTTACTGCAGTGAGATATTAATTGTTAATGAACGTCTCGGCTTGTGAGTGCGATCAGAGGGGCAATATCAGACGTCAAATCTTCACCACATCTCTGGGGATGACATTGCTGATTGATGTGAGAGACTTACTACCGTGTAATCCCTGAGAGTTGAACTTACTGCAGTGAGATATTAATTGTTAATGAACGTCTCGGCTTGTGAGTGCGATCAGAGGGGCAATATCAGACGTCAAATCTTCACCACATCTCTGGAGATGACATTGCTGAGCTGATTGATGTGAGAGACTCACTACCGTGTAATCCCTGAGAGTTGAACTTACTGCAGTGACATATTAATTGTTAATGAACGTCTCGGCTTGTGAGTGCGATGCAATATCAGACGTCAAATCTTCACCACATCTCTGGGGATGACATTGCTGAGCTGATTGATGTGACTCACTACCGTGTAATCCCTGAGAGTTGAACTTACTGCAGTGACATATTAATTGTTAATCGGCTTGTGAGTGCGATCAGAGGGGCAATATCAGACGTCAAATCTTCACCACATCTCTGGGGATGACATTGCTGAGCTGATTGATGTGAGAGACTCACTACCGTGTAATCCCTGAGAGTTGAACTTACTGCAGTGAACTTGTGAGTGCGATCAGAGGGGCAATATCTCTGGGGATGACATTGCTGAGCTGATTGATGTGAGAGACTCACTACCGTGTAATCCCTGAGAGTTGAACTTACTGCAGTGAGATATTAATTGTTAATGAACGTCTCGGCTTGTGAGTGCGATCAGAGGGGCAATATCAAACGTCAAATCTTCACCACATCTCTGGGGATGACAATGCTGAGCTGATTGATGTGAGAGACTCACTACCGTGTAATCCCTGAGAGTTGAACTTACTGCAGTGAGATATTAATTGTTAACCTTAAGGCCTTTGGAACCTGATTGATCCTTCAGACAAGATTCTATATATGACTAATTTCATTTAAAGAAAAATAAATTCCTGGTTCTAAAAAAGTAGTTACATAATTACGTTTTTTGTTGGATTTTTCACACGACTGGCTTAAATGAATCCAGAACGGTTGACTACACCCACAACTTCTACCGGCGATCTGGCACAACCCACGATCCCTAAACGACGTGCAGGAAGAACTGGTAATTTCCGGATTGTACTATTTTACAATTTTTTATTTAAAAAAATCTTTATGTTAAGAAAAAACTTTATACATAAAGCTATTCAGGTGCACACACAACCATAATTATTTACATGAGAAATGAGAATGAATTCAGAATTATTATTACTTGTAGTGAATGGGTGTCAGTTTAACCTAATTGTTATTTCTATTATTCCTTACATTAAATATGAAACTGACCATTCACAGTCAATGTACGATCAAGAATAACAGATAAAGAAGTAGACGACCGCTCACGCAAACACAGACGCACGCACACAAACGTATAAATGTACTTTCTTAAAGGTACGATCCAAAGCCTGTTTCACACCAATATTTAAATCTATTTATGTAAAAGGAAGTGTTTTTTGCTGTATTTCATTCATTAGTGCACCATTCACCGTGTCACTATGATGAGTATTGACAGTTGTGTACTGAAAGTTATAGTACGTTGTACCTGTAAGGAGAGTTTAAAATTCTCTCACTAATTTTGGTTCCCTTTTCAAAAATTTGTACTGTCCAACTCGGAATTTTTAGAATCACGGATTGGTAAAATTTATAATTTAAATTTCTAAACAAAACCTCCTCTCCAGAGATTGAAAAAGAACCTGAGCAGAACTACGATGTCAGGCCTGTACTAATTAAGTGAAATACGTGTGGTAAGAGAGCCGAGTGTTTGTGGCGGGGGAGGGGGAGGGTAACTGTCCCGTAACAAGCTGTGTGTCGTGTCCCCTCCAGACCCAACATTATCTCTGATCAGCTGACACTGTGTTGCTAGCAACAGAGTGGCAACAATCTCGTAATTACATCTTAAAACATAACAATAATGTGTCCCTTAAACACTAAACTTCGCAGTTTTCGAGTTGTGTAACTCTCAGAGCGACCGGACAGATGTTTATTGTTACAATACCCGTGTGAGATGAACCATGGATACATAGCACGTATAATATACGTCTCTGAATACACAGTGTAATTAGTTTATTCAGTATTTGAAATTGTGCTTCAGTTTAAACCTATTAAATAAGTTTCAGTATTGGTCGGTGTGTAATTGTATCATCACGTATAAATACTTGGGTACCATTAATGGTCACATTACTATTAGTATGCATTGAAACAGTATTAATAATATTTATTCCACTGCCAGTCTTTTTTCTTGTGCTGTGGAAATAGTTTTCCAGATTTCAACGCGTTGAAGTATTTCTAAAATCTCTTTTATAAATAATAATATGTAGTACTACCCATATAACCACTGTCGAGATCAAGAAAACTTATCAAAACCAATTATATTCTATAGCTCAACTCCTAAATTAGAAGTACGTAAAAGCTGTTATATTAATCTGGTCAAAATACAATGGAGGAGAATACTCACTGTACCAGAAGAGTTTGGTGTCAAAGTAAGGAATCCTTTTGACCGCACAACGACGGTATAAGTGGAATATTTACTGCATGTTTGGTATTTCTGTGTTATTAACCAAAAGGCTCAAGTCCTGTGCAGGCATTATTCGAGTTGCGTGTCTCGCGTTCTTTCAGTTGTTCAAATAACACCAACATGAAATAAGGGTTCCTACCAAATCCCAAGTCCTGACAATCACGTCTATAAATTACGCTTTATACGGTAACCTATTATTAGTTGAGGATAGTTTTCTACGATGAGGCTGATATTATACAGATTATAATAAACTATTGGACAATCATCGCTTTGAGGGTTTCTAGTTGTATGCGTGGCTGTTAGACATCCACTTTCGGTGTAAGTATGGTGAGTTCCGGTACACAAGTCTCAGCCGCAAAGCCAACTTCAGTTATTAAGCCGAAACTTCTTTTAAGTATTACTGTTATTGATCTTAATGTATATTACAGTGAAAATGGTAAAGTAACTTAGTTTTTACCATGGTTAATTTGTATCAAGGTTCGTAAGAAAAACACATTGTGGCTTTCTCAGAAGTAAAAATGTAGAAGAAAGTTTTATTTTACCAGGTAAAGTAATAAGCCCTCTCCAACTTACAGGTCAACTGCTTGGCCGGGCAGGCGCGCTGCTTGCAAGGACAGGATCACTTAGCAGCAACCACGCTCGACGTTGCTTGATTGTGTTATCTTGTGATAACGGCAGCAAAAGCTACACTGCGCCTCTGGCAATGTACTCTCTTCTTATTCAAGTGTACTTCAGTTATTTTGCGTGATTTAGAGAAGGGCTCAATATTGTAATGAAGCAATAAAATTACAATTAATGTGATGGTCGCTAAGCCTCATCGTCATTGAGGTATTAAATACAATAATTAATTATTGGGCGGTGTACATAACAGATCTGTATAGCTGGAGAAGACTACATTATACAACATTGTATAACAGTATCTATACATCACTGCTATCAATAATGCGTTTTTAAGAAAAATATCACAAAAGTTACGTGTCAAACAAAATGTGTCATATGTTGAAAATGAAAACGTATCGGTACATATACTATATATCATATACATCTATACAACGTCAAAACTAGGCTGTCTTCCTTATTTTCAGGGAACGTCCGATAAAATAGGGGAGATACTAAGACCTAATATCACCTAAACTGTATTTTAGACAGTTCAAACATTAAAGAACTGTCTGAAACCAATGAAAGGCAAGATTCTAATGTACACATGAACTTTTCGAAATTCCATTGACAAAAATTATTTAAAACATTGGACACAAAACACGTCTAGATTCAGAAATTCTTCAGTAGACCAGTTTCAAAACCAACATGCAGTAGACTTGCACGAAACTAAAATACCCGCGAGAAGTCCATACGATTATGCGAAGAGAAACTTGAGAAATAATTAAGAAGAAAATAACGGCAACAAAATAATGTTAAATCGTGAAATGGGAGAAACCTGGCAGTCTTTTTTAATGAGACCATATTGATCATAGCTGGTCGTTGATTGGTTAACGATTGGTTAACTCAGCCAGTCACGATAAAGCTCCGCTCCTTCGACTCACGCGTACAGTCGGATATGTATTATTAGCAGTTTCGGTTTAATGTCCATGAACCGAAGGCTCTCCCACAGCGGGGCCGAATATTTAAAGAATGCAATTGTGTAAGCAATATTTCGAGGGAGTTTCAAGTGTAAATGTACAAAGATGAATAATTGTGAACCACATATGTCGTGTTTATGTTTATAACATCCAACAACTGTGTCCGATAAATTAAAGAAATGGAAATAAACGAAAATATCCTGCAGTCTAACAGGAATATTTGAGGCTAAATAATTAATACACTCGTACACTCTAACTAATTAGAAATGAGTCCTGGTCGGTGCGTAGGACTGTTTACAGATAAAATATACAAAACCCTGAATTCAGTTGATCGCGCTCCGGTTCCCGTGTCCACGGGGAAGCTTATCATAAAACATCGGTTTAGTACTGCTACAAACAGAGTACGTAACAGTGCCAAATGGGGATCCCTCGACTGATCTCATTACTGTAACCGTTACTGTAAAATACCTGTTTCTGAGGTGTACGATTTCACCATTTATTTACAGTTCAGACCGAGCGTAAAATATTAATAGGGGTTGTGGTCACCGCTTTTGTGTCCGTGATTCCATACGTTCCGGTCATCTAGGTGCTTATGTAACAACAAAACAACTTGTTAAATGTTACGAAAGAGTATTTTATGTTTCAGTCGTGTTGACGTTGATGACCTTGGCAGTTATGGCTGACTCATTGAGTCATCGCTTGTTTTATTTGTGAGTGATTCTGATCCTCCGTCTCCTTGCAGGCCGATCCCTTGAGCTGCTGGTTTTAGACGTAATATTGACATGGAATATATACAGGGTGTCACAAACTTCTGTCAGTGATAGTATTCATCATTTCAAACAAAAAATAACGTACAACTTACGTCGAGAAATGTCTAGTTAAGCCGCTAGCCGCCATTTTGTATCAGAAAATTGTTATCACTAAAATTAGTGAAGCTAAGAAAACCAAATTTGGCACATAAGTTTGAATAGCTAATAGGAACAATGACCGTGTTAATTTTTTTAATATAAACAAAATGGCATCTGTAGAAATTTGTTAAAGTCAAATAAAAAAACAACCAGTACAGTTATAAAACATTCACTAAACACCAACTATTTGAACAATTTCATACAAATTCCAACGGCAGTTGTTCAACACATAAACGAGCACTACCACTTTAAAGGTAGGCTTGTACAAGCCGCAAAATTATTCTTTTGATAGGCATCAGCTGTATTACAGCAGTTATGAAACAATTGACATGGCACTCATTTTGGTAATATTAAAGAAAATACTTTTATTTTGAAATATCGTTTCTTATCTATTCAAACAGATGGGCCGTATTTGGTTTCTTTAGCTTTACTAGTTGTATAGATAATAATTTTCTTATAAAAATACAAAATGGCGGCTAGTGGCTAAACTAGACAATTCTCGACCTTTTTATATGGTGGTTACTACCCACTCACACACATTTATGACACCCTTGTCTGAACACTCTGTATAATAGTCGGTGTGTTTCCTATTGCATGTAATACGCAAGAGCGTCTGTAGTTCTTGTAATGGTGTTATGTTTGTTATTACTAACAATTATTGATAATAATACAATCGTGTATTGAATGAATTAAAATAGCTTTCGTAATAAGTTTGTACTTGATACTTAGTGAATGGTTGAGGAAAGTGAGGCCGGAAAGCGAAGGTAGCTGCTAGAGGTCACGCGTTACCATGGCAACGGCTAGCATTATGAACTGACGCTGTAACATTTACTGTGGCTCTAAACTAGCGCAGTAATGTGTTTACTCTGTTATATTGTACTCGTCATTACTGTTAAAATGTGACGATTTCTGGAATTGTTCGTTCTCTCATTTCAGCCCATTCTCCACAGACTTTAGAACTTGCGCAGATGCGTTGACACAGCGTTACGTACAAAGAACCAATCGAAATCCCTCAGGTCAAGAATAGATTTAAACAATTTAACTCCGAATGTCGACATCTTGCCATTGCCGAAAGAAGTTATCGTACATCTAAAAAGAATTGTTTAACCCTTTGGGTGTTAGATAGGAAAATGCAGTCTCCAGTCTTATCTACAAGAGCTCTTATAAAATAACTATCTGATACTCAAAGGGTTATGATAGCTAAAAACTTTGGAACCGTTTGTTAAAATCAAATCTTACACCATTGAGTAGACAGTTTTTAGTTGTTGTAGTCTTGAAGGAAAAAAAGATTCAAAATTCATAAAATTATTTTTAGAGTCCTTTTACAGTATTTTCCAAGCTACGCAGTGGAACAGCCATTAAAATATCTGTATAGCCTAATGTTTCACTTAAAACTTTTAAAAAGGTTAATCAGTTCGGTTGCTGATGGCAATTAATTGTGAATACAATGGGGACCGGGAGCCCAACTTTTGAGATAGAACCTGATATTGTATCAGTAATTATGAAATTAAAAGCTAGTACTATAACCGATACAAACATGCGCTTATATATCAATTGGTACTATTGAATAATGATAAACCAACAAGCAACTTGATTAAATCTAAAAATTAAAATATGTTCTTAGCGGGTTAAAATGTCATTTTAAGTAAACATCCTGAATTCGTCTTTCAACTGAAACTAAAAATACTTACCTAATACCCTTTTACCAGAGGGTGGGGTGGTAGAGTGTAGAAGTATGTGGGTACCTTGGTTTAAAAAAATGAAGGAGACACTTAATTTTCTTGCAATTTTGGTTATAAACAAATACAGTATTTGAAAATAAGAGTTTTACCTAATACGCTTACCTTAGTGTCACTTATTCCTAAAATAAGATGTTTTATTCAACAATCTTAAATTCTAATCTTAACATATTCCTAAAATGATGTTTTATTCAACAATCTTAAATTCTAATCTTAACATATTCCTAAAATAAGATGTTTTATTCAACAATCTTAAATTCTAATCTTAACATCCAGTAGCTAAAATTTAATTACGTTAATACTCTTAAATATTTAATCAATACTGAAACAGAAATAGCGCGATTATTAGTTGTCCTGTATTACAGCAGTGGTGGGTCTGCACGCTGCGATCAGTCGCTTGCGATCGCTTGAGTGAATCGCGCAAACACCGATCGCCGCGATTTGGCTAGCGCATTTTTAGGTCGGTCGTATGGATCTACCGTTAGTGTTTCGTTGCAATTGCGTTTTAAGCCGTCAGAACTACAGTGAAACTCCTTCTGAATTAAAATATCGGTAGTACAAAAACTTCACTGGATTATTCAAACTCTTACAAGCAGTATATAATTTATAAATGTAGTAAACCTTCATTAATTTACGCTTTAAAATTTATTAAAGACAAATTATGTTACTTACATGCATTTTATAGTTAAATAGCTGTTTCCCGCGGCTTCGCACGCTTTTCGTAAGCTTTGTCCGTGTATGAGCACTTATTAGTATTATTATAGTTCCAACGCCGATGTAGAGTTTACCTTGTTGCCAAGATCAAGAAAATCTCTCAAAAGTATATGATTATAGCCATTGTACATGTACTTTATAATGGAGTGTTCTAATACTAAAGCTTTAAGTTCAATCATAAATTAATTTCAAAGCCAAATATACATCAAAACTTAGCGCCTTCAAATAGTGTTTGGCTATTTAATATACGTAACTGTCTCGTAATTGCAGTTACAATGTGCAGGCGCTTTGATAACTTTTATATTTTGCAGCGCAGCCTGTTAGTGGTGTGTTACATCAATGCGCATAGCATATAAACTTTCTACCTGGAAAAATATGTATACATACACATTTTCATAATGATCGGTCAAATAGTTTCTGAGCCTATAAAGAACATACAGACAAACCTTCATTTTATATATATATATATATATATACACACACACACACACACACACACACACACACACACACACACACACACACACACACACACACATTTGTTTAGAGATGTTAGATTGCATTGCAAAACACAATATTGCAATGTGAATGAAATGTACAAAACCTGGTATTATTTAGCACCGTTAAACCATCTCTGCGTACTGGTTATTATATTTGACATAAAGTTATGTCAATATCAGATCCACAACATTGACTACAGCAGACAAGTATATCAGTAGGCTACGATTGATACGATATTTATTATGTGTGAGAGAGAGAGAGGTTGTGTTGTACAAGGGAAGCTAGCCCGCGTGAGGTCGTATTCCTGGAATCCCTGTTGTCGTTGTTGAGAAATTCGTCCCTTTATGGTGAACTCGGGACGTTTCTTTTGTTTGTCAATCTCCCAAATTACCAAATTGTATTCGCAGGCTATATTAGAACTACATTTACGTTATTGTTTTGTTAAATTTAACTGGAAATGTTTTATAAACGAGTTTTATTTCACGCTAACCACTTTTGTGCTTAATAGTACGAGACAAGAGTCGGACAAAAGAACGAAATTCAGTTATTTACCAGGTCTCACAAAAGTCCCATCACATCTATTAACTTTTAAACATAAATATATTAATAAATATTAAGAAAAGATCGTTACGAGACTAAATAATCTTTGTTTTTTGGAAACATGAGGCTAACCTTCAACCCTAAATGAGTTAAGGGGGGGGAGGTAAGTTAACATTTGATAATAAACACACACATACTATAATGAAACTAAGAATTATTTTTAAATGTGTGTTATTTATCTATTAAAACATATAGTTAGAAGAATTGTATTTCTTCTATGTATTCTTCTTCTGTAATTATACTGAAGAATTGATTTTTAGCGTTAAAATTATATTAATTGTGACAGACCGCCATTTTGTACGGGTTCGAGATAGAAATATCTGGTATTATTTAAACTTATAACCTCAATTCCTAGTCCAATAATCGAATATAGTCCTTAAGAATCAGTCACTCCACGGAGCGTTTGTTTCTGTTTAAGATCAATGTAGACCGTAGGAACTTGTATAGTCGATTGGGTTTTCAGATTATGGATCGATATAATTCTAACGAGTAGTTCCAATTCCGGATCGATGTACGCCAAAGGAACTATATAGTCACTCCGCGTAGTGGTTTTTCTGATTACGGATCGATATAATTCCGAGGAACCATTCATTCCACGGAGTAGTTCCAATTCCGGATCGATATACGCCAATGGAACTATATAGTCACTCCGCGTAGTGGTTTTTCTGATTACGGATCGATATAATTCCGAGGAACCATTCATTCCACGGAGTAGTTCCAATTCCGGACCGATATACACCAAAGGAACTATATAGTTATTCCGCGTAGTGGTTTTTCTGATTACGGATCGATATAATTCCGAGGAACCATTCATTCCACGGAGTAGTTCCAATTCCGGACCGATATACACCAAAGGAACTATATAGTCACTCCGCGTAGTGGTTTTTCTTATTACGGATCGATATAATTCCGAGGAACCATTCATTCCACGGAGTAGTTCCAATTCCGGACCGATATACACCAAAGGAACTATATAGTCACTCCGCGTAGTGGTTTTTCTGATTACGGATCGATATAATTCCGAGGAACCATTCATTCCACGGAGTAGTTCCAATTCCGGATCGATATACGCCAAAGGAACTATATAGTCACTCCGCGTAGTGGTTTTTCAGATTACGGATTGATATAATTCCGAGGAAAAATTCATTCCACGGAGGAGTTCCAATTCCGGACTGATATACACCAAAGGAACTATATAGTCACTCCGCGTAGTGGTTTTTCTGATTACGGATCGATATAATTCTGAGGAACCATTCATTCCACGGAGTAGTTCCAATTCCGGATCGATATACGCCAAAGTAACTATATAGTCACTCCGCGTAGTGGTTTGTCAGATTACGGATCGATATAATTCCGAGGAACCATTCATTCCACGGAGTAGTTCCAATTCCGGATCGATATACGCCAAAGGAACTATATAGTTATTCCGCGTAGTGGTTTTTCTGATTACGGATCGATATAATTCCGAGGAACCATTCATTCCACGGAGTAGTTCCAATTCCGGATCGATATACGCCAAAGGAACTATATAGTTATTCCGCGTAGTGGTTTTTCTGATTACGGATCGATATAATTCCGAGGAACCATTCATTCCACGGAGTAGTTTCAATTAGGGATCGATATACGCCAAAGGAACTGTATAGTCACTCCGCGTAGTGGTTTTTCTGATTACGGATCGATATAATTCCGAGGAACCATTCATTCCACGGAGTAGTTCCAATTAGGGATCGATATACGCCAAAGGAACTATATAGTCACTCCGCGTAGTGGTTTGTCAGATTACGGATCGATATAATTCCGAGGAACCATTCATTCCACGGAGTAGTTCCAATTCCGGATCGATATACGCCAAAGGAACTATATAGTTATTCCGCGTAGTGGTTTTTCTGATTACGGATCGATATAATTCCGAGGAACCATTCATTCCACGGAGTAGTTCCAATTCCGGATCGATATACGCCAAAGGAACTATATAGTTATTCCGCGTAGTGGTTTGTCAGATTACGGATCGATATAATTCCGAGGAACCATTCATTCCACGGAGTGGTTCCAATTCCGGATCGATATACGCCAAAGGAACTGTATAGTCACTCCGCGTAGTGGTTTGTCAGATTACGGATCGATATAATTCCGAGGAACCATTCATTCCACGGAGTAGTTCCAATTCCGGATCGATATACGCCAAAGGAACTGTATAGTCACTCCGCGTAGTGGTTTGTCAGATTACGGATCGATATAATTCCGAGGAACCATTCATTCCACGGAGTGGTTCCAATTCCGGATCGATATACGCCAAAGGAACTGTATAGTCACTCCGCGTAGTGGTTTGTCAGATTACGGATCGATATAATTCCGAGGAACCATTCATTCCACGGAGTGGTTCCAATTCCGGATCGATATACGCCAAAGGAACTATATAGTCACTCCGCGTTGTGGTTTGTCAGATTACGGATCGATATAATTCCGAGGAACCATTCATTCCACGGAGTAGTTCCAATTCCGGACTGATATACACCAAAGGAACTATATAGTCACTCCGCGTAGTGGTTTTTCTGATTACAGATCCGTATAATTCCTAGGAACCACTCATTCCGCGGAATAGTTCTTCCAATTCCGGATAGACATAATCTTCAGTGATGACTTATTTCGCGTTTGGACCTCACAACTTCAGGATGATAGTATAATTCGTGGATCCACTCACCTTGAAGAACTGGAAACTACCCAGAGTATATATAAAAACCAATATTAATTAAGAAACAAACTCCGCCGACCGTGTAAAGTTTTGTAATAGTAGAGAGCGCAGTTTATGGCAATTAACCAGTTTCAGAGCGACTTTGCAACTGACTCTGATATGTACAGGTACGTGACTCGAAAGTCACGTTGTTGGTCACTCTAAAGTTCACACCCCTTGTGAGTTTATTTTTCTGGAAATGAAAGATTAATAAAAGTCCTCGATATTTAAGGCATACATCGTAAGCAGCGGTTTCTATTTTGTACTGTTTCATGAATATATTACATTTTTGTAACCGAAATAGTTATTTCGTTATTCAATTTTACTATGTGTGATTGTTTACTGACTTGTTTTTTTATGTTTCAGGTGAGTATTTCACTCTTGGCAGATCCGCTACTTGGTTGGTAAATATATGTAAGATTAGGAACTCTTTAAAACTTAGTTCTCTTTGCAATAATGATTATCTTTGAAGGTGCAAAAGTAAAAAGTGATGTCAAGGCAGAGAGGACGTTAGTAAACAGTGACACGCTCGGTGACAAGTCGCTAGTTACTAGCTGTTCGTTAGTACTAACTAGCTGTTCGTTAGTACTCACTAGCTGTTCGTTAGTACTCACTAGCTGTTCGTTAGTTCTCACTAGCTGTTCGTTAGTACTCACTAGCTGTTCGTTAGTACTCACTAGCTGTTCGTTAGTACTCACTAGCTGTTCGTTAGTACTCACTAGCTGTTCGTTAGTACTCACTAGCTGTTCGTTAGTACTTACTAGCTGTTAGTTAGTACTTACTAGCTGTTCGTTAGTACTCACTAGCTGTTCGTTAGTACTCACTAGCTGTTCGTTAGTACTTACTAGCTGTTCGTTAGTACTCACTAGCTGTTCGTTAGTACTCACTAGCTGTTCGTTAGTACTCACTAGCTGTTCGTTAGTACTTACTAGCTGTTAGTTAGTACTTACTAGCTGTTCGTTAGTACTTACTAGCTGTTAGTTAGTACTTACTAGCTGTTCGTTAGTACTCACTAGCTGTTCGTTAGTACTCACTAGCTGTTCGTTAGTACTTACTAGCTGTTAGTTAGTACTTACTAGCTGTTCGTTAGTACTCACTAGCTGTTCGTTAGTACTCACTAGCTGTTCGTTAGTACTCACTAGCTGTTCGTTAGTACTTACTAGCTGTTAGTTAGTACTTACTAGCTGTTCGTTACTGCTTACGAGTTGTTCGTTAGTACTTACTAGTTGTTCGTTAGTATTTACTAGTCCGTTAATACGTACTAGGTATTCGTTAGTACTTACGAGTTGTTCGTTAATACGTACTAGCTGATATTTCCCGTAATGGACAGAGATTAAGGCCCCATTTTGTTCTTTAAAAAGTTCCTGAACCGTGTCTTTGTTGAGAACGATCTTTCAGCAGTACATGTCAGTAATACTAAATTATTTAAATAATAATAATCGTTTACTAAAATAGTAATTGAAAATTGGGGGAGTCCGGAGACCTGTTGGACCCCCTCGCTGGCTACGTCCTCGGTATCCAACATATTCACTTCCAGAGGTTGCAGTAATTAGGTGACACCCTGTGCCGCTCGGCAGCCATAGTGACGCATGCCATGCAATATAGTAATTGTATCACGTAATAAAGAATATTATTGTTATGATTCCATGTTGTCAAATAAGAATTGAAATGGAGGAAGAATGTAGACGTAGAAACATTTGTCTTTCTCATTGTTAAATCTGCGTTAAAGAGAGCTCTACTTACTAATACATAAGTAAACAGTTACTTAGCCGACTGGTGGCGCGGTTGGTGGTTAATGGTGAGCAAACTGAGAACTATTGAATCTCACCTCATTTTGCGGTAAATTCTGGCAGTTGGTTTCGCACGGAACTCCTTTAATGATGTACAAAAAAACACGAAAAACTGAATACCTCAAAAAAGTTTGTTGCTCAGGACGGCGCTCACTAGAGTAACGATTGCTATGCGTTTCGTATAAATATTTAAAGACAAAATTATTATGTATAATAACTGTTTTAAACCTGATACAGTTGTTCAGATAAACGTCAAATTGTTGACTTTTGAGAGGCCCTTATATAAGTCTGCTCGGATTTCTGGAAATAGAGCTGGACGCACGCTTTTGAAGATGGAAATTGAACTCTCTCTCTCTCATACAGTCACTTTCTGGATCAATGAGAATATAATAAAATATTCCTTCCGGCTCAGTCGGAAGAAGTGGGCAGATTTTGTGAAAACTGTAATATTACGAGGGTTATCCAGAAAGTAACTGACGTTTTTGAATGGTGCGGCAGTGGGCGGGGTTACAGCCATCTTCGTGTCAAAACACTTTGGCGTTCAGTTCTCGAAAACTGTTCGAGGTACAAAAATATGTTTAGAACAAAAAGTTTAGAAGATGCTGCTATAAGCAATTCAGAATACTTATTATGTTTTCTCCAGGTGTATAAACAACTGGGTTATGAACTTAGTCGGGATGTGTAAGGTAAATATTTACCAATTTTAAACGTGAGATTTTTGTGACAGTTATCGTTTCCACGTCCAAGTCGCTTTACTGGTCGAGCCTTAGCGAAGTTATCTTTTCTATATGTCTGTATGTCTGCACGACATATAAAAAAGGAGTTTAAATTGTGCTTAAAGCTTCATTTATATATGAGGAAAACTGAGTAAACGATGGTACATGTTATTCATTTAGCTGAACGTTAGCCAATATTTTTACATTGATATTTAATCAATATTTTTACCATGATGGCGATGAGACATTATAAATACATTTGTAAACTAACCGAATACGCCCATTAGAGATTTAAACATGTGATATTAACACATGTACCCTAATAATGCTAACATATGCACCATCTTTTGATATAAACTTGGCATGACACTAATAGGAAACACAATTAAATGTGAATGTATCATGTGGCAAGATACGTCAGGACAGATTTTATATGAAACTTGTTTCTACACGAATGAGTTCCACGATGTGTGAGTTTCATGTCAACCTCTTTTTCTGTACGCTTGTCTGTGGTTCTATCTATCCGCAAGGCATCTCGAGATCGAAATGAATATTAGATTACATAGGTTGCATATAACGCGTCTGATATATATATCTCAAAGAATTCTCTAAATCTCTAATTCTAATTCTAATTCTAAATCTAATCTCTAATTCTCAAAAAACATTGAATCGCAAAAAGTACTTGCTCCGCCGGGACTCGAACCCGGTTCTCTCTTTTGCTAGTCGAGCATGTTCCCGCTACACCACAGATCCCTTACTTTTTACGATTCAACTATTTTGTATTTGACAGTTTCTGTCGCATATGCGTTTAAATGAGCAGATTAACATACTGTATGATCGCAAGGTCAAAGACATGTCATACAAACAACTTCTATAACGCACACACACACAAATTAGTTATGTAATCGCTGTTCGCTGCCTTGAGGGCGATTGCGGAAGCTCATTTTGTATACAGAATCTACCTGAAGTTGAATATTTCAATTTAAACTCAACTTGAGCTGAAACTTTGAGAACAAGTCAAACTTAACTGATCGATGTTAAATGAAACAACTAACTAAACTATAAACTAGTCGACCTGAGTTGCACAGAGAGCGATGGCCCTTGAAAGGATTACGGATTTTCAACGATCCGATCGTTCTCATAAGCACAACCCAGCCCTAATGGACTGCTCTCCGCTCATCGACTCTGTTCCCAATACGCACTGATCAGTTTGATACATTCCTATTACATCCGGCTAATTTTATTACACGCGTATTTTCATAACAAAACAACAAAGACGTGTAGTTTCTGTACGCTATGGTACTACAGGTTTAAGGACAGACTGGTACAAACACGCACACTATACAAATGAGCCAAGGGATCTGCGCGCGCAGGCCGGTCGGGTGAGAGTGGCGTCTTTTCCAAAAACATTGGGCTTTTTCCTATAGTCCATACTTCAATGTTCTCGTGACCCAAGAGGCAAGAACTGAAATATTTACTGGTTTATTCAGTTGTTTCGTGGTTATATTCAAATAAACGGTGTTCCGATAGTTCATGTGTTTTAAATTAGTTACAGAATGACAGCTTGAAGGTGAGGTCAATGTTTCGTGGATGGTTAGTAGAGCCTCGGCCGCGCACTCAGATCGCTTGGCCCATATGTATATTGTGTGTGCGTGAAAGATACGGTGGAGGGTGGTTATGTGTGGGGGGGCGGTAAAAGGTCTATAATTCTTCGGACGCCTTGGTTCTTCGGGCAGAGTATAGCCCGCTGTATATGCTACACACGTCCGATCCTGTCCTCACTTCTTCGCGGAGGGAGGGAGAGAGATTGAGAGCGCCTTTGGGAGGGGGAATAGAGAGGGGGGAGCAATCATTCGAGTTCTTGCGGAAGGAGCAGGAGCGAACAGAATCGAGAACCTGACGAGTGTTGCTACGAACCCCTTCAGAAATTCGGAAGAGTCTCGGGTATTTTCGGTTAACCTCGGCAGTTTTCGGTGTCAGGGGACGACCGCGTGTAGCAAGCGACTTTGACAGCTCAACACCACTTCTCGTTCTCTGTAGTTGTTCTCGAGTATTTCATGCATTACTGTACCACCTAACTTTGAGACTGTCTATCTATTTGTTGTTGGCTGAGCGTTAGCGTGGCCTGTCTGTATGTCTTGTATGTCTGTCTGATTTATAGACTTAAAAATTGTGCATAAAGTTTCATTTATATATGAGCAACAAAGAATTCTAAGATTGTCACTCCATGGGATTTAGCGGAGCGTTAGCGAATATTCTTACATGGGATTTAGCGGAGCGTTAGCGAATATTCTTACATGGGATTTAGCGGAGCGTTAGCGAATATTCTTACATGGGATTTAGCGGAGCGTTAGCGAATATTCTTACATCTGTTTTATGAGTAACCGTGATTGGAATTACAAAATTGTAAAATAAATACATTTCGATACACCCATAAGTGATTAAAACGTGTCACATATTGACGCATCTCTCACAACATACGACATCGTTGTATAGTCACCGGATGTGTAGAATGTTATGTAATGAACAACTAACCTGAATGTATTCTGAATCCTTTCATTTTCCCAGAAATTAATGAATTTTAATGTTTAACACTGGATGTTGAATAATCAAGTCTGGTGTCCGGAAGCTAATCCGATTAATACGTAATTCACGCTCGAGTTGCCGGATCGCGGGATTGTTCGGACGAGTCAGGCTTGCCAACAAAAGCGGCCAGGAGCGCCAACTCACTGCTGGTTCGGCCGGCTGAAATCTTAATGAGATGGGTAACACTCGGTGACCGATGTTAATTAGGAAAGTTGGCCCCACACCGGCGCGCGGTGCACATCCTGTCAGTCAAATTTCGTACGTGAATTACAATTATTTAAAAGCTACATGGAGTGGGAAATAACTTTTGATCCCGGTTAGATCGGTATGGGGCAGTTATTACACTCCAGTAGTTACACGAGCCTATCTCTTGTAACAGGAAATTGGCTCGTTTTATTGCAGTCAGTTCTCAAAATAGAAGAACATTTTATGTCATTTTGATACTTGTATAATGTGCGTATACAGGGTGTTCACAAAATGGTGTCACAAACTTCTGTGAGTCATAGTATTCATAATTTCAAACAAAAAAGGTCATATAAACATAGGTCGAGAAATGTCTTGTTTATCCGCAAGCCGCCATTTTGTATAAAAAATATTAGCTTATTACCTCTAAAACTTTTAATTTACTATAACTGGTTATATAAATTGTATTATTGCGCAAGGCCTTTCGGAATAAATGATGGAATAATTGCGTTTGCGCAGTAATAAAATTGATATTTGAAATGTTTTTATTCATTTACCAGTGATAGTAAATTACACCTTATTTCCAATGCTCCGTGATTCTTCATCTCTAGAACTAGTTAAGAAAATGAAACCAATATTAACAAAATTGCTGTTTATAATATAAAAAAAAACCTGTATACTTATAAAAACCTTACTAGACAGCAACTATTTTAAGAAGTTTATAACAATTCCAACGGTACTTTTTCCAGTGAAATCCGTCAACGCGTAAGCGAGTAAGATCACTTTATAGGCACGCTTGCACAAGCCGGGAGCTACAAACAACTGATACTTCACAACTATAACATTTTAAAGTCTTGGTATTTAGTTGGTATCTTGTAAATTTACTTATTTACTTATAACTGCTGTAATACAGCTAATGCCTATAAAAAGACAAAATGTTTACTGCTTCCGGTTTGTGCAAGCGTATCTTTAAAGTCATCGTGCTCGCTTATGTGTTGACAGATTCGTTGAAAAAGTATCGTTCGAATTGCTTAAAAAATTACAAATTAGTTACTATCTTGTAAAAATGTTATAACCTATGTAAAACAGCTGATACCTGTCTAAAGGCAAAGTATTTGCTGTTTGCGGTTTGTGTTTTAAAGTAGTCGTGCTAGCTTATGCATTGACGGATTAAATATAAACAAGTACCGTTGGAAATGTTATAAAATTCTTAAAGTAGTTGCTGTGTAGTACAATTTTAATGACTACAAAATTGTTTGTTATATAACTTTAAACATTAGTTAGATGCCATTTTGTTAATTTTAAAGAAAATACCACAATTACTGTTCTTAACTTTCCTCTTATCTATTCAAATCTATGTGCCAAATATGGTTTCTTTGGCTTAACCAGTTTTAGAAATAATAATTTTTTAATTAAAAAAACAAAATGGCGGCTAGCGGCTAAACATTTCTCGACCTATGTTTACATGACTTTATTGTTTCAAATAATCAGGACTATCAACCACAGAAGTTTGTGATACCCTTTTGTGAAGACCCTGTACTGTATATATCAAAATAATTCAGTTTGATTAAAAGTTAGAAAATGATTAAACAGTAAAATAAAGTATAAAGAAAGGTTCTTATAAATAAAGATTCAAAAATGTTTTTAATTTAAAAAAATACGTTCTTAGACCATAATTTAAATAAAACATGCATATTCGCCCTCTATAGATAGATAATGAATATTCTATCCTCCGAGAAACAGTCAGGCGTGTTTATGTAGTTAATTTCCACTTTCAGGTAGACTGTGTTGTAGGTGCCTATTGCAATTGTCCTCATGATAGCACTTAAGCCTCCAGAAAACTCTCCATCTCCCTCTCACTATTCCTCTCCCCCCCTTCTCTCTCTCTCTCTCTCTCTCTCTCTCTCTCTCTATATATATATATATATATATATATATATATATATATATATATATATTTATATTTATATTTCAGTCGTCAAGAAATCTACCTACGTGCGAGAAGGCTATTATAAAATAAATATAAGTTTTCGAAACCGAGCTATCTCCACCGACTTATCTAAGTGTATAAAACAAAACACCAATAAGAGTTCACGATTTGTGCTAATTGTTCAGCGGATTGACATGTAGAAACATACTCTATCTTAATAATATTCATGCAGATAAGGCTACAAGATGGGAAACGTAATATTAAGTGAGATTACTCAATTAAGATGTGTGCTGAAGCACACAAATAATGTAATACAACTAATATACAGAGATCGCTGCAGTCTTACAACCAATGCGAAGCAGCCAGATACAAACACCCTTCTCTTGTAGTCGTAGTCGTTGTCCCCTGCCATATTCATTACTTGGTTGTGGTATTTAGCCTTAATAGTTTCTGTGCCTACTTTGGTAATTGTGCGTAATTGTATTCAATAATTCGTGTTTAATATTTGTAATTGGACAAGAACATTTTTTTATAAAAATTGCTTGATTTAAAGCACTTGGAACCCAACAGACAATACAAACTACAGATGCCTGTTATTTTCCTTCGATATTGTTTTTATTGTTGTTGCCTGAGTGACAGCTAGGTTTTCAAGGACAGATTAGACACATTTTCGTAGAAGGAGGACTTTTGTGAGTGAAAAAGGAGGAAATTAAAGCACAAACGGAGGACAGTAATAAATATTCTTATAAACGGCGTAAAATATTTATACATCATTACAAAACGCACATTATAACTTAGTACTTTATTGTTTGTAAATTAAATACGAAAAACTACAATTACACTTGTTTCGACATATAGATCGAAAAATAAAAGGGATTCGTATTATTAAAGTGTATATTGATGGATCAAATATTATTGTAGGCTATCATTTAGTATGTGGCATAAGATTAAATTCATTGTGTTAGAATTTTTCTCTTCAAAATTATAAATGATTTGACTCCAAATTTTTAGAATGATATTAAAATTGAATTTTGTGAAATAATAGGAATTAACTCATTGCGCCAGTGCAGCTGAGCGGATAGAAACAACAGTGAGTCAGTGACACTATAGACAACACTCAACATACAACTAAATCTAACAACAGTTCACATGGAGGTAGTAGCGCCAGTGCAGCTGAGCGGATAGAAACAGCAGCGAGTCAGTGACACTATAGTCAACACTCAACATACAACTGAATCTAACAACAGTTCACATGCCTTGGCATTACGTGTGCGCTGCTATAACTTTACATCGTCTATCTCTGGGCATTTTTAACGTGATGCTACTATTTTAAACATGTAAATGTTCACCAAAAAGCCTTACATTTTTATAATTTTAGGCACAATTATTAAAACAAATATTAAAAAGGAAGACGTGTCCTCTTAAAGCCAGACGTCTCGTCACCCTGAACATACTGTAACACTGACTGCACATAGACATAGTATATAGTCATGGGCACTCAATATCTTAGTAAATTCTTTAAAAGCGTCTCTGTCACATTTTTTAGATGTATTTTTTTTACATATTCCATAAGCGACCTCCAGCTTATCCTATTATGAAGTACGATTCCTAGATGTTTATATTCCTGTACACGAATAACAATAGCGCAATTAAAAACCGTTGACCGCCGATCACCGCAGGGATAAGGTTATTTATTTCACTTGTATCAATTACGTCCTTAGCGTGGTAATAAACAGGGGGTAGTTGTTTGTAAGAACATCCAAATAAAGCTTTCGTTATTACCACGAGTAAAAGAAATGTGCGGGTAAAATGTTAAATGGATCCGATAATTAATTAACAAGACCGAGCAGACGTCCCATTGTATTAATGCCACTCGACCTGTATTGTGTTACGGACTTAAGTGTGTAACTCTTCCCGACCTTTACATTCCTTACAAGTTTGTTTCTGTCGATAGCTTGTAATTGGTTGACTATATTACATTCCTTGCAAGTTGTTCAAGTACTACATTTTCGTACATGAAACTCTACGGGATTACATTCCTTGTAAGTTGTTCAAGTACTACATTTTCGTACATGAAACTCTACGGGATTACATTCCTTGTAAGTTGTTCAAGTACTACATTTTCGTACATGAAACTCTACGGGATTACATTCCTTGTAAGTTGTTCAAGTACTACATTTTCGTACATGAAACTCTACGGGATTACATTCCTTGCAAGTTGTTCAAGTACTACATTTTCGTACATGAAACTCTACGGGATTACATTCCTTGTAAGTTGTTCAAGTACATTGATATACGTGACTCTCCTAACTGTTCCTTGTTTCTGTACTGTGTTACTGTCGATAGAATGTAATTGTTCACTTCCTCTGGATTACATTCCTTGTAAGTTGTTCAAGTACATTGATATACGTGTCTCTCCTAACTGTTCCTTATTTCTGTACTGTGTTACTGTCGATAGAATGTAATTGTTCACTTCCTCTGGATTACATTCCTTGTAAGTTGTTCAAGTACATTGATATACGTGTCTCTCCTAACTGTTCCTTGTTTCTGTACTGTGTTACTGTCGATAGAATGTAATTGTTCACTTCCTGTTGCGCTATCTCTAACCCAGACCCAAAGTCCAACGACAGACCGCTCGGCCATCGGCACTCCCTATTCCTATTCCCTATTCCTTGTAAGATGTAAAAGTACATTGATGTGCATGAAACTCAACTAATTGTTTCTTGTTTTCTACATATTTATATCTCTCCAAGAATAAAAAACAACAAAACAAAATAAAACTCGTAGACGATTAGAAATGTGTTGCTTGAATATTATTTCATAAACTAAATCGTTCCTGGTTAAATGTATAAACGTAAATTTTACTGTTACGTGCAAATAGCTTTTGAATAAATTGTATTAATTAAACTTCAGTAGGATTTTTTAATGCTCGTTAAAGGACAGACGAGGACAACTGTTCGTTAAAATATAGTGTTACTACAAAATTGACGAATGTCAGTTAATGAGTGTGTTCGTGTATGTTAACAGTTTTCCCTGTTACATGGGATTTTGGTAAAAACTGAGTAATTATGGTAGTTTTTCCTGTTGCTATTCATCAACTCTGAACAATATTTTTTATTGTTTGATTTTACATCAGTTGAAATAGTACAATGTAACCGAAACGTAAAGTTAAGAGACTACGAACGCTGTTCGGTACAGATGTTCAGTTTGCGGACTCGAAATGCAAGGCTATAGTGGCCGGTTCAGCTGGAAGAAGAGGCGACAGTTCTACAGAAGTTAATGAGCGTGTATAACTCGCTGCTCGGTTCGCACTTCTCGTCAGTGTTCTACTCCTACATAATTATCATTTAATGCTATCATTTTGTTCACCCTCATATATGATTCACGACATTAAAAATTTAGAAAAATACTGAGATACAACTGTGAAATTTACATAATGGATTTTAACTGTTCCCCCCCCCCAAATTCCATTGACTACAGTAGGAGTCACGATAAGAGTCGAGTTGGCGGTGACCAATAGAGTGACAGGCCCGCGCGACGTTGCCTTACAACACGTATACTGCCGCCCGCCACGAAGTGCTGCGATGTTAGCGGGGAACAAGTTTGGCAACGTCGCTCAGTCCTCATTGGCTGCTCCAAGGTCACGCGTTAAATAGGCTCCTCCCTCAACTGCACTCTCTGGTGGTCCCTACTGTAGAATCGTTACCTTACTTTAAGGTATTTTATTCTTATTACTTTGTTTGCCCGAACTTAGAAGGAATGACCAAAAAGAACGATGACAAATAAGGGATTCATTGTTTGTGGTGCGTGTCTCTGTGTGTAAGTACAGCATATTGTTATCTCTGTCTCCTGAAATAAGTTCACCAGTCTCGCGGATATTGGAAGTAAAGACCACAACTGCGCGGACAAATGCTCGCGTAACGCTTTGATCGCACAATGGAGCAAATAAACTCGTTCAACTATGTTTTGCTTTGATTTTGTCCTTTGTGAGTTGTTTCGGAACAAAAAGATTCCTCAGTACAACTATGCTTTTGATAAACATATTTCACGCAATCGCAGTGTACAGTATTGTTGGTAACGTTTGTGCATCGCATATTGTGTCGCAAATATCGATTGGTACATCTCACGTTGTTCGGTTATTGTTACGTTTGTGTGGGTCAATAACTGGGCTTTAGTGTGTTTAGTCGTCAAAACAGTTGGAAATAAATTAATAAAATCAACTCTATTAAGCTGGCACCATCACTTAATGTTTTATTACAAATGGACTTTTAGTAAATTATTCCAAAACGAACATCAGTGTCAAGCTAGACAAAAAACAAGTAATAAATTCGGTAATAAAATTAACTTTCTATGAATATCATACATCATACATTAAAATTTAAAAACCCGAACCAATATTTTTTTTAAATTTACGTTTATTTAGGTATGCAATGAGCATTTTGGCTAATTCAGTATCCCTTGAACGTCGCAAATCTTTCGTACAATACTCTGTATCTCGTAGTAGCCGTCAGGATTTCCTAGGCAACATTGGGAAGCAGTGTTTAGGATGTTACATTAACACTAATCAAGAGCTGCAATATCCTGTCAGATTACTTTCATTCACACATTCCTCTTTCATACCACACTCTGTATGTAGTAGCAGTCAGGTCATCTCAGGTAACATTGCTGTGCAGTTAGCCACGTCCGAGCAGGGCTTAGGATGTTACACTAATCAAGAGCTGCAATATCCTGTCAGATTACTTTCATTCACACATTCCTCTTTCATACCACACTCTGTATGTAGTAGCAGTCAGGTCATCTCAGGTAACATTGCTGTGCAGTTAGCCACGTCCGAGCAGGGCTTAGGATGTTACATTAATCAAGAGCTGCAATATCCTGTCAGATTACTTTCATTCACACATTCCTCTTTCATACCACGCTCTGTATGTAGTAGCAGTCAGGTCATCTCAGGTAACATTGCTGTGCAGTTAGCCACGTCCGAGCAGGGCTTAGGATGTTACACTAATCAAGAGCTGCAATATCCTGTCAGATTACTTTCATTCACACATTCCTCTTTCATACCACACTCTGTATGTAGTAGCAGTCAGGTCATCTCAGGTAACATTGCTGTGCAGTTAGCCACGTCCGAGCAGGGCTTAGGATGTTACATTAATCAAGAGCTGCAATATCCTGTCAGATTACTTTCATTCACACATTCCTCTTTCATACCACGCTCTGTATGTAGTAGCAGTCAGGTCATCTCAGGTAACATTGCTGTGCAGCATTTTGTTTGAGTTTTCCTAGGAATTTTGCCATGGAAAATAATTATCCTTACGTATAATTACGTAATTATCCTTATTTCGTAAGTTTTAATATGTATCGCTCTTTTGACTATTGGGGCTATTATTGTAATGGAATACTACTATTACCGTAAAATGTACATACGTAGGCCTACTGTATTTTTATTTATGGCCTACGTGTGGGCTTTAGCAATACCATCTGGTACAATTTCTAATCGATTTAACATTAAATGCACCTGTAAATGCCTGGTGTGATTCGTTGGCCATTATCAATCAGAGGAAAAAGGTACTGAAGTCAGGCGTTACTTTCGTACTTATACACATTTTGAAATGTGGAAAGGTTTCAAGATGGCGTCCGTAAATTGCCTCTGAGAATTATTCTGGTGACGTAATTTCTGGCTGAATCAAACCAAACACAGGACTGCACATACTGTAAATATTAGGTTGTTAGGTAGTATAAACCATCAAGCAGTTCGGATGGCTGTTCTCGTGGTAAAACAATAAATAAAGCAATGGTTATGTTTAAGTTGAAGAATAACCAGGTAGTCTACACACACAAAATGTTCCTAACAAGTATTTTATTATCTTGTAAGATTTTCACTTGGTTGGAAAGTGTTAAAATCGTAATATAACCTCAGGACTATACATAGTACACGTGTGCTAATGTAATTTCTATCCGATTTCACCAAGACCATGTCAGTACTTCAGATACTACAGTACGCTTATACTACCAAAACATTACTAGTAACGGTTACAATATTGACACTATTCACGTGACATACCACCAGTGTTTAACCTTCAAAGCTGTATTGTATCAACTGCTAACTGTTTCACACGCCTTTCACGACCATGTCAGTACATCATATACTACAGTACGCTTATACTACTAAAACATTACTAGTAACGGTTACAATATTGACAATATTCACGTGACATACCACCAGTGTTTAACCTTCAAAGCTGTATTGTATCTACTGCTAACTGCCTCACACGCCTTTCACGACCATATCAGTACTTCAGATACTACAGTACGCTTATACTACCAAAAACATTACTATTAACGGTTACAGTATTGACACTATTCACGTGACATACCACCAGTGTTTAACCTTCAAAGCTCTATTGTATCAACTGCTAACTATTTCACACGCCTTTCACGACCATGTCAGTACTTCAGATACTACAGTACGCTTATACTACCAAAACATTACTAGTAACGGTTACAATATTGACACTATTCACGTGACATACCACCAGTGTTTAACCTTCAAAGCTGTATTGTATCTACTGCTAACTGCCTCACACGCCTTTCACGACCATGTCAGTACTTCAGATACTACAGTACGCTTATACTACCAAAACATTACTATTAACGGTTACAATATTGACACTATTCACGTGACATACCACCAGTGTTTAACCTTCAAAGCTGTATTGTATCTACTGCTAACTGTTTCACACGCCTTTCACGACCATGTCAGTACTTCAGATACTACAGTACGCTTATACTACCAAAACATTACTAGTAACGGTTACAATATTGACACTATTCACGTGATACACCACCAGTGTTTAACCTTCAAAGCTGTATTGTATCAACTGCTAACTGCCTCACACGCCTTTCACGACCATGTCAGTACTTCAGATACTACAGTACGCTTATACGTACTACTAAAACATTACTAGTAACGGTTACAATATTGACACTATTCACGTGACATACCACCAGTGTTTAACCTTTAAAGCTGTATTGTATCAACTGCTAACTGCCTCACACGCCTTTCACGACCATGTCAGTACTTCAGATACTATAGTACGCTTATACTACCAAAACATTACTAGTAACGGTTACAATATTGACAATATTCACGTGATATACCACCAGCGTTTAACCTTCAAAGCTGTATCGTATCAACTGCTAACTGCCTCACACGCCTTTCACGACCATGTCAGTACTTCAGATACTACAGTACGTTTATACTACCAAAACATTACTATTAACGGTTACAATATTGACACTATTCACGTGACATACCACCAGTGTTTAACCTTCAAAGCTGTATTGTATCTACTGCTAACTGTTTCACACGCCTTTCACGACCATGCCAGTACTTCAGATACTACAGTACGCTTATACTACCAAAACATTACTATTAACGGTTACAATATTGACACTATTCACGTGACATACCACCAGTGTTTAACCTTCAAAGCTCTATTGTATCAACTGCTAACTATTTCACACGCCTTTCACGACCATGTCAGTACTTCAGATACTACAGTACGCTTATACTACCAAAACATTACTTATTGACACTATTCACGTGATATACCACCAGTGTTTAACCTTCAAAGCTGTATTGTATCAACTGCTAACTGTCTCACACGCCTTTCACGACCATGTCAGTACTTCAGATACTACAGTACGCTTATACTACCAAAACATTACTAGTAACGGTTACAATATTGACACTATTCACGTGATATACCACCAGTGTTTAACCTTCAAAGCTGTATTGTATCAACTGCTAACTGCCTCACACGCCTTTCACGACCATGTCAGTACTTCAGATACTACAGTACGCTTATACTACCAAAACATTACTAGTAACGGTTGCAATATTGACACTATTCACGTGATACACCACCAGTGTTTAACCTTCAAAGCTGTATTGTATCAACTGCTAACTGCCTCACACGGCTTTCACGACCATGTCAGTACTTCAGATACTACAGTACGCTTATACGTACTACTAAAACATTACTAGTAACGGTTACAATATTGACAATATTCACGTGATATACCACCAGCGTTTAACCTTCAAAGCTGTATTGTATCAACTGCTAACTGCCTCACACGCCTTTCACGACCATGTCAGTACTTCAGATACTACAGTACGCTTATACTACCAAAACATTACTATTAACGGTTACAATATTGACACTATTCACGTGACATACCACCAGTGTTTAACCTTCAAAGCTGTATTGTATCTACTGCTAACTGTCTCACACGCCTTTCACGACCATGTCAGTACATCAGATACTACAGTACGCTTATACTACCAAAACATTACTATTAACGGTTACAATATTGACACTATTCACGTGACATACCACCAGTGTTTAACCTTTAAAGCTGTATTGTATCTACTGCTAACTGTTTCACACGCCTTTCACGACCATGTTAGTACATCAGATACTACAGTACGCTTATACTACCAAAACATTACTATTAACGGTTACAATATTGACACTATTTACGTGACATACCACCAGTGTTTAACCTTCAAAGCTCTATTGTATCAACTGCTAACTATTTCACACGCCTTTCACGACCATGTCAGTACTTCAGATACTACAGTACGCTTATACTACCAAAACATTACTTATTGACACTATTCACGTGATATACCACCAGTGTTTAACCTTCAAAGCTGTATTGTATCAACTGCTAACTGTCTCACACGCCTTTCACGACCATGTCAGTACTTCAGATACTACAGTACGCTTATACTACCAAAACATTACTAGTAACGGTTACAATATTGACACTATTCACGTGATATACCACTAGTGTTTAACCTTCAAAGCTGTATTGTATCAACTGCTAACTGCCTCACACGCCTTTCACAACCATGTCAGTACTTCAGATACTACAGTACGCTTATACTACCAAAACATTACTAGTAACGGTTGCAATATTGACACTATTCACGTGATACACCACCAGTGTTTAACCTTCAAAGCTGTATTGTATCAACTGCTAACTGCCTCACACGCCTTTCACGACCATGTCAGTACTTCAGATACTACAGTACGCTTATACTACCAAAACATTACTAGTAACGGTTACAATATTGACACTATTCACGTGATATACCACTAGTGTTTAACCTTCAAAGCTGTATTGTATCAACTGCTAACTGCCTCACACGCCTTTCACGACCATGTTAGTACATCAGATACTACAGTACGCTTATACTACCAAAACATTACTAGTAACGGTTACAATATTGACACTATTCACGTGATATACCACTAGTGTTTAACCTTCAAAGCTGTATTGTATCAACTGCTAACTGCCTCACACGCCTTTCACGACCATGTTAGTACATCAGATACTACAGTACGCTTATACTACCAAAACATTACTAGTAACGGTTGCAATATTGACACTATTCACGTGATACACCACCAGTGTTTAACCTTCAAAGCTGTATTGTATCAACTGCTAACTGCCTCACACGCCTTTCACGACCATGTCAGTACTTCAGATACTACAGTACGCTTATACGTACTACTAAAACATTACTAGTAACGGTTACAATATTGACAATATTCACGTGATATACCACCAGCGTTTAACCTTCAAAGCTGTATTGTATCTACTGCTAACTGTCTCACACGCCTTTCACGACCATGTCAGTACTTCAGATACTACAGTACGCTTATACTACCAAAACATTACTATTAACGGTTACAATATTGACACTATTCACGTGACATACCACCAGTGTTTAACCTTCAAAGCTGTATTGTATCTACTGCTAACTGTCTCACACGCCTTTCACGACCATGTCAGTACTTCAGATACTACAGTACGCTTATACTACCAAAACATTACTATTAACGGTTACAATATTGACACTATTCACGTGACATACCACCAGTGTTTAACCTTCAAAGCTGTATTGTATCTACTGCTAACTGTCTCACACGCCTTTCACGACCATGTCAGTACATCAGATACTACAGTACGCTTATACTACCAAAACATTACTATTAACGGTTACAATATTGACACTATTCACGTGACATACCACCAGTGTTTAACCTTCAAAGCTGTATTGTATCTACTGCTAACTGCCTCACACGCCTTTCACGACCATGTCAGTACATCAGATACTACAGTACGCTTATACTACCAAAACATTACTATTAACGGTTACAATATTGACACTATTCACGTGACATACCACCAGTGTTTAACCTTTAAAGCTGTATTGTATCTACTGCTAACTGTTTCACACGCCTTTCACGACCATGTTAGTACATCAGATACTACAGTACGCTTATACTACCAAAACATTACTATTAACGGTTACAATATTGACACTATTCACGTGATATACCACCAGTGTTTAACCTTCAAAGCTGTATTGTATCTACTGCTAACTGCCTCACACGCCTTTCACGACCATGTCAGTACTTCAGATACTACAGTACGCTTATACTACCAAAACATTACTAGTAACGGTTACAATATTGACACTATTCACGTGATATACCACCAGTGTTTAACCTTCAAAGCTGTATTGTATCTACTGCTAACTGCCTCACACGCCTTTTACGACCATGTCAGTACTTCAGATACTACAGTACGCTTATACTACCAAAACATTACTAGTAACGGTTACAATATTGACACTATTCACGTGACATACCACCAGTGTTTAACCTTCAAAGCTGTATTGTATCTACTGCTAACTGCCTCACACGCCTTTCACGACCATGTCAGTACTTCAGATACTACAGTACGCTTACACTACCAAAACATTACTATTAACGGTTACAATATTGACACTATTCACGTGATATACCACCAGTGTTTAACCTTCAAAGCTGTATTGTATCTACTGCTAACTGCCTCACACGCCTTTCACGACCATGTCAGTACTTCAGATACTACAGTACGCTTATACTACCAAAACATTACTATTAACGGTTACAATATTGACACTATTCACGTGACATACCACCAGTGTTTAACCTTCAAAGCTCTATTGTATCAACTGCTAACTATTTCACACGCCTTTCACGACCATGTCAGTACTTCAGATACTACAGTACGCTTACACTACCAAAACATTACTATTAACGGTTACAATATTGACACTATTCACGTGATATACCACCAGTGTTTAACCTTCAAAGCTGTATTGTATCTACTGCTAACTGCCTCACACGCTTTTCGTAAGCTTCGTCCTTGTATGAGCACTTCTGGTACAACCACGATCAAGAAAATTTGTCAAGAGTGTATGTTTACAGCCATTGTACATGTACTTTATTATAAAGTGGTCTGACACTCGAGCTTTAAGTTCAACCAGAAATGTACGAGTAAAAAAATATATTCGTATTAAAAAGTATACATCAGAGCTTAGCGCATTCAAATTGTGTTTGGCTATTTAGTATACGTAACTGTCTCTTAATTGCAGTTTACAATTTGCAGGCGCTTTGATAAATTTTATATTTTGCAACGCCGCCCGGTGGTGAGTTACATCAATGGGCATAGCATATAAAACTTCTGCGTGTAAAAAGACATACACATAGAAATTTTCATAATGATCGGTCAAATAGTTTCTGAGCCTATAACGGACATACTGACAAACATTCATTTATATATATATATATATATATATATATATATATATATATATATATATATATATACACATAGTTTTATATTATATACATTTGATATTTGGAGATCACAAGACACACGAAATCTTACCTTTATTCCGTCTTCGCCAAAAGGGATATTTATATTGGCTCTCTTTATATTTTCACAATTCAACTCGGGCGAGAGCAATGCCCCGTCTCGGGTGTACTCCCGGGTCTACTGTGTACACATCGCATAACCGCATCACAAAAAAAAAAATACTAATATTTATTTATTTTTTTGGGACCAACCCGTATTAACACATCATCGTTAAGTCAAATGAGCTTTTAATCGCACACTGATTTTCATACGACAACTCGCAAAAAGTGTAATTCATCTTCAATGTCACGTATCACTTTAGTCTTTATAATATTTAAAATAGATCTTCAAGTATTACTATAAGTATTCATTAGAAAACTAAAGTACCTTTAACACTTTTTAATGTATATTTCGGATCCATTTATTTCATCATCTAGTAGCAGGTCATGTTTTATAAAACGAATTATCTGTTAATTGTGTAGATATTCTTATAATAAATAACTTTCTAGACATTTACCCTTAGTAATTAATCCGAGCAATATAGATTTCAATTAAACGAAAATAACGAACTTTGACATTAGCGAATAAGAATTGTTTGTTTGCGCAATCCGTTGATTATGCCGAAGTGGAGTTTGTTTTTCTCTTTTAATTAGCTGAGCTTCAGCGAAGCCTGTCACTCGTGGAGCTGGACAATTCCATGTCTGTCCGCTCAATACATCGTAGACGGACTGACCTGTAGACTTGAAATTGTACATATATACGAGAGACACTGAGTTCGATGATGGTACATGGATGGATTTGGCTGAGCGTTAGCGGATGTTTGTGTGGGTAACCGTGATGGCAACGAGAACATTTCAGGATAAATACATTTGTAAAAAAAAATAAACTCATAAGAGATAGAAACCCGTAATGTATTAATACATGTACCCTAACTATCTCAGTATATTTAACACTGGTATGAAACCCAAAGTGAATGTGTGTTGTAGCAAGATATGCGGGGAAAAACTTCATATGTAGACTGTACATTTGTTTGTATGATTGTTTGTCTGTCTATCTGTCCGCAGGACAAGACGACATGTTACGTCAGCGAAGCCGGTTGCGACACTAGGTGTGATGTACCTTGTAAATATTTAAAATCCTAGTATTTAAGATGATATGTTATTATTAGTAAGTGAATGATCCATGATTTGAGGCAAGATAGGATTATTAGATTACTAACGGTGGTCTTAATGTGATTAGGTCTGTGCATTCGACACAATTAGGAGAGACGCTTAGTTAAAATCTCTGGACACTTCACAACAGGGTACATCAGTTCTTCCATATCGTATTCGTCAGACAACTGTCAAAAATCCTGTTCAGTAAATTTATCAGGCCATATAAAACAATAACTATCCTGCCAAGAGGCAGAGTTAGCGCTTTGAAGGTGGGGGGGGGGGGAATTTTGCAGAGATATCACACTCAACCTAAAAAATCTTTAAATTCCTTGCTAATTAATGTCTCTATAGCATAATGTACCACAATATCTGGATTTTACACGACGAACTGTGTGCTGGAGTAAGCGGATGTGTGGTTCTGTCGTGACGATCGCCATTTACTGTTGGCCTCTGGTCAGTCCTCGGTGGTTGGTTGGCGAGTGCAGTCCTATTGTGTCCTGTATTCTGTAGTTCAGTTATAATAATTAGTGTTATGTTCAGTTTTTATTAAGTGCATGTTTTAGAGTTAGCGAAGTTGACACACAACATGGTGGTTGTGATTCCTGGCATATGCGTGTCACAAAGCTCTGGTATTATTTGTTTATTTTAACGTAGACTGTAATTATGTACTGGGTTAGAGATCATATTACAAACTGATGCGCACAGTCGTAGTCTGTAATCGATTACAACGTGTTTACACACGTGACACGGCAGAACAGTGTCTTTCTCTTCAGTTTTCAAGATGGTGGAGTTCTGAATATTTCGTAAAAGTTACGAGTGTGTTGACATGCAAACCTCTGTCATAGTAGTCATAGTACCGTGGTTATATTACAAATTAAGTTTTTGACCTTGGAAGATGACACACAAACGTAAACTTTACCTTTCTTCCCACTGATAGGGAAATAATATTTTTATGTTCTTAACCATGTTCCTAAGTTTGGCAGTCCATCGTAGGCTGACTTACTCGTAGGAATACTTATGTATAAGCAAAACGAAATCTGTAAAACCACTATTTGTTATAGCCAATAACTGTAAATCCAATTTGATGTATCTAATAACTACTAACCCAACTTCATTAGCCAATAATTGTAAACCCCATCTTAAATGTAACCAATAACTGTAAATCCAATTTGATGTATCTAATAACTACTAAACCAACTTCATTAGCCAATAATTGTAAACCCCATCTTAAATGTAACCAATAACTGTAAATCCAATTTGATGTATCTAATAACTACTAAACCAACTTCATTAGCCAATAATTGTAAACCCCATCTTAAATGTAACCAATAACTGTAAATCCAATTTGATGTATCTAATAACTACTAAACCAACTTCATTAGCCAATAATTGTAAACCCCATCTTAAATGTAACCAATAACTGTAAATCCAATTTGATGTATCTAATAACTACTAAACCAACTTCATTAGCCAATAATTGTAAACCCCATCTTAAATGTAACCAATAACTGTAAATCCAATTTGATGTATCTAATAACTACTAAACCAACTTCATTAGCCAATAATTGTAAACCCCATCTTAAATGTAACCAATAACTGTAAATCCAATTTGATGTATCTAATAACTACTAAACCAACTTCATTAGCCAATAATTGTAAACCCCATCTTAAATGTAACCAATAACTGTAAATCCAATTTGATGTATCTAATAACTACTAAACCAACTTCATTAGCCAATAATTGTAAACCCCATCTTAAATGTAACCAATAACTGTAAATCCAATTTGATGTATCTAATAACTACTAAACCAACTTCATTAGCCAATAATTGTAAACCCCATCTTAAATGTAACCAATAACTGTAAATCCAATTTGATGTATCTAATAACTACTAAACCAACTTCATTAGCCAATAATTGTAAACCCCATCTTAAATGTAACCAATAACTGTAAATCCAATTTGATGTATCTAATAACTACTAAACCAACTTCATTAGCCAATAATTGTAAACCCCATCTTAAATGTAACCAATAACTGTAAATCCAATTTGATGTATCTAATAACTACTAAACCAACTTCATTAGCCAATAATTGTAAACCCCATCTTAAATGTAACCAATAACTGTAAATCCAATTTGATGTATCTAATAACTACTAAAC
Organism: Homalodisca vitripennis; assembly: GCF_021130785.1. NCBI lineage: Eukaryota > Metazoa > Arthropoda > Insecta > Hemiptera > Cicadellidae > Homalodisca > Homalodisca vitripennis. The sequence continues at coordinate 19,049,627 of NC_060214.1, forward strand.
CAACTTCATTAGCCAATAATTGTAAACCCCATCTTAAATGTAACCAATAACTGTAAATCCAATTTGATGTATCTAATAACTACTAAACCAACTTCATTAGCCCAATAATTGTAAACCCCATCTTAAATGTAACCAATAACTGTAAATCCAATTTGATGTATCTAATAACTACTAAACCAACTTCATTAGCCAATAATTGTAAACCCCATCTTAAATGTAACCAATAACTGTAAATCCAATTTGATGTATCTAATAACTACTAACCCAACTTCATTAGCCAATAATTGTAAACCCCATCTTAAATGTAACCAATAACTGTAAATCCAATTTGATGTATCTAATAACTACTAAACCAACTTCATTAGCCAATAATTGTAAACCCCATCTTAAATGTAGCCAATAACTGTAAATCCAATTTGATGTATCTAATAACTACTAAACCAACTTCATTAGCCAATAATTGTAAACCCCATCTTAAATGTATCCAATAACTGTAAAACCAATTGTTAATGAGTTTTTAAGAGATTATTTGTTTTAGTAAAATCTGTTTGCATTTAATTTTATGTAGTCAATAACAGTAAAACGAATTTGATGTAGTCAATAACTGTAAAACAAAATTAATTGTAGTCAGTATTTGCAAAATCTGTCTACATGAAATTTTATGTAGTCAATAAACCAACTTGATTTATTCAATATTATAAAACCAATTCTTTAATGAATCTTGAAGATTTATTTCTTTTAATAAAGATAAAATAATAACATAAAACACTAAATAAAATATGCTAAAACCATCCTTTTTAACTAAAATATACTGAAGAACAGCGCGACGGAAAACAGGAAGGTGTGAGGAACAGAAGGGAGTTTCTGTTGTTAATTATATAATTTATCTCTGCGATGTTCAACAGGTGTAACAAGTAATTTACAAGCAATGAATGAAGCATCATTAAATGTGCTCCAGGCAAACAGCATTCACTATGACCCAGGATCCACCGAACCATCAAACTCCTGAGTGGAGGGAAATTAATGTACCTAATGATCCCCCCGTCCATCCAGCCCTACAACGCTACTTGTGATCAACAGGTGTAACAACGTAACAACATGTACGGTAGATACGGAATGAAGCACGTCAAGTAATTGTTAACAATCCGTGAAAAGAAATGTGAAGCGAGTGAGAACACTGCATTATTAAATGTGCTCCAGGCAAACAGCATTCACTATGACCCAGGATCCACCGAACCATCAAACTCCTGAGTGGAGGGAAATTAATGTACCTAATGATCGCCCCGTCCCTCCAGCCCTACAACGCTACTTGTGATCAACAGGTGTAACAACGTAACAACATGTACGGTAGATACGGAATGAAGCACGTCAAGTAATTGTTAACAATCCGTGAAAAGAAATGTAAAGCGAGTGAGAACACTGCATTATTAAATGTGCTCCAGGCAAACAGCATTCACTATGACCCAGGATCCACCGAACCATCAAACTCCTGAGTGGAGGGAAATTAATGTACCTAATGATCCCCCCCCGATCCTCCAGCCCATCCAACCCTACACCACTTGTAATGAGCTTTGTGTTAATTTTGCTCAACCAGTTCCATTATGCCTGTCTTGTTCTGAGTTCCAAATTTGTTGACTGAATATATACTTGATTATTAAATCAATACCATTTGAACTTAATCGGACAAACTTAATAAAAATGTCAATATCAAAGTGTTACATTAAAAAGTTTAAATTATAATTTCATAATCAAAAGTGTGTATTTATAGCTTACAGAAACATGCTTTGAACATTATATAGTATTCACTAAGAAATATGGAAGAACAAGAAATGTTGTTGTAAACCTCTTCTTTGGTTCCGTTTGAAAACACCAGATAATGCAATTGTCGTATTTATTGCATGCGCAAGTGCAAAGAACAGAACACAAGGGTAATGTGGGTCAAACATACAAACGTAACTTGAACGTTTCTACAAAGCAAATATTAGTACAGTTAAAGTACTGTACAGGGTGTCCCGCAACTGTTTGGACAGAGGTATACCAAGTTATTGCTCATGTCAAAACAAACATATGAACATGGATCTTCAGTGCTTAGTTTCCTATCTGTCTTTCTGTTTGTGTTTTTTTTATTTTAAAAAATTAATACCTTCAAAAATAATTAATTGAATTATACAAAATTTGGCTCATATGTTTCTAATAACAAGACAATTTACTGAAATATATCATGAAACATCATTAGTGTTTTCAAAATGGCGGCCATTAAAACTTTAAACTTTGAATATCTTTAAAAACCAGCAATTTTCCTTAAGAATTATAAGAATATCAGTTTTTAGATAATTTTATCACAAATCTAATGACATCAAAAGTATTTAAATCGAATAATAAATAACTGATTTAGTGCAGATTTACTGTGACAAGACATGGTCCACATCGAGAGCTGCCGTTTATTAAGTTTTTGTGTTGTTGGCTATTCGCTGAGAACCTCAATGTGGGCCATGTTTTGTCACACAGTAAGTCTGCAGTATGGTGAAATGTGTTTGTTTTGACCTGAGCAATAACGTGGTATACCTTTGTCAAGAGAGTTACGGGACACCCTGTATATGCAATTATGAAACTTACATTTACGTAGTGGATAATTAATGAGGCGTATGTTTATTTACATTATAATTACATGAATAATCTGTGTGTGTGCTGTGTAGTGGGCTCTTGAGTTTGGGCTGCTACTACTTAATGCTTGCACACCACTATGCCACGGGTAGATAGATATCTTTATTGATCTTTAAACATTTACATTCAAAGGATCTCGTCACAATATGATGCAGTTACATTTTCAAAGTTAAAACAGATCAAGAATTATATTCAAATATATATATATATATATATATATATATATATATATATATATATATATATATATATATAAACAATGATAATAACTGTAGTCTATGGATACTCACAGGTACTCTATGGGTTGTGAAATGTTTTGTACGAGCTTCGTGATATACATCTGGCTCACAAAGTTTCATAAACATCTGACACGAAAAGACTGAATTCTTATTTAAATTATTTAATTACGGTTTAATTTATCTCCACATGGAATCGTATTGTGGGGGGTCTGTGCAAACAACCATTTAATGAAAGTTTTCAAATTAGGACTTGATCCAACTGAGAAGGAAGGACCCGATCCAACCGAGAACCTAAAAAGACTCGATCCAAAGGAGTACCAAAGGACCGATAGAACGTGACGTAACAGTACGGTAGTGCACAGACGTACCAACTGGCCTTTTATTTTTTACACTAATATCAATAGAGCTCTTCCATGGAACAATATGAACCTATGTACCAAGTTTCAAATCTCTAGGACATTTCTATCAAGAGTTATCGCACAGACGTACAAACTGGCCTTTTATTTTTTACACTAAAATCAATAGAGCTCTTCCATGGAACAATATGAACCTATGTACCAAGTTTCAAATCTCTAGGACCTTTCTATCAAGAGTTGTCGCACAGACGTACAAACTGGCCTTTTATTTTTTACACTAAAATCAATAGAGCTCTTCCATGGAACAATATGAACCTATGTACCAAGTTTCAAATCTCTAGAACCTTTCTATCAAGAGTTATCGCACAGACGGATGGACAGTTTACATGATTACAAGAAGGAGTTCCTGCGGGGAGTTAATAATACTAACCCATTAGTTATGTCAATTACAGTGCAAAATCATCATTACACATACATAGCGATGGTGAGCAAGGTTGAACTAATGTGAGTCTTTTGTTTAGCTCCAGTTCACCTTCCTCTTAGTGCAGCGTCTGGGATCTGACGCTGTCACAGTCTTGACTCCTGGAATCTAGAGTCATGTTCGTCTGAAAAAATCCGGCTACGAAGAAGCTCAAAATGAAATCTACATCTTTTCTACATCAAAAACACCCAGATTACAAACTATAAGGAACGTTAACCCTAACAGGTGAACTGGAGCTAATTCAGTGTTCCCATCACTCCATAGCTTGTAGAAGTGTACATCGAGTATAAGTTATTTTATTTATGCAGATGATATGTACGCTCTTATTGTTGAAATCATTACTTGTTGAAAAGTAAGGCGGATCGAATGATACTAAAATATGTTATTGCAGTGCAAAACCTTCATAGCTTCCCCTAATTTTGTGTGTGTGTGTGTGTGTGTGTGTGTGTGTGTGTGTGTGTGTGTGTGTGTGTGTGTGTGTTTTGCCTGTATGCCCTTTATAGAATCGTAAACTATATTTGATCGGTTATTATGAAAATTTGTATGTATATGTATTTTTTACGGAGAAGGTTTATTTGCTATGCCCATTGATGTAACTAGCCACCTGGTGGCGCTGCAAAAGATAAAAGTTTTCAAAGCGCCTGCACACTATAAACTGCAATTACGAGACAGTTACGTATATTAAATTGCCAACACTATTTGAAGGCGCTGTTATGTCTGTTTCTTTAAGATAAATTTCTCGTTGAACTTAGTGTAGACTTAGTGTGGACTTTATAATAAAGTACATGTACGTGTACAATGGTTATAAACATACACAGATCTTCTTGATCTTGGCAACAAAGCAAACTCTACATCGGCGTTGTAAATATAATTCACTTGAATCAGAAGTGCACATACACGGGTAAAGCATACGAAAAGCGTGTGAAGCCGCAGAAAACAGCTAGTCGAATATAAATTGTACTAAATTTGCAGATGATGTAGTTCCCACACACAGTTTGACATAGGTTGTAAACATTCGCCGGTGAAGCAACGTTAAACTAATAGGTGTCGCTTGAATACAAATTGCACTATTTATGTAAATAGCACCGTTCTCACAAACAGTGAAAGATGTGGAGTGATACAGTTGTGTTCAATTACGAACACCTGTTAGCTCAGTGGTGATGGATTACCTGTGTCTCCCGGTCTCTATAGCGCACAACGCCACCCCAGCGCTTCACAGCGCCAGGGCACTTGTAAAAGTCGGTTTATAATCAAGGGGGATCGGTTTGGAGCGGCAACGATTCTGATTACGATCTCGTCAGTCGGTTGCGTGCGCACTTTGATCACTTTCATTCGCTGAGCGTTAGTGAAGATTATCACTTGTGAGATCCGCTCGATATCTTGGATAAGTTTTTTTAGAGCTCTATTTCAGTGTATGCAACGGTGAGTTTGATGATGATAAATACTAATCCATGATATTTTTTGGCTGAGCGTTAGTGAATGTCTTTACATTCATATCAAGAACGTAGGAAAATATGTGGGTTGGGGGATCCAGACAACCGTAGTGGACAGAGAGTAAGGCCCCATTTTGTTCCTTAAAAAGTTCTTGGCCCGTTTCTTTGTTGAGAACGATCTTTCAGCAGTACATATCGAGTAATACGGAATTATTTAAATAATAATAATCGTTTACTAAAGAAATTGGGGGGGGGGAAGTCCGGAACCCCTTGGTCCCGGAGTGTATTGATTGTATGTTTGGACCCCTACGTCATTGATTAGTCTTATACGTAGCATGTTGACAAGAAAATAGCAGAAAAAATAAATTTTTAAACAAACCTAGTACAACTATATGATAGTTTAACATTCGACATGTAAACACCCCTATGTACACTTTTATTCGTAAAACAAAGGATTTTATTTTAAATTTTTGCATGAAACTTCATTTCTGCATACACCAGAAAGCGTTCAGATGTGGTCCATGTCAAAACGTAGCATTTCGCCGATCGTCACTGAAGGCAGACATATTCTCTTTTCTGATTCAAACTGATGTAAAAAAGTGTTTACGTTATATTATCTATCTGTGCGCAGAGTACCTCAAGAATGAAATGGGCTTGAAATCTTGCATGCAATCTGAGTGAGACCAGTCACGTGACACGTGGTGTGGTGTACCCCCGCAGTCTTCTATCAGCAACTATTTTAAGTCAGTAAATTATCAGCTAAACTTGTCTCTTATCTACAGTGGCGTAACCGGAGGGGGCATTGAAGTGCATCCCCCCCCGAAAGTTTTCAAGAAAAAATATTTTAAGAATATTCAAATGTCATTAGATTATTAATCGACTTAAAATACGCTATAAATTGTACGCTCAATTAATAGTACGTACCTATTAGGTAATCATAACTAATAATGTAGCCTAGTTCTAAGTATCCCTGCCATGTCAAATCAGGCCTTGATCAAATGGAAGTCGATTTAAATTGTTGGGCTTCCGCTACGATAGATAATACCCGCGCATATCGTACGCTACTACGCACCTTTGGTACGCACTTCCGTTGCGTAGTGGTTAAAAGCGTATTTGCGACTTACTACCATCCTCGATTGTACAAACTAATACAACCAATGCTACTATCCAAAGTGTTCGATATAAATACAATTTTTCGTTTACAGCATACTTAATTTCCATCATTTTGTAAGACTTGGTTGATGAGCTGTTATTATTTTGATACTATGTAAGGCACCTATGTTGCAAGTTTTCTTCTTTAATTCTAGATAAGATAAGCAATGGTTTGTGTTGAACAATTCTTTTAAAGTAAATACTCGTAAATAAATACGGAGGCATCGTTCACACTGGTTCACTCGGTTGACTTGCGTCTTACTGTGGTGATGAACTCATGATGAACCGCTAAGAAATAAAAAAAAGTAAAGTAAAGATGTATTATTTTACCAGGCGAAGTTAGGGCTAAAAGGCCCTCTCTATCTGGGGACCAACGGCTTAAAGTCGATTTCCGAATCACCACCGATGGCCGGGGCAGGCGGACTGCTTGCAAGGACGTCCAAGCAGCAGCCTCGCTCGACGTTGCTTAATCCGGTCATCTTGCAATAACCGTTGTACCCGCTACACTGCGCCATTGGCAAAAATAAATCTGAAAGTGCTGAATCGAAAGTCAATTTATAAAATTGTATCCACTGTGAATATCTAGGTGATCGGTCCGCCCTTGACGCATACAGTGACGTCACGCGTATCCGACCGGCAGTCATCGGCGAGGCGTACCCAGGAGAGGACAACAAGCATTTAACTCGTTTTGTATGCAAGCGTACACCTCAGTATAATCGTATACAATTTACTTTACTTAATTAAATTGAACAACGTTTCGGCAATCATTCATTTGTGAATCTTGTTCTGTTTTTTCACCAATTCCGTGACAATACCTAATGCTTCTGGTGCTTGGATTCTGATATACATGTTTTTTGGTTGATGTATAATGTATACTTTTTACTAAATTCTGTAACACGTGTTGTGAAATTTTATTTTTATTTTTAAGATAAGAAAAGTGTATTTAGGTTCTAATCAGATTTATATCAAAATTGCGTTTTCAGAGTTTGTTGTCCTTCTAACTTGCTTTACGGTTTACGACTACAGAATATATTGTAACAGCCTACAGTAATTATAGTAATTTGGTCAAGAGTTTTAAAGGCAACGAACTGCATATACAGTTACATAATACCGATTTCATTTACTACTTGCCATTTAAAAATACTCAAAATTTTCTTTAAATATACAAATAACTGGCATCCTAATTATACTAGATGTAAAATTCAAATTGTATCTTAATTAATTGAAAGAGGTAATTAATTATTGTGTCGTATTAAACCCACAAATTTGTAGCGTCAAATGTCATCAAAATTCTGTAACAATTACATTGGACATGAATATTTATGAACTGAAAGTCGAAGATGATAAAATATTCTGCATTGACTTTCAGTAAAATGGTGTATTTTGATGAACTGAAATTCGAAGCTAATTAAACATTTCATTGCATTAAATCACCATATTGATTTCACCCATTGGTCATTATTACAAGGAAAATGCTGTATTTAATAACATTAGCCGATGTGTTTAACCCTTTCAGTGCCAACGTCCGACTACACGGACGTACATAAAATGTGCAAGAAGAGCCAGCGTCCGACTACACGGACGTGTTTTAAAATATTCGTAAAAAATACAAAAAAATATCTAAACAATCCAAATGTTGTTATAATTGTATTTATAAAGATATAAACTAATAGAACACATTCAGTTGAATGTATTTCCATTACATTAGTGTTATAAATAAAACAAAATCAAGTGGCTGTGAACGTCGCTAGTCTGAGTCAGCTGTCGTCTGTTGTTTACTAACCAACTACGCAGTTTCGCCGATTGCGCCGAGCTAACTTGTTTCGTTTATTGTTGTAAAATTTTTACAAAATGAAGCGTATTGCATCACCTCTTAGTGAAAACACTGTACGGAGAGTGTTAGAAGACGATAGTAATGTTGTTGTGAGTGATAGTGAAACGGAGAGTGTTTAGCAAGATGGGTACTTTGGGATTATACCGACCACACCCAAACATGAATCGTTATTTGACATTTTGATTCTACTGATTACTAGATTAGCTTAGAACAATATTTCGTCAATATAAAACAGGAATTGTCTTATCGCAAAACCCCTCCCCATCCTCAGACAGGGTCAAAGTCGAGCGGTCTAGTAGATAACGTGCCGTAATCGGGATTCTCGAGAAAGATAAGCGACCTGCCGTAATCGGGATTCTCGAGAAAGATAAGATAACAGCGACAATAATACCGATCACAATACCTGGAAACTTGTTGATAAATGGAATATTAGTTCTGTTACTTAATTACATCGTTTTATAAGTTCATTGAAAAACGTTTAAGCGTTGGGGGCATATAACGGAATCTGACCCCATTAACAATTGATAATCGTTGTAAGTTTGTAATTAAAGAGTTGTTTTTTCGTTCTATAATGTTTATTTCTTAAAATTTTTATTTTTGTGTTCTTCATACTGGTGTGGACGGTATAATCCCAAAGTACCGCAAGATGTGCGAAAAATCCAAATACGCGTTATTTTTTAAAAACAATGATAAAACCTTTATTTTTGAAGATAGATGTAAAAACTTTTTTGTGTATGTGTTCAAAAGTATGTGGAGGTTCAAATACATACTCAATTTAGTGAACAAGGATTTTTTTACTGGCCTTATATTTACACCAAACTGAAAAATTCATCATAAAAATTTTATGTAAGTAAAAGTTTTTCTAGTTTTATATTTTTAATGCACGTTGTAGTAAATTTATTTTCCAGTATTAATTTAAAGCACATTGTTTAGAGCAAAACAAAACAAAAAGTAACAATTTTCATAAATAAATAACAAAACTGTGACAGTTTTTGCAAACTGCTGAAAAATTGGCAATTATAGCCTGGCTCTTCTTCTACGCGCACTAGGGAGAATGTCTGGCACTGAAAGGGTTAACATTCACTTTTATTGAACAAATAAGAGAATCACACAAATTGAGAAAACTCACTGAGCTGTATAACAGTGGAAGAAGACGTGACGGCAGGCGTCCTCCAGGACGAGGACGAGGTAAGCTATGTGGTCCTGCGAGTGAAGGACGGAGACTGTGATGCGGAGGCTGGGGGTGACCATGGCGGAGTCCACCGGCAGGAAAGCGGCGTGGGTAACGGCCACCCTCTTACTCATGCAGAACTCGAGGATACGTTCCAGAGTGGTCTCTGGGTCCGGGGTGTGATCCGGCAACGTGAGGAGCTTCACGGGGCTGTCCGGGTCTCCGGAGACGTCAAAGTGGTTGTTGATGACGGCGGAGAGTTGGAGCCTGGAGTGCAGCGAGTGACACGACTCTCTCAGCCTAGTGAGCCTGCCCGGCTCCCGCTGGATGGTCCTGAGTCCTTCCAGAGCCGCCGTGGCCAGCAGTGGAGGTAGCGACGCAGAGAAACAGTAGCCCAGTCCGGACGCCTGTTGGTGGTCGACCAGGAACCGAGAGCCCACACAGAAGCCACCGACCGATCCCAGGACGTACTCCAGACTGCCGATGATCAAGTCCACGTCCTCCCTCGGCACCCCGTAATACTCGCTCACTCCTCGCCCTGTCTTCCCCAAGACGCCGAAGGATATGCTCTCGTCTATGACGATCCGGACTTTGTGCTTCTTACAGAGTCTGACCAAACCGGGCAACGGACAGATCTCGCCCGTGTTGATGTAAATGCCTTCCGCTATCAGGTACCTTCGTGACCTGCGAGCCCTTCTCGGGTCCTTCAAATCTTCTTCCTTCACCTTGTCGAGTATCGCCTCCAGGTCTTTCGTGTCGTTGTGTTTGAAGAACTTCACCGTGCTCTTGGAAGCGTCCAGCCCCCTTTGGATGGCGAAGTTCCTCTTCTCGTCCACAAAGATGATGTCGTCCTTCTTGGCGTACGCGGGTATCGCGCTGGCGGCCGTTGCGAACCCGTACGCGTAGACCAGAGCGTCGGCGAGACCTGTGAACTCCGCCAGTGACCTTTCCAGCTCCAGGTGCTCCAGTGTCGTGCCGTAAAACCCTCGCGGACCGCACGCGCCGACGCCGTACGTCCCGATACACTTTGTCGTCTCGGCCTCGATTCTGTCGTCGCCGACAAACCCGAGGTAGTCGTGAGTGCTGAAGTTGAGACATCGGACGCCCTCCAGCTCGACGTAAACCCCTATTTTGCCGGTCACCACTCGGGGTCTCAGCGCGGGGTGGGTGGCGGGAACGTCGCCGGTCAAACTTTCCGGCCTGTAAGCGTTGATCAGCTCCTCCTCTTCATCTTCCGTCAGGACCGATCTGTGGTTGCTCTTGTTTTTCTTAAATATCAGCCAGATGACTCCCAACAAGAGTGTAACTTCCAACGCGATCAAGGTAATCTGTCCGTTGTGAGCATTGCCGAGGAAAGAAACAAAGTCCCTGATTGAAACCATTGTAAAAGTGTTTCAGTAAAATAATGCTTTGAGAATAATCCTCACCGCAACGTGTATCTAATGTCACCCAGTTGGGAAATAGACCAATTATTGTTGATATCCAAACCAACAAAACGTTAATCTTTCGATGTAATTGTTATTGTCTACCAGCTGGGATAATTCAATATTAAGCTATTAATTGCCAAAAACAGATGTTGCTTGCCTAACTGAAAACCTCATTATGTACTTCGTGCGAGTCCATCATGATACGAGTAATAGACTAGAGCCAGAGTGGATCGCTCTTCTTGCTGCTAAAAATAAATAAAACTTAGTTTAAATTTTTCATTTCTCAAGATTTATCAAATTTAAACAGTTCACAATAATTCTGTTGTACATGGTCGATAAAACATCCTACTTTGTAGAGAGCAACATGAAGAAGTGAAGTTCTCTAATTAAGTCACTTGCAAGTGATCTCACTTAAACTTAGCTTTAATAATATGATATACTTCTAGCTGACTGCAAAATATGTTGTGTGTTGATTATCAGAAAATATTTATTAAAAATACTTTATTAAAGTGATACAGAAGTAGGGGGACTAAATGATTCGCTAATTTCATCCCAACTCTGTTCAGCGTTTTATAGAAATGTGCTTAATGTATTAGACACCGTAAGTTGAATAAAATACTGGATTAAAGTGATACAGAAGTAGGGGACTAAATGATTCGCTAATTTCATCCCAACTCTGTTCAGCGTTTTATAGAAATGTGCTTAATGTATTAGACACCGTAAGTTGAATAAAATACTGGATTAAAGTGATACAGAAGTAGGGGAGTAAATGATTCGCTAATTTCATCCCAACTCTGTTCAGTGTTTTATAGAAATGTGCTTAATGTATTAGACAACCGTAAGTTTGAATAAAATACTGGATTAAAGTGATACAGAAGTAGGGGAGTAAATGATTCGCTAATTTCATCCCAACTCTGTTCAGTGTTTTATAGAAATGTGCTTAATGTATTAAGACACCGTAAGTTGAATAAAATACTGGATTAAAGTGATACAGAAGTAGGGGAGTAAATGATTCGCCTAATTTCATCCCAACTCTGTTCAGTGTTTTATAGAAATGTGCTTAATGTATTAGACACCGTAAGTTGAATAAAATACTGGATTAAAGTGATACAGAAGTAGGGGAGTAAATGATTCGCTTAATTTCAATCCCAACTCTGTTCAGTGTTTTATAGAAATGTGCTTAATGTATTAGACACCGTAAGTTGAATAAAATACTGGATTAAAGTGATACAGAAGTAGGGGAGTAAATGATTCGCTAATTTCATCCCCAACTCTGTTTCAGTGTTTTATAGAAATGTGCTTTAATGTATTAGACACCGTAAGTTGAATAAAATACTGGATTAAAGTGATACAGAAGTAGGGGAGTAAATGATTCGCTAATTTCATCCCAACTCTGTTCAGTGTTTTATAGAAATGTGCTTAATGTATTAGACACACCGTAAGTTTGAATAAAATACTGGATTAAAGTGATACAGAAGTAGGGGAGTAAATGATTCGCTAATTTCATCCCAACTCTGTTCAGTGTTTTATAGAAATGTGCTTAATGTATTAGACACCGTAAGTTGAAATAAAATACTGGATTAAAGTGATACATAAGTAGGGGAGTAAATGATTCGCTAATTTCATCCCAACTCTGTTCAGTGTTTTATAGAAATGTGCTTAATGTATTAGACACCGTAAGTTGAATAAAATACTGGATTAAAGTGATACAGAAGTAGGGGAGTAAATGATTCGCTAATTTCATCCCAACTCTGTTCAGTGTTTTATAGAAATGTGCTTAATGTATTAGACACCGTAAGTTGAATAAAATACTGGATTAAAGTGATACAGAAGTAGGGGAGTAAATGATTCGCTAATTTCATCCCAACTCTGTTCAGTGTTTTATAGAAATGTGCTTAATGTATTAGACACCGTAAGTTGAATAAAATACTGGATTGAAGTGATACAGAAGTAGGGGAGTAAATGATTCGCTAATTTCATCCCAACTCTGTTCAGTGTTTTATAGAAATGTGCTTAATGTATTAGACACCGTAAGTTGAATAAAATACTGGATTTGAAGTGATACAGAAGTAGGGGAGTAAATGATTCGCTAATTTCATCCCAACTCTGTTCAGTGTTTTATAGAAATGTGGCTTAATGTATTAGACACCGTAAGTTGAATAAAATACTGGATTGAAGTGATACAGAAGTAGGGGAGTAAATGATTCGCTAATTTCATCCCAACTCTGTTCAGTGTTTTATAGAAATGTGCTTAATGTATTAGACACCGTAAGTTGAATAAAATACTGGATTGAAGTGATACAGAAGTAGGGGAGTAAATGATTCGCTAATTTCATCCCAACTCTGTTCAGTGTTTTTATAGAAATGTGCTTAATGTATTAGACACCGTAAGTTGAATAAAATACTGGATTAAAGTGATACAGAAGTAGGGGAGTAAATGATTCGCTAATTTCATCCCAACTCTGTTCAGTGTTTTATAGAAATGTGCTTAATGTATTAGACACCGTAAGTTAAATAAAATACTGGATTAAAGTGATACAGAAGTAGGGGAGTAAATGATTCGCTAATTTCATCCCAACTCTGTTCAGTGTTTTATAGAAATGTGCTTAATGTATTAGACACCGTAAGTTGAATAAAATACTGGATTAAAGTGATACAGAAGTAGGGGAGTAAATGATTCGCTAATTTCATCCCAACTCTGTTCAGTGTTTTATAGAAATGTGCTTAATGTATTAGACACCGTAAGTTGAATAAAATACTGGATTAAAGTGATACAGAAGTAGGGGAGTAAATGATTCGCTAATTTCATCCCAACTCTGTTCAGTGTTTTATAGAAATGTGCTTAATGTATTAGACACCGTAAGTTGAATAAAATACTGGATTAAAGTGATACAGAAGTAGGGGAGTAAATGATTCGCTAATTTCATCCCAACTCTGTTCAGTGTTTTATAGAAATGTGCTTAATGTATTAGGACACCGTAAGTTGAATAAAATACTGGATTAAAGTGATACAGAAGTAGGGGAGTAAATGATTCGCTAATTTCATCCCAACTCTGTTCAGTGTTTTATAGAAATGTGCTTAATGTATTAGACACCGTAAGTTGAATAAAATACTGGATTAAAGTGATACAGAAGTAGGGGAGTAAATGATTCGCTAATTTCATCCCAACTCTGTTCAGTGTTTTATAGAAATGTGCTTAATGTATTAGACACCGTAAGTTGAATCACTAATAGTTATAAGACGTAATAAGTTGAAAACAGTTGGATACTAAACGCCGTAAGACTAAATGTGTTTATTTCCTCATGACTCTGTGTGTTCAAGAGTGCCACAATACACCGTAAATTGTAACAGCAATGAGTTAACGCACTAAACATAAGGGCTCATATTACGTTGAACAAGGCATAGGAGTATCACACAAAAATTATGAAGGAAACAGGATTTTGAAATCGTTCAGTGATACAAAACATCGTTTGTACCACTGATTTTTTGTACCGTTAATCGATGGCAAATGTTCAGAAAAATACTGTTTCATTCACAATCCTTCCATCGTCAAAAACAGTTCTAACAATGAAAAAAATATGTTATAACTATATTTCAGTTGGAACAGTAGTATGTGATAATAAGTTTCATTTGTAAGAACATTGTTAGTAGTTCTCATGTTTTCAGGACAAGTAATAACTTTCAGACACTTAGATATTTGTACATGTGTAGTGCCTCACAATAAGTGGAGCAGATTGTATAGGGGATGTCTGGATGACGCTAATATGCGATATTACGTGCAGCCAGCAAACAACACGTCATACTATTACATCCATCTCCTTCGTGCCTCTATGTACTTGTCAGAATAAACACGTTCCCAGATCTTCAATAAGAAATACACTGGTATTAAATAAACATATTTCTAAAATCAATATAAAGATACATTAGGAAGGTAACGATAATTGTACAACTTTATTGTAATAAACTGTTTCCATGTTTATTTAAACTTTGAAGTCTACAATATGATACTAATCAATAAAATATATTTACATGAATTCAGACCAAAAAGATGAAATTAAACATTGTTTGTTTGAAGTTTGTTTTTTATGATGGTAGGATTGTGAAGGGAACATGATTTCTGGATATTTGCCATTGTTCAGTGATATAAAAAATAATTAACACTACGTTTTCGAATTCTGCAATCTGATCTCTTCTTCAGGTAAATAACTAACATAACACATAATTACGAATTACAGCGTTGTGACACGCGTAAGTCAGGAATCACAACCACTATGTTGTGTGTTAACTTCACTAACTCTAAAACATGCTCTTAATAAATCAATAAGAGAATGCTCTTAAACTGAAATAGAACAGCTCCTTTATTGAGTGTACGATCATTAGGCTACCCATGTACCATGTAGCTATTATTACAACTCGTTTAAATATAACTGTGCATCCATTTTGTTTAGATTGAACCACGTAATGTTCAGATGTTCGCCTAAACACTTTAAAGCATGATATATTAATAGCTACAGGCCGAGAAATTCTTGTGATCTCCTAGATGCGCGAGAGGGGAACCGCGGCTGGGAAGGAGAGAGAGCGGCGGTGGAGGGGAACGCACAGGCTGAGCACGTGACTTCCCCCTCCACTCCACATGACCAGTAGGCTACTGCGCATCCTCGGGCCGAGAACCACATGTAATCTTTCGACCTACAAACCGCTCTGGAACTCATCAAGCTCTATGTGACGTGTGTAAACTGAACTTAACAAATTTGAACACAACAAATAAAATCCAACGTATTAAAACTTAACCGTTCCTTGTCAAGAGACTTTTCACCTAAATTATCAATGTTAAGGTCTGCTGTAAATATTGTGCCCTGGTACAAATACATGTGATAATAGTTGTCACTACTACATTAAACAAAAATGTAGAGATAGAATTGAGTGGAGTTAATTATCAGTTTCATAATGACAAAATGCAATAATGAATGTTTATTGTAGGAGGACTAAAGCGAATTGATATCGGTTAATGTCATTTTCAAGTCAATGTATTTTGTTGTATCGCTGATCATTACACAATAGAGCTTGTATGCGTGTCTAAAGCTCAATTGTGATATTACTGTATTACAATATTTCACTAGACTTTTGTACAAAAGATGTAAAACAAGATAGAATTATGCTATCCGATGTGTCGTAACAGGCTTCGCTGAGATTAACAATTCAAATCTATAAATAGCTAATATCATTGTCCAGATGTCCTGCGGACAGATAGACACTCGTGCAAAATAAGAACTTGACACATCATGGAACTCATTCTTGTAGAAATCAAGTTTCATGCATAATTTAAATTCTATATATGACGTTTTTCTTTACGTATCTTGCCATATGATACATTCAGATTTTCGTTATAACGTTCGGGAATATAACTGCCTCCTGCCGGAATTTTGAAAAATACGTATATAAAATGATATTTATATATTAATTTCAGTTATATGGTGTCCATACATTATGGACTTCTGCCTTAGGTATGACGAATATTTGTTTGATACATGAATTTCTATTTTAACGACCCTAGTGTTTTCCATTATTGAACTATTGTAAGTGTAGTAGAAGTTACTAACCCAGCAGGGATCACTTCTGGCTGGTTTATTCTTTCCAGTTGAACCTACACTAGGCACAGCAAAAACCGATTTGTCACTTCAATCTGGGCAACCCCATGGATGTCCAGAAGCGGCACATCACTAACCGCAAATGTCGAGATTCTGGGGTGCAAGGGTAATTCGATAGGTCTAGTCTACTGCGCGAGATGACTGTTGGAGTTTGGTGGGGTTCGTTCCCTAACTATTAGGGGTTCTTGCTGACCTTAACAAAGGTGTGCCACCCCCTGTCTGCTTTGACTGGAGAGGCTGGTTCAGAGCTGTCCTTCCTTTCTTCCGGGGGGAAATGCCCTAATTCTTCCTCATGGATCTCGATAGGAGGCGGCCCCCCTAACCTTACTCATCCTTAATATCCTGTCACTCTGGAAGCAGCGCTAAGGTTCTTACAGGACTAAGTGCAATTTATAAGTTTCTTGTCCTACGAGAGCCAAAGAAAAAAAGTGTAGTAGAAGCTACTGAATTGATTACTACTTGACTTTTGAGAGACAGCCATGTAATTATAACATTGTATAATATAATTATTAGCTACGATACAATTTTTTTCTTTTTTAGAAAATATCGAATCGGGTGCTTTATAAGATTCAGGACAATTGTGTTCTCTGAAAGAGTCTCAGGCTGAGACGCAGAGACCAATCTCTATATTTTCCACATATTCCTCGACCTTGGAACCTCCTTGGGTTTGACTACAGTACACCGGATTGAGATGCCGCTAACATTCGTGTGTTTATGTTACAGATCTGCATATGACAATGTGACCAAGACTAAGGTGGCCATCAAGAAGATTTCACCATTCGAGCACCAGACCTACTGCCAGAGGACGCTGAGGGAAATCAAAATCCTCACCAGGTTCAAACATGAAAACGTGAGTATCTGCAACCATAGGTGTGACTTTAGTTATAGCATCTTTGATCATCCGTAAGGGGTTGGGTGGCATCTTTCAGAATGTTTTTTTTTCTGGAGGTGAATATAAGTAAATTAATTGATTCTGATGGAAAGTGTCTCTTGACAGGGAAATATATTGATATAACTGACACAATCCATAATTGATCAGAAATAGAGTGATCGTTTGGCTATGTCCAGTTAATGGCAACCGTTGTTCAAAAAACCGTTTTAGTATCCGCACAATGAAATTGTCCAGAAATAGTTATAGTACCCATACAATCCGCAATAGATCAGAAATAGAGTGCTCGTGTGGCTATGTCCAGTTAATGGCAACAGTTGTAGAATGCAACAGCTATAGTATCCTCACAATCCACAATTGACAGAAATAGAGTGCTCGTGTGGCTATGTCCAGTTAATGGCAACAGTTGTGGTATGCTACAGCTATAGTATCCTCACAATCCACAATTGACAGAAATAGAGTGCTCGTGTGGCTATGTCCAGTTAATGGCAACAGTTGTGGTATGCTACAGCTATAGTATCCTCACAATCCACAATTGACAGAAATAGAGTGCTCGTGTGGCTATGTCCAGTTAATGGCAACAGTTGTGGTATGCTACAGCTATAGTATCCTCACAATCCACAATTGACAGAAATAGAGTGCTCGTGTGGCTATGTCCAGTTAATGGCAACAGTTGTGGTATGCTACAGCTATAGTATCCTCACAATCCACAATTGACAGAAATAGAGTGCTCGTGTGGCTATGTCCAGTTAATGGCAACAGTTGTGGTATGCTACAGCTATAGTATCCTCACAATCCACAATTGACAGAAATAGAGTGCTCGTGTGGCTATGTCCAGTTAATGGCAACAGTTGTGGTATGCTACAGCTATAGTATCCTCACAATCCACAATTGACAGAAATAGAGTGCTCGTGTGGCTATGTCCAGTTAATGGCAACAGTTGTGGTATGCTACAGCTATAGTATCCTCACAATCCACAATTGACAGAAATAGAGTGCTCGTGTGGCTATGTCCAGTTAATGGCAACAGTTGTGGTATGCTACAGCTATAGTATCCTCACAATCCACAATTGACAGAAATAGAGTGCTCGTGTGGCTATGTCCAGTTAATGGCAACAGTTGTGGTATGCTACAGCTATAGTATCCTCACAATCCACAATTGACAGAAATAGAGTGCTCGTGTGGCTATGTCCAGTTAATGGCAACAGTTGTGGTATGCTACAGCTATAGTATAGATGGGGCGTAATGGTGCGGTTGTGTCTAGCTAATGTCAACAGTAGTTGCTAATTAATCCGTGTAGCCACGAGTAGTGCAGCCTTGTAGTACACAGCCGCAGCTAATGTAACCTCATTTGTTGCTACATATTCATCCACAATTGACAGAAATAGAGTGCTCGTGTGGCTATGTCCAGTTAATGGCAACAGTTGTGGTATGCTACAGCTATAGTATAGATGGGGCGTAATGGTGCGGTTGTGTCTAGCTAATGTCAACAGTAGTTGCTAATTAATCCGTGTAGCCACGAGTAGTGCAGCCTTGTAGTACACAGCCGCAGCTAATGTAACCTCATTTGTTGCTACATATTCATCCACAATTGACAGAAATAGAGTGCTCGTGTGGCTATGTCCAGTTAATGGCAACAGTTGTGGTATGCTACAGCTATAGTATCCTCACAATCCACAATTGACAGAAATAGAGTGCTCGTGTGGCTATGTCCAGTTAATGGCAACAGTTGTGGTATGCTACAGCTATAGTATAGATGGGGCGTAATGGTGCGGTTGTGTCTAGCTAATGTCAACAGTAGTTGCTAATTAATCCGTGTAGCCACGAGTAGTGCAGCCTTGTAGTACACAGCCGCAGCTAATGTAACCTCATTTGTTGCTACATATTCATCCACAATTGACAGAAATAGAGTGCTCGTGTGGCTATGTCCAGTTAATGGCAACAGTTGTGGTATGCTACAGCTATAGTATAGATGGGGCGTAATGGTGCGGTTGTGTCTAGCTAATGTCAACAGTAGTTGCTAATTAATCCGTGTAGCCACGAGTAGTGCAGCCTTGTAGTACACAGCCGCAGCTAATGTAACCTCATTTGTTGCTACATATTCATCCACAATTGACAGAAATAGAGTGCTCGTGTGGCTATGTCCAGTTAATGGCAACAGTTGTGGTATGCTACAGCTATAGTATAGATGGGGCGTAATGGTGCGGTTGTGTCTAGCTAATGTCAACAGTAGTTGCTAATTAATCCGTGTAGCCACGAGTAGTGCAGCCTTGTAGTACACAGCCGCAGCTAATGTAACCTCATTTGTTGCTACATATTCATCCACAATTGACAGAAATAGAGTGCTCGTGTGGCTATGTCCAGTTAATGGCAACAGTTGTGGTATGCTACAGCTATAGTATAGATGGGGCGTAATGGTGCGGTTGTGTCTAGCTAATGTCAACAGTAGTTGCTAATTAATCCGTGTAGCCACGAGTAGTGCAGCCTTGTAGTACACAGCCGCAGCTAATGTAACCTCATTTGTTGCTACATATTCATTGCCAGCTTTGACCCTTTGAACTTTCCTCCTGTCCTCTGTGTGTACATGTGAAGTCCGCAGATGTAGTTGAGTGCCCACCAACAGGTGGAGCCCCACTGCACACCTCTCATCTCGTCTTGTGATATTCCTGGAATTGATTTATAGAGTTTTCTGTTGATTTGTAATGCGAGTTTATTCCTTATTAATTGAACAATTGATTAAACTGTATTCTGTGTATATAAACTTTCAACTGTTTAGCTAAATACCTACAATACATTTCTTACTCGGACGAAACCCACTTCTTTCTGGATATTTTTGTTAATATGGACCGGTGTTATTGGCTGAGAGTTAGTGAAGCCTATCGCTGTAGGGACTGGTAAAGTTAATATCTCGCAAACGGACTGACCTACAGTATTAACATTTGCATGAGATTGTATTAACATATTAACAACGCCGAGTTGGATGACGGCACGTGGCATTCCATGGGATTTGGCTGAGCGTTAGTAATTTTTTTTATTGGTCTTACGGGTAAAATGGTGGCAACGAGGAAAAAAGCAGAATAAATCATGTTTTTTTAACAAATTCACCTTCCTCATAGGAGATTGTAACAGGTGACATATTAAAACATGTACTCTTAATAATTCCACAAATGTTACAATAATTTATGGTAACTTGGTGTGTAAACTTTTATTATTTAAACACTGACATAAAACCCAAATTAATGAAAAAACTATGAATGTTTTTGAGAAAGACATCATCTGTAGACTTCAGATTTTGCATGAAACTTCATTTCTACCCGGGCAAGAATGGTTCTAAGAAGTTGCATGTCCAGCTATGGAATTTGGCTGAGCGTTATTGAAGCGTATCACTCAGTAGGGTAACCAATTTTTCTTTTGTTTGCCGGGGTGGAGGGGAGTTGATACACATTTCTGTGCCGTATGATTGTCTGTAGTTCTAACTGTCAATAAAGAAATGTGCTATAGACTTGAAATTCCCAATGAACATGTGTTTTGCGACACAATTTTTACTATTTATTTAACACATGCCATAAATGTTAAAAAGAGGAATTGGAAAAATTATATTATTTTCCAAGATGTGAGATTTGTGGTTTCCATCATGACAATTTTGACATATTGTATTAATTTAACAAGTAACGAAAAGATATTTATGTTTTAAAACACGTGACCTGAAATTAATCTTTTTTGTTACAGTGTGAACAGTCTTTTAATGATTCTAAGTTCAATTTACGATATGCGATAACAAAGAAAATCTGCGTACATAATATCCCGAATGACCAGAAAGTACCTTCTGTGATATTGCCACTTAACTATGTCTCTGAGTTCAATGTACGATATGCGATACCAAAGAAAATCTGCATACATAATATCCCGAATGACCAGAAAGTACCTTCTGTGATATTGCCACTTAACTATGTCTCTGAGTTCAATGTACGATATGCGATACCAAAGAAAATCTGCGTGCATAATATCCCGAATGACCAGAAAGTACCTTCTGTGATATTGCTACTTAACTATGTCTCTGAGTTCAATGTACGATATGCGATACCAAAGAAAATCTGCGTACATAATATCCCGAATGACCAGAAAGTACCTTCTGTGATATTGCTACTTAACTATGTCTCTGAGTTCAATGTACGATATGCGATACCAAAGAAAATCTGCGTGCATAAGATCCCGAATGACCAGAAAGTACCTTCTGTGATATTGCCACTTAACTATGTCTCTGAGTTCAATGTACGATATGCGATACCAAAGAAAATCTGCGTGCATAAGATCCCGAATGACCAGAAAGTACCTTCTGTGATATTGCCACTTAACTATGTCTCTGAGTTCAATGTACGATATGCGATACCAAAGAAAAATCTGCGTGCATAATATCCTGAATGACCAGAAAGTACCTTCTGTGATATTGCCACTTAACTATGTCTCTGAGTTCAATGTACGATATGCGATACCAAAGAAAATCTGCGTACATAATATCCCGAATGACCAGAAAGTACCTTCTGTGATATTGCCACTTAACTATGTCTCTGAGTTCAATGTACGATATGCGATACCAAAAAAAATCTGCGTACATACATAATATCCCGAATGACCAGAAAGTACCTTCTGTGATATTGCCACTTAACTATGTCTCCGAGTTCAATGTACGATATGCGATACCAAAGAAAATCTGCGTGCATAATATCCCGAATGACCAGAAAGTACCTTCTGTGATATTGCCACTTAACTATGTCTCTGAGTTCAATGTACGATATGCGATACCAAAGAAAATCTGCGTGCATAATATCCCGAATGACCAGAAAGTACCTTCTGTGATATTGCCACTTAACTATGTCTCTGAGTTCAATGTACGATATGCGATACCAAAGACAATCTGCGTACATAATATCCCGAATGACCAGAAAGTACCTTCTGTGATATTGCCACTTAACTATGTCTCTGAGTTCAATGTACGATATGCGATACCAAAGAAAATCTGCGTGCATAATATCCCGAATGACCAGAAAGTACCTTCTGTGATATTGCCACTTAACTATGTCTCTGAGTTCAATGTACGATATGCGATACCAAAGAAAATCTGCGTACATAATATCCCGAATGACCAGAAAGTACCTTCTGTGATATTGCCACTTAACTATGTCTCTGAGTTCAATGTACGATATGCGATACCAAAGAAAATCTGCGTACATAATATCCCGAATGACCAGAAAGTACCTTCTGTGATATTGCCACTTAACTATGTCTCTGAGTTCAATGTACGATATGCGATACCAAAGAAAATCTGCGTACATAATATCCCGAATGACCAGAAAGTACCTTCTGTGATATTGCCACTTAACTATGTCTCTGAGTTCAATGTACGATATGCGATACCAAAGAAAATCTGCGTACATAATATCCCGAATGACCAGAAAGTACCTTCTGTGATATTGCCACTTAACTATGTCTCTGAGTTCAATGTACGATATGCGATACCAAAGAAAATCTGCGTACATAATATCCCGAATGACCAGAAAGTACCTTCTGTGATATTGCCACTTAACTATGTCTCTGAGTTCAATGTACGATATGCGATACCAAAGAAAATCTGCGTACATAATATCCCGAATGACCAGAAAGTACCTTCTGTGATATTGCCACTTAACTATGTCTCTGAGTTCAATGTACGATATGCGATACCAAAGAAAATCTGCGTGCATAATATCCCGAATGACCAGAAAGTACCTTCTGTGATATTGCCACTTAACTATGTCTCTGAGTTCAATGTACGATATGCGATACCAAAGAAAATCTGCGTGCATAATATCCCGAATGACCAGAAAGTACCTTCTGTGATATTGCCACTTAACTATGTCTCTGAGTTCAATGTACGATATGCGATACCAAAGAAAATCTGCGTACATAATATCCCGAATGACCAGAAAGTACCTTCTGTGATATTGCCACTTAACTATGTCTCTGAGTTCAATGTACGATATGCGATACCAAAGAAAATCTGCGTGCATAATATCCCGAATGACCAGAAAGTACCTTCTGTGATATTGCCACTTAACTATGTCTCTGAGTTCAATGTACGATATGCGATACCAAAGAAAATCTGCGTGCATAATATCCCGAATGACCAGAAAGTACCTTCTGTGATATTGCCACTTAACTATGTCTCTGAGTTCAATGTACGATATGCGATACCAAAGAAAATCTGCGTACATAATATCCCGAATGACCAGAAAGTACCTTCTGTGATATTGCCACTTAACTATGTCTCTGAGTTCAATGTACGATATGCGATACCAAAGAAAATCTGCGTGCATAATATCCCGAATGACCAGAAAGTACCTTCTGTGATATTGCCACTTAACTATGTCTCTGAGTTCAATGTACGATATGCGATACCAAAGAAAATCTGCGTGCATAATATCCCGAATGACCAGAAAGTACCTTCTGTGATAGTGCCACTTAACTATGTCTCTGAGTTCAATGTACGATATGCGATACCAAAGAAAATCTGCGTACATAATATCCCGAATGACCAGAAAGTACCTTCTGTGATATTGCCACTTAACTATGTCTCTGAGTTCAATGTACGATATCCGTATTCAAAGACAATCTGTGTTCACAATACTCCCTTTGGCCTTACATTACCATATGTAATACTGTTACAGAAATGTTACAATGTTAAACCCTAGACACATTGTGTTGCGAGTTGATCGCTACTGACGTCTAATATCTGTCTGTCTGTTAGATCATATACAGAAGGTGCTCCAGAGCGGTTAAGCCGAGACCTAAGGTGCAAACGTATTGAAATGTTCCTATTGTCTTGTGATTCAATCGCTAATGACATGTGCTCTAAATTCTGTTTGTCAGGTTATAGACAAAAGGTGTTTACGATGAGTTAAAAAAATAGTGAAGGTACAGACAGTATTGGAATGTTCCCACTGTCTTGCGAGCCGGTTGCTAATTACGTGTAAGGTCTGTCTTTTAGGTTATAGGCAAAGGATGTTGACGATGAGTTAAGACAATAGTGGATGTACAGACAATGTTGCAATGTTCCCATTATCTTGCGAATTGATCTCCAGTGATGTGTGAGGTCTATCTGCCAGGTTATATACAAAGGATGTTGATAACGAGTTAAGACAATAGTGAAGGTACAGACAGTATTGCATTGTTCCCATTGTCTTGTAAGTCGATCGCTAATGACGTATACCTGTGCCAGGTTATAGACAATAGGCGGTTCATATGAGTCAAGACAATAGTGATGCTGTTGTTGTGTCCCGGTCCCATTGTTCTGTGAGAATAAACCGCTAACGACTGTTGAGGTCTGTCTGCTGCAGTTGTAGACAAAGGGTGTTTCCGAGGAGTTAAAACAAGACAGATGGTAGTCAGTACTGCGGTCGTTGTGTCCTGTTCTATTGTTCTGCTAATGGATTACTAATGACGTCTCAGCTCGCATTTCTAGGAGAAATCTGCTAATTGATTAGCTTGACGTTAGGACTACTGTCTTCTGTTTTAATGAATTACTAGAATTTGTAAATGTACTTATGTTCCTCAAGAGGACGGAGAACCTGAGAAAAAACGTTACAGTTAGCATAGTTTAATTGTAAATCAATTTGAAGGCCTTGATTTTGATTATAGTAAACTTATTAAAATCCCAAATTTTTTGTTAACTTAAGGAAAAACCAGGTAGTGTTAATGTTGCGTTGACATGATGAACCAGGTTTTTGCCGTTTTCTGGCATTTGCCATCGTTGATTTTACCTTTAGAGTGTTCGAATCTATCCTCTTAATCAGGTGTCGAAAAACTAAGTATAAGGTCAAGCGTTCACAAAGATGTAAAAAATGTAGTAAATGTGTCGTGGGGAAATCACTGAAGTCATAGATAACACTCGAAGTTGTACGTCAAAAATACCGAAGCGTTCGCTCGAGAGTACAAAACGATTGAAGCGCGAAGCACCAAATCGTGTCACTGCACAGAAGAAGCGCACGGAATAGATGTTTTAGTTGAAGGCACAATTCAGTGCGCATAATCTGTGAGGTGAAGTGATTGGAGCTTGCTCTGATTTTCTTGGGTATTTTTGCACAACTTATCCATGATCTTAGTGGGTCCGACGCCATATTTTTTAAATCTGTATACTCTTAACGTTATACCCTAATTTTGACACCTGATAAAGAGTACAGATTGCAAGCTTCGAAATGTAGGGTTCCACTTTCTCTGTACTTCCATTCTCCATAGCAAATGTCCGATAACCTGTCACCCCATCAAATTATCCATCGCCAATAATGCACTGTGAACTAAGATTAAGTGTACACACAAAGGGCTGTTTTATTGGTGTAACACTTACGGTGTTACTAACTACCCGCGTTGGAAACTATAAAATATGAAGAAGTCGTTTCAGGTTTCCCCCTTCTGTACGGTTTATATTAAATTATTGCAGTTAATTAACTGACTAAGGAGCCATTTGAAGTGCGGAATGAGAATTAAACACTAGTGCAATTTACTGTTACCAGACCACAATGTAATATAGTGATTGTTAGTCAGAGAGCTGGTGCTAATAGGTTTCAGCTTAACGTGATTACACAAAGCTAGCAATTTCATTAAAACTTGCTTTGGCAGAGTTCTCTTGTTGAATATAATTTATTTGACAAAATTAAAAGTGATGATACGACTTTCCCGCGTCACTCGCAGACAGAGCGAGACCTGTCTGGTGGTGGTGAGTGGTGAGGGGGGGGGTAAGGAGAGGGTAATGCTGACGTCAGCTGTACCGAAAGTTGTTTATCTTCCTGATGGATTACCTGTGACGATGTCTCTGTCCGCCCTTGAGATGGCTTTCTCATTTCCACTATTGTTCATGCAGAACTACTGCAAACTCCCTGATGGATTAAGTACCTGTGACGATGTCTCTGTCCGCCCTTGAGATGGCTTTCTCATTTCCACTATTGTTCATGCAGAACTACTGCAAACTCCCTAATGGATTAATTACCTGTGACGATGTCTCCGCCCAGTCCTTGAGATGGCTTTCTCATGTCCACTATTGTTCATGCAGAACTACTGCAAACTCCCTGATGGATTAATTACCTGTGACGATGTCTCCGTCCGTCCTTGAGATGGCTTTCTCATGTCTATCATTGTTCATGCAGAACTACTGCAAACTCCTTGATGGATTAATTACCTGTGACGATGTCTACGCCCAGTCTTGCGATGGTTTTCTCATTTCCTGCCATTGTTCATGCGGAACTACTGCAAACTCCCTGATGGATTAATTACCTGTGAAGAGTCTCTGCCCAGTCTTGCGATGGATTTCTCATTTCTAACATTGTTCATGCAGAACTACTGTAAACTTCATGACGGTTTATATTTTACAAAGTTTCTGTTTGGTCTTGGGATGGCTTTCTCATTTCTAACATTGTTCATGCAAAACTACTACAAACTTCCATGACGGATTTACCTTTTACCAACTTTCTGTATGGTCTTGGGATGGCTTTCTCATTTCTAACATTGTTCATGCAAAACTATTGCAAACTTCATGACGGTTTAATTACCTTTACCAAGTTTCTGTATGGTCTTGCGATGGCTTTTTCATTTCTAACATTGTTCATGCAAAACTACTGTAAACTTCATGACGGTTTATCTTTTACAAAGTTTCTGTTTG
Organism: Homalodisca vitripennis; assembly: GCF_021130785.1. Classification (NCBI taxonomy): domain Eukaryota; kingdom Metazoa; phylum Arthropoda; class Insecta; order Hemiptera; family Cicadellidae; genus Homalodisca; species Homalodisca vitripennis. The sequence goes on from NC_060214.1 coordinate 19,076,609, forward strand.
GTCTTGGGATGGCTTTCTCATTTCTAACATTGTTCATGCAAAACTATTGCAAACTTCATGACGGTTTATCTTTTACCAAGTTTCTGTATGGTCTTGGGATGGCTTTCTCATTTCTAACATTGTTCATGCAAAACTACTACAAACTTCATGACGGTTTACCTTTTACCAAGTTTCTGTATGGTCTTGGGATGGCTTTCTCATTTCTAACATTGTTCATGCAAAACTACTACAAACTTCATGACGGTTTACCTTTTACAAAGTTTCGGTATGGTTTTGGGATGGCTTTCTCATATATATAAACATGATTGGTGTTCTATAAACAAATGGAAATGTCACTATAAAAAATGCATTTAAATAATCAAAACAAATATTTTGATGATTGTAATCAGCATTCTTTCTGTGCGTTTTTCCAAAATCCAACTCAGAAGTTATTGAACTTGCGATATTGTAATGTTGCATTACAAGAGTATTCTTTGAGTAGGATTGACCTTGTATGCAAAATATATTAAAGTTTGTTCAGCAAACATTGCCACTAAATTTGTGCAATTCACTATGCAATGATACTACAAAATGTTATTAGAACACTTTATCCGTTTGTTCGAACCAACATAGTCTAGTTTTTATTTCAACGGCGCTATCTGTTTTGTCAGCTCACTCACCTGTCTAATTCCAGCATTCCAGCATTGTTAACACCTTTACGCAATATAACGTTCATTCTCCTTACCCAGCAACTCCCAGCAGCTACAGGACATGGGAATATTCCCCGCATCTCTATCTCACCAATCTCAAGGTGGTAATGGTTCTTTTTTCAAGAAAGGCTACCCCTCGTGAGGTTCTGTATGGAAATAGGAAAATTGAAAATGCTGATTATGCTAACTTAGCCTTATACACATAACTAGCTATGGTGGGAAGGGTTTATTGAATACGAATGTTGAGTTGATCTCCATTTCACGTCAGACTAAATATATTTTGTCTGTAATTTGAAATGAAATAAATGAAATGAGAAATGCCTTTATTAAATAGAAGAAGCTAGGGCTATTAACCCTCTCAACCACTCAACCTCATATTGTATGCAGTAAATTTATAGTACTTAGATACAATTGCGGTAAATGATTAAGTTATACTTAAAATATAAAATAACAAAATTGGTTAGCCGATACAAAATTAAATGAGCTTAAAGTAAAAAATATATTAATTGAAACGAATTCAAAACAAAATACAAAAGAAAATTATATATATATATATATATATATATATATATATATATATTGTAATAAAAACAAAAATATCAAAATGAAGAACAAGAAGACACATTCAAACACTCTAACACATGGACTGGTCACAGACCACAACAAGCAGCACCACCCGTCACCCCCACAGGCCCCTTCCCCCCAGCAACAAGCCCCTAATCCCCGCCCCGAAGCGTGCACAGTCCTCAATATGTACATCTAATATAATCAGGGAGAGCTTTCCAAAGGCGACAAGCCTGAACAGTAAAGGACCCATTAAAAATTGTTGGTCTATGAATTGAAATTGATAGTAACGTGGCTCCCCTTCTTTGGGTCGTTCACTAATATCAGAGAGACATTTGAAATGATCGGACAGTTAAACAGGATAGTTTTACCCTCCGCTTAGTGTAACGTCTGATGTCCGACGCTGGAATCTGGAGTCAACGTTCGTCTGAAGAGATTCCAAACATTGCATTCATTGTTATAATCTATATGTACGTATATAATGTTTAGGATGTGTGGCTAACATCCTATAATATTTCGTCCAAGCGATCCTCATACGGATGCAAATCATTGTAAATTTCAAAATAACACGAAACTAAAATAATTACTGAAAACATTAAATCTGATATCATACACTACGCACTCAATGCAATATCTAGAATTTATAAAAATCTTTATGGTGATATATTTACAAGTTGGCAAAGGAGAAACTGAATATAATTTTGAATTATTCGATATAATAAAGAATTTCTAAACAGTAATTCAAATGTGAGTACCTGAAGGTAGAAAATATAAGGTAACGCGCGGTCATTCACACAAAAAAATAATTCGGAATGAATCGTGAAATGACTCTTTAGCACACAAAGAAAGGGTGCACATCATCGTTCTGTACAAATATTCAGTATCAGCCATAGCAGTAAAGTGACTACATTAAGTGAAAGTGACATTGCTGTGTCTCACAAAGGCATGACTGTACGACAGTTTACATTTTACTTTTCTAATGAGTAAATGTTTTTTCTTTAATATTTTGTCAATTTTCTTTAAAAATGGTGTTTATGAAACTTATCACAGCATTAGTAGCATGAAAATTATTAATTCTGTTATAATTCAGCACACAAGTACACATTAGTTCATAACGAATTACCTAAACTCGTGATACACAATGACATACTCATCGTGCATATTGTGTGCTGAGGCTACCCTTGAGCCACAAGAGATCGTGGTGAAAAATCCCATAACATAATCGTGAAAACCTGCTAACATAATTTATTGAACTTTTTATGAGAATATCTTGACAGTTACAAATTCTGTAACATTACAGATCAACATTAGAGTTTCATAAAGGTCCTGTAGTGGCGATCATGAAATGTCGGTGAGTGCTGCAAAGTACAGCTCGGTTTATAGAGCGTAGTGTCCCGTCAGGCCGTGAAAATCTTCAAATACAAAAATATTATAAATTTTTTAAATTTAAATTTTCGTCCCAATTAAAAGTTTTACAATAATATCGTTGAGGTATTCTCCTAGGGTGTTTAATAACCGATTGTGGAAAGACCATCAATCGCTATTGCAGTCGCTTATGAGCAAGCATCTCCTGTACTAATGAACCAACACAACGGAGTGTCGATGATCACGACGCGACGTAATAGTAGAGAATTTATAGCATGACCGGTGACTTCAAGATGCGCCGTAGGCAAAGACGGAACTAAAGTGGTGGGGGGTGGAGCGTCTCAGTCTGTTGCCGTATTTAGCCTTGTGAACTTCGGTCTCCAGTCTTCTATACGTGCCGCCCAAAAAACATTCGCTTGTGCCAATTCACGAGTTGTAATACAATTTGTGAATTAATTGCGTTGTGCTCATTACGTTTTAAGTAAAGAGTTTGAGATGGATCATAATGTAAAAAGTAAAAATTGGAGGTAGAAAGGTTATACACGGCCAAGCAAGAGAAGTGCTTCCCATTTTATGAAACGGGAAGCAGAAATCAACACACTTATAAATTTGAAGAAAGTTCAACAGCGTGTCGTAGAGGCAACTGGAATTTCTGAAAGTACGCTGAGACGAATTTTGAAGGAGGAAAAAAATAAGTCCAATTGGCAATTCTTTTAGTACGCCCAACAAAGTAAGAAACGCAAACATACTAGTAATCTGGATAATTTTGATTTGGGTGTAGTTCGAAGAACAATAAATAATTTTCATCGACAACGGGGTTTTGTTATGTTAACTATTGCGTGTGGATCGTTGGCGTTATTGTTATTTTAAGTATACATCATTAAATTAACTTGATACAAGTTGGTAGATAAAACTGAGTTTTTTCTTATTCTACTGTGTATATTGACAAATTAGTTTAACCAGTTTTATATTAATTTTTAATTTAGCAGCTAGGCTATGTCAGTTGAAAATTTTGTAGTGTATAATTGTATCTACTATCGTAAATCCTGAAGCTTACACGGTTAGTATATGATAAATGGAATTGTAATGACTAACAAAGCGTAACAATTACAATTCTGAACTGTTGTCGTCGTTGGAGATCAAGAATAATATAAATTCCTACCCTTTCCCAATTTATGAGAAACCCTTTCTTACCACCAGGTATCTCTACTGCGAACTCATTAAGAAGGGTGAGCTATGAACACAATTTCGGCAGAACATAGTCATTGTTAAGATCACGTACATCCGGTCCAAATATTTCCAAGATTTCCTGTATTGAATTCCCCATCATAAAAGTCCGTCGCCGTAACTTCAAAAGAGTCTAGAAATGTTCAAATATTCTCAAGGTCTCCTATACTAACTTGCTCATCATAAAAGACCACCGTGGTAAGAACATAAGGGTCTAGAAATGTTGGCAAACACTACAATATTCGGCTCCCGCCACCACTTTGAGCCGGGAGCCGAAAACTCTCAGTAGGGTTAGTAGCACCGTATTCACTCCCCTACTTTAGATTGTGCCCCCACGCGCTCAAACTCCTCCACTCCTCACGCGCATCCCACCGGTCATGCTATAACTTCCCTAGAGTAACGTGATGAAAGAGTCGAAGCACAGAAACCTACTGTAGGCGAGTCACGAGAAGACCCCTAGCAGCCGTGTATTGTAGTGGTATCACCTTATTTTGCAGGCACTCGTCAGTAATTACGTCTACAATAGTAGTGCACACGAGTCTCAAGAGAGGTGATTAGCGTTTTGAATTTGTCGGTGTGCAAAGAAGTCAGGGGGTCTTCTCGTGACTCGCCTACAGTAGGTATCAAGTTTAAAGTCTCTAGAAACTATCAAGAGATTTCACGCATGTAGACAGGTATACAGATTTACCTCTGACTTTAAATCTATAATGTACCAAGTTTCAAGTCTCTAGAAACTATCAAGAGATTTCACACAAGTAGACGGGTATGCAGATTTACCTCTGACTTTAAATCTATAAGGTTCCAAGTTTAAAGTCTCTAGAAACTATCAAGAGATTTCACACAAGTAGACGGGTATGCAGATTTACCTCTGACTTTAAATCTATAAGGTTCCAAGTTTAAAGTCTCTAGAAACTATCAAGAGATTTCACACAAGTAGACGGGTATGCAGATTTACCTCTGACTTTAATCTATAAGGTACCAAGTTTAAGGTCTCTAGAAACTATCAAGAGATTTCACACAAGTAGACGGGTATACAGATTTACCTCTGACTTTAAATCTATAAGGTACCAAGTTTCAAGTCTCTTTGACCTACCTATCAAGAGTCGTGGCATAAACGGCCAGACGACAGACATATGGACTGTCCTGTAACCTTTTGACCATGAAATAAAACTAAGGGCATCTTTGTACCAAGTTTCGACTCTGTACTTCCTTTATATCAAGAGTCATAACACAGACGAGCAAAGGGACAGCCAGGTAGACAGGCGGACTGCCCTTTTTCCTTTTTTGACCTTAAGGCCAATAAAATGCTTTCTTTGACCAAAAGGAACCAATTTACCAAGTCACGTCTTTAGGATCTTTCTTTCAAGAGATGTCGCACAGAAAGTCGGACGACACATTTCAAGAAGACTCTGCGTCCTTAATAATTTGCACTGAAGAACGATATGTAAACACATGACGTCTAGATGTGAAGGCAATCTATTGTTTACAGGATGTATGTACTGTGTTGAACTTCAGAGGTTTTTCACCGGCCCAGATAGTGCCAATAGGAACTAAGTACTTAGCCAAATTTTGAAAAAAAAACATACATCTAATATTTTAGCAGAAGTCACTGAACCTTTAGCAAATTCTGTAACAAATACATTTTGCATTGTTTCGTTACCGTATAATTTTGTTACTTATAAATCTAAACATCCTGAAACAAGACTTTAGACAGGTATTGAGATTGTTCGCAATAAGGACAACACACTGTCTAGTATCTTAAAAGGTCGATTAGTAAATATCAAAACCTCAAGAACTACTCATCTAACTCCATTAAATTACCATCGACATTTATATTACTCGACATATTCTCACTGAAATGAGGTTCTACTATGACTTCAGACAGCAACTTCTGCAACGGCCTGAAACAAATTAAAATTTAAAAGTCGTCTAAAAGACGTTACTTTTTCTCAGAATTGTCTAGGACGCCTACAACGCACCCATTGTAATGTAGAGAAGGGAGTACAACGCTGCGGGTTACAGCTAGTAATACAGTATCTAGTCTGTCTGGTTACACTTTTGTTGAGTGCAGTGAACCCGTGAAGAATGCTGTCCAAAATCATTAGAAGTTTTTGTGTGAATCGTTCCAATATTGTTATTGTTATGATACACATTCCTTACTGTACAAACAATAATTCGCTGGAACCACAAAGAATTATTGGAAACAAACATTGCCAATGCAAAAAATATTAGCATGCGATAAAATGTATAGTCCACCGTGACACCGATGTTGCTCTGTGTGGAGGAGAGCCCAGTTAGATCGTTGTGCCAGGGTAAACACCGGGAAATGTAAATATTTTGTTGTTACTCCCTTTCTCCTATTTGTTTTATGCGATGAAATAAATTTTGTGCAATTTAGAGTTTATTTTGTTTGTGTGTAGTACTTTCCGGCTTCATTCAAATATAAATACTTTTTCATAGTAATACATGTGTTAATATGGTCTCTCTCGGGAACCAAACAGAGTCTTTGTTTAAAACGTAGATTGATGATAACGCGATTGTGGGTATTTGAGAGCGTTATATATTTTCCAACTGTTAATACGTTCATTAGAGAACAGAATGGTATGTACACAAAATAAGTCATATTTAGAGTCAATATTAATATTATCTGTTGGTACTTTGGTATGAACCGGAAACCACTACCTTTTTGACAGTTTTTCTTACCGGGGACCTAAAAATCTGCGTTATTAGAAGTAATAATGCAGATTTTATAAATAACGGACTTTATTTGACTTAAAGTAAAAATTACGTTATTATGATGATCGGGTCTTGTTTTCTGCTTTCCAAAAGAAACGATATCGCCAAGGAGACCATCCTATCCCTATCTACTATTTATTAATAAGTAGGTTTAGATTAGGGTATCATAAATATGTTATCCATAAATACTTTAAATTTGCAGTACCAAAGTTAAAGATAACTTTTACGAACGCTAACGTAATCTGAGCTTGAATTTGGCTACTATCTCGAGGGATGTTTTTCTGTTCCCGCCAGAAGAGCGGGGTGGCGCCAAAGGCGTTATCTAAGCCCGCACTGATGTCCAGGGGCATTCCCGATCGGTACTTTCCCGACCTCAGATCACGTTCCGGATCGTCCAGCTTTTCCGACGTCAGATCACGTTGGACGATCTGGCACGTGAGCTGAGGTCGAGAAAGTACGCATCGGAAATGTTCCTCCCCATCAGTGCGGAGTTCGGTTGTGGCGAAAAAAAAGAAACGATCCCCGAGATAGTACCTAAATTCAAGCTCAGATCACGTGAGTGCTCTTTAACTTTATTTATAAATATGAATGCGTATGCATATATTTAACTATTATGTAATCTAATAAGAAATGGTGGATAGGAACAGAGTGGCCTCTTTCTCGCCAGCATCGCTTCCTTTTGGGACGCAGAAAACAAGAACTGTTCGTCATTAAGACGTAATTTTCACTATAATAAAAATAAAGTCTATTATTTCTTATAATGTAGTTTGTTTAGGTCCCCAGTAAGAAAAACTCTTCCAAAAGTAGTGGGCTCAGGATAATACCAAGGTACCGATCCAGGAAGTATTACAAAAATTGATGATACATTTAAAATTTACTCATTAAAAAAAAAAAATAAACAACTGAGATATTCATTTACAGGTAGGTTTTTATGTAATTTCTAATAAATAAAATATGTGTTCATTTATTTACATTAGGTAAAAGGAAATAAAACTGTAACAGGAGTCACCAACACAAAACACTACACCGCATTCATGAATCATAAAAACAACATTCATGAGTGTCGTCATCAGCTCACAATGTTGTAACAAAGGTTTTGTGCAACAATTTAACTAATGAGATGGAAAAATTATATCCCTAGATTTTTTTTAATTATCAAGGTTAAAACAGCTTTGGAATGATAGCTATTTAGGTACCTTAAAGTAATAAATGTATACTACAATAAAACCATTGGTGTCAGATTGCAGATGTTGCTGGAGATGGAGACATCGTAGTGGAATTGGTTGAGTTTAATCAAGCTTAAGTTTAAATGAATAAAAAGTCTTTTATAAATCATTTTTTACTTTAGGTTCTTTTGAATTTATTATGTTACCTTGACATAGTCATCACACATACTTAAACTGTTAGGTCTACTCTTAATACAAATGTAGCAGTAGTCACTATTTTCCAGTAATAGGACTGAAGTTTTGATGAAGAATTTCAAAGTTTTTATTGTAAATAGCAGCCACCTGTAGTAACCCACCAACTAGTTAGGTTCTAGTTTAATCCTTCTACTATTTTGCCTATGTAAGTACAATACATCATAATGAAATGAAATGACAGGTGTATTTTTGTGTTCCAGATGATCGACATCAGAGCAATTCCTCTCATTAACGATTGACATAATCGAAGAGTATATCATACATTGTTTTATGGAAAACTTGTATTTCTGACACGTCTATTTTTTGTGTTCCAGATGATCGATATCAGAGCAATTCCTACCATTAACGATTGACATAATCAAAGAGTACATCATACATTGTTTTATGGAAAACTTGTATTTCTGACGGGTCTATTTTTTGTGTTCCAGATGATCGACATCAGAGCAATTCCTAGCATTAACGATTGACATAATCAAAGAGTATATCATACATTGTTTTATGGAAAACTTGTATTTCTGACGGGTCTATTTTTTGTGTTCCAGATGATCAACATCAGAGCAATTCCTAGCATTAACGATTGACATAATCAAAGAGTATATCATACATTGTTTTATGGAAAACTTGTATTTCTGACGGGTCTATTTTTTGTGTTCCAGATTATCGACATCAGAGACATATTGCGAGCACCGACGATTGACATGATGAAAGATGTTTACATCGTACAGTGTCTCATGGAAACTGACCTCTATAAGCTGCTAAAGACACAAGTAAGTCGTAATTAATAGTGAACTGACTGGCCAAGTTAAAGAACTATACTAAGTAACACTTTATTGTTAGGTCATATTTTTTGCTACAATAATAATAATACAGTGTGTTTGCAAAAGAATATATTTATTAAACTTTTAAGACATACGAATATGAAACTTTACACACATATCTACAAACCTCTCAAGTTCAGATTACAGATGTTCAATATGTCCTCCCTACTCGAGCGTGTCCTTCGTCACTGATGTTATAGCAGCACAGATCCAGCTCTGTGGGAGTGGTGGTACATAGACGTTGTCACAGAGTGTCAGATCCGGTGACCGTGGACAAGCTAAGTCGCCAGCTCTTTGACAACCAATCCAACGGTTCAGTAGAGTTTCATTCAGATATTCACACACTCGGCGACTCCAGTGAGGGGGTGCCCCATCTTGTTGAAAAATGAAGTTTTCTTTGGGCAACTTCGGAAACAACCAGTTTTGTAACCTATCAAAATACTGCTGACCATTAACCGTGTTTCCATCAAAGAAGGATAGGCCATAAACAGATATCGCGCAAAACACGTTGACTTTGAGTGAATCTCGTACATGTTCAGTGGCTGCATGTGGATTCTGTAAGTCCCAAATTTGAACGTTGTGTTTGCTTACCTGATCACTAATGTGAATAGTTGCTTCAATACTGAACATGATGTCCTGTGCGAAAGTGTTATCGTTGTCAATAGCATCAAGTATCTCGTTACAAAATGTCATATGTCATCGTGACACAGAGCTTCTTAACAGCTGTAACTTGTACAGCTTCATAACCAACCAACATCTCAAAACACGCTAAATTGTTGTTGTTGGTGTGAAAGCAGTTTGAATTCGTGCAACGTGCAACACAAATGACCAGGACTTTTTTCTTTATATACACATCAAACTGTCGATACCATCTGTGAATGTTTCACCAATTCGGATTTCAGACTGATGTGGATTCCAGGAGTCAAGTCTGTGACAGCATCAAATTTTTGATGCTGCACTAAGTGGACGGTGAGATGGAGTTAAACTCAACATTCACATGAATCCATGAAATCGACCCTTCCAAACATAGCTATGTTATGTGTATTACATTACGTTCCGGATATTTTTACAAAGTCATAGACTGTACCATCGAAGTTGGATTTTTTAACGCGTCCTTCTCTCAATCATCCTAAGTGTGAAAGGTAATGTTCGGTAGTAATTTGTTATAACTATGATGCATAAACCAACCTTTACAGTGTTAAGTAAAAATTGTGTGTACATATACAGAGCAAGAGTAAAATGTCTGGAAACAACTAAATATTATTTTTAATTACTGTACTTCAATACTATAAAATTCAACATTTTCAACATTCAAAGTGATATATTTTAGGTTAGAGTGATTCCTAAAACATTTATCTAATTCAAAATGGCAGTCGTTTTTAAGTACCAATGTTCATCTTATTCCAACAGTCGCTATTTAGAAATGAATAGTTTATGAAGTGTGATTTGCTGTATTATGTTCGTATAATGAAGACCTTTATAATTATATTAGTAATAATTAATTATATTAGTAATAATTAATTATATTAGTAATAATTAATTATATCGATATTAATTATATTTGATTCATATTGACTTAGGCTTGCATTTAAGATTTTCATGACTACGTTTCCCCAATTTTGTTGCGTTATTGCAATTGCATAAACAGACAGTTAAGTTAGCAGTATAACGTTGTGCAAAGTTTTTAGATTTTATCTGCTATAGTTTAAAAAAATATTAAGGTTTCTAGACATTTTGTATACTCTGTATATATATCACAGCATTGCTATTCTAAAACCAGAATACGGCATTACCACTCCGTGTGGGTGGAGAGATAGACGATATGGGTTTAATAACACCAGCCAACAGGGTAATGGAATAATTTAGCAATTCCAAACCGTTAGATTGCGAGAAGGAATATCAGAATGAAGGCAATATTCGGAAAGGAGAACCTTGGTCAAGCAGCCTTAACCAGTACACAATTTGTTGATTTGATAAACTGGAAATTAATATTTAATGTTTTTTACGGATTACTCACGTTTTTGTAATCAAGAAGTAATCAGCGTACAGTTGTGTCAAATCACAGATATTTTTACATTCCTTAAAAAACTCTATTATGCTCCTCTGATACTGAAAATTAATAAATGTTTAAAATATTTGCACTCTGGAAATGTCTTCATTATTGATTTTGTGAACACTCTTAGATAGCTAGCTCAGAGACAGTTTTAATTATTGGTGAATAGTGGGAAAGTCTACAGGATACATGTATAGGTTCTGGACGTACCTAAATGAAACAAGAGAATTAAATTTTCATTACTTTGGCCAAAGGTGTGTTTGAGTTAAATTGCAAACTTTGTACAATTTTATTGATGACTACTCATGTAGCAATAATTTCTGAACTGTTTGTAATGCGTTCACTCATCGTCTTACAAGGTTACTAAAATCTGTTGCCACTTCGAATGTTATATAGTTGGTGCTATATCTAGCAGCAAATGAATGAAAAAATGTTACAGAAAACTATTAAATACATGTCATATTTAATAAATTCTAATAATAATAAAAAATTTCACAATTTTAAATTTAATTCATAAAAATGAGGTAACTACTGTAAGATAAAAATGGATTAAAACTCTGAACTAAAGATTTAGTATAGTAGTCCTATACATGCTTTAATAATCAGAGCTAGTTTTTCTGGGAAAAAAGGAGAAAAAAAACAGCCACTCTATCCCCAAGTAAACGCAAGGTCTTTTCTCTGGAAAGTCAAAGCTCCTAGTCAAACAATAATAGACTAAAGTGAATCAAAAATCCTTATCAGAAAGATGAATATACTTAGGGATCTTTGAGACCCAAATAGGTTATATACCATTTACCCCTCATGTAAAATTCAACAGGGACATCTTTGAGCCATCCTCTTTTGGACAATGAGGTAGATTATACTATCCTTAAAGTTTACTATTTTCTATTTGTTTTTTCCTAATTACTTGTTTATTGCTAAGTTATTTTATATACCAGTCTGTTTTACTTGTATAAAATGTTGAAGATCCTTAATTACTTATAACTAATAAATATTGTCTTTGTCTCTCAGAGGCTTAGTAATGACCACATCTGCTACTTCCTCTACCAGATACTGCGTGGCCTCAAGTACATCCACTCAGCCAACGTGCTTCACAGAGACCTCAAGCCCAGCAACCTGCTACTCAATACCACTTGCGACCTCAAGGTAAGACGAGTAGTGTCTTTGTCTTGCAGAGGCTTAGTAACGACCACATCTGCTACTTCCTCTACCAGATACAACGGGGTCTTAAGTACATCCACTCATCCACTCAGCCAACGTGCTTCACAGAGACCTCAAGGTAAGACGAGTAGTGTCTTTGTCTTGCAGAGGCTTAGCAACGACCACATCTGCTACTTTCTCTACCAGATACTGTGTGGCCTTAACACTCCACTCAGCCAACATGCTCCACAGAGACTGCCAAAACCATAAAAATATCTCCTTGATATCCAGCTCCAAGCAGGCTGAATCACAAGAAAAAGTCATAAAGTTAAACTGTTATTATTGGTGCCAAAGGGCTTGATTTAACAAGTTGACTTAGTTTTGGCCTGTTACTTTTATCCACACACAAAATTATTGGTTTGCCTCAATTACTTTTAGGTAGAGAACATTATCTTCATTACATATTATGTTAGTTTCATTCTATTTCACTTGATTACTTTCAAAACAGCAATTTAGTGAATATTTATCTTACCTTTGTGTTTCCCACCAAAGGAACATGTTATACAGTGTTATCATAAAAGAATGCTGTGATTTCGAACGTGGTTTAAAGAAAAACTGAATTATTTATAGTTAAAGTTATTTATTCATCTAATTTGTCGTCTCAAACAGTTTTGTACATAATTAATTAATTTCAATATGTGCGGCCTTAGTTGCTTGACAAATGTCCAAACGATACTCAACTTCTCTCCAAACCTTTGTTAACATTTCTTTAGTTATGCTTGTCATTGCTTTATTAATCTTGTGTTTTAAGTTGTTCAGATTACGACTTTTTGTAATTAAACAAAATTTGTTATGTCCTCCTACAAGAAAAAATCACAAAGTGTCAGGTCTGGACTCCTTGGAGGCCACAGCATAGTCCTTGCCGGCCTGTCCATCGATCTCCAAATGTTTCGTTCAAAGCATCCGTGAGCCATGCACTGAAGTGTGGGGCAGCGCCATCATGTTGGGAGTGAAGTTTATTAATATTTTTGAGTTTATCTATCTGGGGAAAGCAATAATTGGTTAACTTGTCAAGATACACAAATCCATTAATTGTTTTTTCAGCAAAATATAAAGGCCCTATTACGCAATTTTTTATTACAACACACATTAACTTTAGGTGAATCATGTTGTTTCCCATCAATTACGTGTGGGTTTTCAGAGCCATATATTCGTGAATTGTGTCTGTTAACACATCGATTCACATGGAAAGTAGCTTTGTCTGTAAAAATTATATATCATCTAAAAATGATTTGTTTTCAATTATTCTGTCCAACATTTCAACAGCGAAATTGTAATGGTTTACACAATCATTGGGTTTTTTAATTCCTGCAGTATCTGAACTTTATTAGCGTATAATTTGAGTTTTTTATGTAAAAGTTAGTTTTAACACTGTTGTTTTTGGAATACCTAATTCAACACTTCAACGAGGGATGGGCTTCCCAGGGCTTCTAATTGCCAAATGTTTATTTACCAACTGTTCCGTCTGATACACCTGGTCTGCCGGTTGATTTCTGTTTCTTAACTGATCCAGTTTCTTCGAATTGTTTAAAACCAACAATTGTTATGTTATTTTTGTGTAGTGGATCTCTTCCAAATTCATGTCAGAAAGCATGTTGAACTAAAACTACGGATTTTAATTCAGCCAACAATAAAACATACTTTGCTTTATTTTTATCTGATAATAAGGTAACTCACTAAACTCACCGCAACAACAATACAAGAACTGATTTTGAGGTTAGAACAGCTTATAAACAAACTTTTGGATCAGAGGCATTCAAAGATACCAACCATTATAACATCTAGAAATTTCATGGAGCATACTAGGGATTGATATTTGCGGCAGTGTTGCAATCCTGGGGGTTGATCCCACGAATTTTGAATTTTGTTTCTTTGTATGTGTATGAATGTGTGCCTGCGTGCAACTGTATGGAAAGTTGAGTGAATGGATTTAGTTTTTAAGATAAATTCTGTCAAAAATAGGTACGACTAATGTAATACAATGTAATATATATTGTCAACGCAATAAATATATTCTATTCCCTACTGTCTTCCTACGAATTACTGAAACCGCACCATTCTTTTATGATAACCCTCCTGAATGCTATTTGTTAGTTTGATTTGAACAAGACTTTGCATGAGGGTGTTTTGTATTCAAATGATTTAATGATATATTTTCTACCTGCCCTCCTAATTTTCTGTGATAATCTTAGCACATAAACTGTTGACATATGTTGACTTATAACTAAGTTGTGTAGCCAATCTCACCTCATCACATTTGTGTGATAAAGACAGCTGAAATGCAGAAAAGAGGACATTGTACAAGATATTACAGGATAATGGGTACAATACCACACAGATTATGGAAGTTAGGTGGAATATTTTATGTTATTTTGGTTCTTATAATAATTAAATATTGTTATGAACCGCACCATTGTACCAAATTCCTAGTGTGTAATTAAGTCAATACAGTTTTACGATAGAAGACAAGATAAGGGTTGAATCAACATAATTTTTAGGAAGTATTAAATGAGTTCGACTTGAATGTGTTGAAATCTGTTTCAGATCTGTGACTTTGGGCTGGCGAGGGTCGCTGACCCGGACCATGATCACACCGGGTTCCTCACAGAGTACGTCGCCACCAGGTGGTACAGGGCTCCAGAGATCATGCTTAACTCGAAGGTGTGTGTTCAAACTCAGGAGGGTTCACTTCTGGCTGCTTCATACCTTCCAGTTCAATCCACACTGAGAACAGCAAAAACCGGTGTGTCACTTAAATCTGGGCAACCTCACGGATGTCCAGGAGTGGCACATCACTGACCGCAGATGTCGAGATTCTGGGGTGCAAGGGTAATTTGATAGGTGTAGTCTACTGCGGGAGATTTTGGAGTTTGTGGGGTTCGTTCCATAAGAATCAAAGGTTCTAACCTATACACAAGGGTGGCATCCCATTCTTCCAAGGAGACATGACTTGAGATTAGTGCTCTAAATTCTCCCTCATGGATCTCGACAGAAGATGGCCCCTACCCCCGACCTTACCCATCCAAAGTATCTTGTCACTTTTGAAGCAGCGCAAAGGTCGTTATAGGACTATGTACATTTCCTAAGCTTCTTGTCCTGAGAGAGAAAAAAACTGATATGTTCACCAGCCAATGTAAAATGCTGTGGTGCTAATGTGAATTTGACAACCAGTGAACTAGTCAGAGTCTCTATCTTCTACCTGGGGGAATGTGCAATTTGGACATACCAGATCAGTGTGCAGGTAGCTTTTTTATAAATAATGCTTGTCCTTTGTGTTAATCACAGAGCTTTGTTGGAGATATCTTACATTTCCTATTCAAGCGTTGAAATCTGCTATCTTTTTTATACTGAATATTTGTTGACATAGCAAACATTTGCCTGTCCACAAACGGATCATACCATCAGAAAACATCAAATGATGGTAGCTCAACAATATATATAAGAAATTTATTTTGTATATATTGTTCCTTTTTTTTCAAGAAGCTGAGAAATCTCTCATGTGTTCCTAGTCCTAAAAGGATCATTTTACCCTGCTTCCGAAGTGACAGGATATTCAGGATGAGTAAGGTTGGGGGTAGGGGCATCCTTCTTTTGGTATCTATGAGGAAGGATTGTGGGCATTATGCACCATAGAAGAGGGGAAGTCAACTCTGTACAAGCCTCTCCAGTCAAAACTGGCAGAGATTCAGCCCAACTGTCTTTAACACTTAGAGAAACCCACCAACTCCAAGGGCGATTCTTCCCAGTATACTAGACCTTTTGACTATCCTTGCACCCCAATATCTCGACATTTGCAGTTAGTGATGTGCCGCTTCTGGACATCCACAGCATTGCCCAGCTTTAAGTGACATAGATTTTGCTTTACCCAGTGTAGGTTCAATTGGACGGGTTCATTGTACTACCAAACTTTCTGAAAGACTCGAAACAAAACCACACATTAACTTGCCATTGAAACAAAAATGCAAAGTTTATTACTTGAATTAGTTCTTAAGTAATTAGAACACCTTCTTTTAGGGTATCTTTTATAAGCCGTTTTAGTGTACATTTCTCTCACTATGTCATTAACCTGGTAAAGATCCCTGATCTCTCTGTTGTGTTTTTTCTTCCATTCACCTTGTTTATTGTCCATTCTCCTCTATTCTGTTTGCTTTGTAAAATCATATATTAATAATTCAATTTGCAGTACGTTACACCTACGTATTTTATTATAAACGTACTTCATTTGAAATTATGGGAATGTTTGCAACTCTTTCTTTTAATTGAATGCACTTTTTAATATCAATCATTTTTATTAATTTAAAAGTGAATTGTATCTAGCATGAATTTCACAGGGTTCAACTATAAGACTATTGTTTCTTTGTTACATTGAGGTATTGCCTGGATTGGATTCTGATAATTTTTTAATAACGTTTGTCTTTATCTATATTGTATAGATATAATGATAAAGAGAAATATTCTTTAGTTTTAAAAATGCTTGCAACCAGAAATTAATAATATTAATAATCTCTTATCAAATTTGTCAAGGCTAATTTAATTAAATTTTTCATCAAATCTAATAAATAGATGAAATTAATAAAAGTACACATATTGTGCCTGGTAAAGTTAATTCTATACTGTTTGTCTTGTAGAAAATTAACAAACTGGTAGTCTGGAAACTTTAAATATTGTACATAGGTTCACTCACATTTCACGTTTATAAAGCTACATAAAAAAAAAATGTATATATATATATATATATATATATATATATATATATATATATATACACACACACTTTGTGTAAATATATATAAAGTAATATCCTTGAAAAAAAATGGGTATGAAGTGTACTAAAGGTCGAGTTGAGACATTTTACAAAAGATTTATTTGAAGATCTAAACATTATGACTATCGATAAACTTTAAATTTTACCAATATATCGATTTTATCATATAAAATTAACCTTTTGTTTCCATTTCAGGCTATAGTATAAATGTGCAACACAGCATTATTTTTCTTTGCAGTTTACTAATTACAGCATTGCGCTAGTTTGAGAAAAGGCGCCTACCTTCTGTAAATATAATCTAAAAAAATGTGTCAGCGAATGCACAAACATTATAATGTATTTGTTTTGTACAGGGGTATACCAAATCAATAGACATCTGGAGTGTGGGCTGTATACTGGCAGAGATGCTGTCCAACCGACCGATATTCCCGGGGAAACACTATCTTGACCAACTGAATCACATCCTGGGTGTGTTAGGATCTCCGACTCAGGAGGACTTGGAATGCATCATCAATGAGAAGGTGAGTTAGATATCTGGAATTTGGACCATATCCTGATAGAGATATTGTCCAAGCAACTAATATTCCATGGTTGAGCACTGCTCAGGACCAGGCAAATCACATCCTGGGTGTGTTAGGATCTCCGACTCAGGAGGACTTGGAATGCATCATCAATGAGAAGGTGAGTTAGATATCTGGAATTTGGACCATATCCTGATAGAGATATTGTCCAAGCAACTAATATTCCATGGTTGAGCACTGCTCAGGACCAGGTAAATCACATTCTGGGTGTGTTAGGATCTCCGACTCAGGAGGACTTGGAATGCATCATCAATGAGAAGGTGAGTTAGATATCTGGAATTTGGACCATATCCTGATAGAGATATTGTCCAAGCAACTAATATTCCATGGTTGAGCACTGCTCAGGACCAGGTAAATCACATTCTGGGTGTGTTAGGATCTCCGACTCAGGAGGACTTGGAATGCATCATCAATGAGAAGGTGAGTTAGATATCTGGAATTTGGACCATATCCTGATAGAGATATTGTCCAAGCAACTAATATTCCATGGTTGAGCACTGCTCAGGACCAGGTAAATCACATTCTGGGTGTGTTAGGATCTCCGACTCAGGAGGACTTGGAATGCATCATCAATGAGAAGGTGAGTTAGATATCTGGAATTTGGACCATATCCTGATAGAGATATTGTCCAAGCAACTAATATTCCATGGTTGAGCACTGCTCAGGACCAGGCAAATCACATCCTGGGTGTGTTAGAACTTGGAATGAATCATCAGTGAATGAGAAGGTGACTTGGATATCTAGATTGTGGGCTCTATACTAAAAGAGTTAGTTATATATCTGAAATTTGTGCTATATGTTTACCAATCAGTTGTCCAACAAGCTATTTTATGTCATAGCGTGTTAGGATCTTTAATAAAAATTCTTGTCATCACATGAATTTTTTATTGGAACATGGATTTTACATGCTTATCTTCATAATTTCCTCTATCTTCAAGTCTGTTGCTCCTTTCAAATCATGTACTATATGTGCCTATTAATAGATTTTATTGTATAGTAAAACATCTAATATGTTTATTTGTAATGGAAGAAAAAATCAAAAGGTAAGTTGTCACTTTTAATTGTTAAATGTGCAATATTCTCTCACATTGCAGTGGTTGAATGTTACAATGATGATATGTCCACTGCAGGCCAGAAGTTACCTGCAGTCCTTGCCGTTCAAGCCCAAGGTCCCGTGGACCAGACTTTACCCCAATGCTGACTCCAAAGCCCTGGACCTGCTAGACAAGATGCTGACATTCAACCCTCACAACCGCATAGTGGTAGAGGATGCTCTCGCACACCCCTACCTGGAGCAGTACTACGACCCTGCTGATGAGGTCAGTCTGTGAAATAGATAAAATCAAATTTTACAAGGTGAACTAATTGTAGGGGTTAATTGTTAAGGGTGAATTATTTTTAACCCTCAACCTTTCATCCCTCAACGTTTTGAAAATTGTTGCTGAAAACAGGAAAGATTGAAATAGGTCTACATATACTGGTCGAAACACCATCGCCCCTTTTTGAAAATGGAATCACTTTAGATGTTTTTAGAAGACATGGGAAGTTTAAAATTAGAGAGATTAATCAATTTGGTAAGTGGCATCAATATATGCCTGAAACACCATTTTTAAACAACCACACTGACATTTCATGTATGTAAAAAGTTTTCTTTTATTTTAGTCTCTATATGATGCAGATCACTTCATTCTCGGACACAGGAGTCAGACACATGGATGTAACGGCAATAATATTGTAACAAACAAGAAGGCGATAGATACTTAGGAGCGATACATTTGATTATGCTACAGATGAATAGTACTTACTGAATTCATTTATCACTATTTGAGAATTTCTAATTATGTTATTTTCAACTTTAATCGGTTTGATATTACTTTTAAAACTTGTGGTTTTCAAAGATTTAGCAATAATTTTCCAATCATTAAAAAAAAATTGTCACTGCTTTTAAATTTTTTTTACAATTTGAATTACTTTCTAGTTAATTTTATCAATATTTCTGAAAAATAATTTCAAATCTGTATATGAATTTGATCTTTGATAAAAATTGTGTATTAAAACCTCAAAACCTTAGGCAGTAGGGACCTTTATTCACCACGGCTTTTCTGATTGCTTAAGTTTTTTTGTGGAAGAAACATGCAGAAAGTAATTGAATCGATTGTTAAATGCAATAAACATTCAACTTCATTGGTAATGCCCCTTTTCGGATATCATCCATCACCAGACTACAATGTAAAATTAAATCCGCTGAATGGCTTCATTTTTGTAGTTAAAATTGCATAACACATAAAACACAACAAACACTCAGTTCACAAATACGCGTTGAAACTTTGTAGGCCTGCAACACACTACACACAAGCAGCTGTGTTGTTTACTACCAACCACAAAAACAAAGTATCCCACATCTAATTTGTGTCGGTCATACAGTTAAAGTGTAATTTTTAACTGTAAATGTTCATTTTGGCCAAAAATTAATGACAATTTGGACTCATTATGTACAAAAAAATCAAACCACAATTACAACAAAGAGGAAAAAACATTAATAGTTACTGGTTTTAGCCTAAGATATTTTTGGTACTCCAGCGATAAAACAGAATATGTAGGCTTAGATTCCCACACCGGTGGATTGGAAGACGTGGTGTGATTGAGTGGCCGGCTCGTTCCCCTGACCTAACTCCGCTTGACTACTTCCTATTGGGCTACGTTAAGGACAAAGTGTATTGAACTCAGCCTACAGATCTGAACGAACTCAGACATAGGATATCACATGAAGCTCAACCTATTCCACGAGAATACATACAAAATGCAGTAGCCGGCTTTTATAACCGGTTAGCACATTGTCAGACGGCCGAAAGGAAACATTTTGAACATCTACTTTTAAATGAGTTCACTAAGTATTCCCCTTAACTTCTAACAGCTACAGTATTAGTTATTTCTTATGTAATAATGGTATTTAACATTTTTTTAACTTTGAACAGTGATTTCTTCCTACTGGATCAACCTTTTGAAGTCCGGTTTGTGGCATTGTTTTCATTTCAACTAGACCTTTAAAATGATGTACAACTCAACATAGGCTGTCATTAAAGATTTTCTTATAACCCCCGACGGGCCGTCCCCCAAAGGTGAAATCTGACCACCATGTACACAGAAAAGTAGCTTACAATTTCCAGTAACGGTATACCAAATTTGGTTGTGATATCTCTTGTCGTTTAAAAGTTATAAAGTCGTCCTAAGACTTAATGGTCACCCTGTATATATATATATATATATTGAGTAAAATCATTTAACGCGATTGATTGTTTTCAGCCAGTGGCAGAGGAACCGTTCAGGTTTTCTATGGAGTTGGACGACTTACCAAAGGAAACTTTAAAACAGTTCATCTTCGAGGAGACTGTGACCTTCAAGCAGAGGGATCAGAATATCTAGTGTGACTCAGGTAACCATGGGACTAGACCATTCATTATACAGAGTGTCCTTAAATTACTCCATAAAACTTCACTAATTGATTTGTCAGGTCAAAATAAGTAAGAAATGTTGCATAAAGTATAGTCCTATATTGCCTAGTTTACAGTTTGTTTTTTTTTATAAAGGTATAAAATTCAAACTTTCCAAAATGTCAAATCTTATTAAGAAATGTTTTGAAATGAAGCTTCAGAAAAATATCATATTGTTTCAAAATGGCATCTGTATAACATTTTCAAACTGTAGTAACTTAAAAATGGGAGGTTTTATTACAAATATATAGGGTAGTGAAATATAGTTCCGTACGCATTAAGTAGTGACGATGTGCCTGTAGCAATACCTATTTATCCCACTGCTCAAGTAAAACACATAGGTTAACTTTTTACTTACAAAAGCTAAAATAATGTTTTTAGTATGGTTTTAAAGCTTAAAAACGTGCCTTCACAACTAACACTGACTAAAGTACCACAATGCATTTTAGAGGTATTTCCTAAGGTGATAAATAAAAAATTTTTCGTTTCCATTTGTGAAGTAACTGTTTTATTCTTAATGTTAAAGTTCCAAAGTACAAAATAAAATAATTTCAAAACAGCATACTTTTAACATTGACTTATGTTGAAACTGTTAATTCACGATCTATTTTGCTGCAACTAATGTTACGACTTGAACTCGCTATGTTCGCGACGATACTGAAATATAACAGCAAATAATCACTTGCAGTAACTTAAACAAGCAGGAGAAAAATAAAAGAAGAACAGGGAAATGTTCTGCAAGGCAAACCGATTCGGACCATTTATATGGGAGGTGTGGTTTGGCCAGCGAGTCGATTTGGGCCTCTTGTACTGAAGAGGGTTAATTTTAGATGAACAATTTGATATCAAGTTTATTATACTATGACAAATAATACTGAGTGCCATTCCTCACTTGAAATACACTAATCAAGTTATTAATGTTGTTTGACTGTTGATTAATAATCAGATGATTGTTGTATTTAACAGATTTACTAACAACTCATTGTCGTAATTTTGAACAGTTATATGAAATTTGTTTGGATGCATTAAATGTTGTTTTCCCGAGTTGGTCTATGAATTTTGCTTTATTTACTTATGTATTATAACCAAATTTTACTTTTGTATTTAGTTTATGACACCACGAGATTGCATATCAAGGTAATATATCCTGCTCTAATACAGACATACTATATTTTTTACATACTTCCAGAGCCATTTATCACTGTGTGATGTTTAGATACATACTTACCTCCAGAGCCATCTATCACTGTGTGATGTTTAGATACATACTTATCTCCAGAGCCATATATCACTGTATTGTTTACATACTTATTTATTCCCAGAGCCATCTATATATAACTGTATTATGTTTACATACTTACTTATTCCCAGAGCCATCTATCACTGTGTGATGTTTAGATACATACTTACCTCCAGAGCCATCTATCACTGTGTGATGTTTAGATACATACATACCTCCAGAGTCATCTATCACTGTGTGATGTTTAGATACATACTTACCTCCAGAGCCATCTATCACTGCGTGATGTTTAGATACATACTTACCTCCAGAGCCATCTATCACTGTGTGATGTTTAGATACATGCTTACCTCCAGAGCCATCTATCACTGTGTGATGTTTAGATACATACTTACCTCCAGAGCCATCTATCACTGTGTGATGTTTAGATACATACTTACCTCCAGAGCCATCTATCACTGTGTGATGTTTAGATACATACTTATCTCCAGAGCCATCTATCACTGTATTGTTTACATACTTACTTATTCCCCATCTATATAACTGTATTATGTTTACATACTTACTTATTCCCCATCTATATAACTGTATTATGTTTACATACTTACTTATTCCCAGAGCCATCTATCACTGTGTGATGTTTAGATACATACTTACCTCCAGAGCCATCTATCACTGTGTGATGTTTAGATACATACTTACCTCCAGAGCCATCTATCACTGTGTGATGTTTAGATACATACAGTGTCGCTAAAAAGTTTAGGGACAGGCTTAAAAAAAACACAAATTTCTGACAAAAGTTTGTTTTTAATGGAAACAAATATTTAAATTATACAAAATAGTAAAATGGACATGAATACATACAAATCAGTAATCAATAGGTCCTCCATTAGCTTTATAACATTCTTTGATCCGTTTTGGCATCGAATCAATGAGTGTCAGACAGTCTTCCTTCTTGATACTCCGCCATATCTGTGCCAACATGAACTTCAGTTCAGCTTTGTTCTTGGGTTTGTTCTTCGCTAGACGACTGGCCATGGTATTCCATAAATTTTCTATCGGATTAAGATCCGGGCTTCGTGGTGGCCACTTCAGAACCTCAACATCATGATTACTGAACCATTCTTGTGTGTGTCTTGATTTGTGGCACGGTGCATTGTCTTGTTGAAAGATGTAATTTTCACCAAGCAATTTATTGGCAGATGGTAACATGAATTCTTCTAGAGTTTGACAATATTTAATACTGTTCATTGTGCCTTCAACGAACTGAAGCTCCCCAGGACCCTCACTTGAAATGCAACCCCATATCATTACTGCTTCGCCACCGGCCTGAACTGCAGGCGCTACACATGCTGGTAGAAATTTTTCAGTATTGGTACGTCGTACCCTAACTCTGCGCCTTGGAAATAGTTCAAAACGGCTTTCATCAGAAAACAAAACACGCCGCCAAGCATCTTTTGTCCACCCTAATCGAGCCTTGCACCAAACTTGGCGTGTCTTTTTGGCCTTGTCATTTAACAAAGGTTTGCGGATAGCGTAAAATGATTTCATACCTGCATCTCTAAGTCTGGAACTCACAGTTGCTACACTCACATTGTAACGATCATCATCTTGTTTCATGCTGCTTAGTAAATCAGGTGCACTTGTATTTCGGTCCTTTTTGCTCATCACGAGTAGCTTACGATCCTGCCGAGGCGTGGTTTTACGTGGCCTACCACTCCGCGGGGCATCAATCACGGTACCGGCTAGGTTAAAACGTCGCACTGTATTTTCAACACATGTTTTAGACACATGTAACTTGGATGCAATTGTTCGGTATGAACTACCGGTTTTATACATACCGATAACTTGCCATTTAATGTCCTCGGACACAGATGAGCGGCCCATAATCACAGCTTTAACTTTCACAAAACAGCGAAATAAACAAATCACAAAGAAGATTGCAGTACAACTGTCACAATGGCAGTGTGGAATGCGCGCGCAGGCTTGTTTCACAAAACAACCGCCAGAGGAACAATGACGTGCAGACCGCATGTCTGTAAATGAAGGCGTCTACTTGTAGAAGCGAAATTAAAACTCATATTTTTTGTTATAAAATGTTCGAAAATAAAATTTTATTTGTACCCTGACCAGTTGAGTACAAAATTTATTTGTAACATGACATATTTTTTTAAATGATCATCATATTATAATAAAAGTACTGTGCAAGTTTCATTACAATATGGCAAGCCGTTAAGAAGTTATAAAAATAAAATATCTAAAAAACAAGGTTTTTTTGGCAGTTCCTTAAAATACATTAATGCATGCTTCTTCCACATTTTTGGAGATAAAATATTGAAATTTTGAATAAAAACTTGAATTGATGTCCTTAAAAACAGCCAACAATCAATAGCATTGAGAAATTAGTTAGTTTAGGGCCAACTGTAACATTTCTCTTTCAGACAGGTGTCCCTAAACTTTCTAGCGACACTGTACTTACCTCCAGAGCCATCTATCACTGTGTGATGTTTAGATACATACTTACCTCCAGAACCATCTATCACTGTGTGATGTTTAGATACATACTAACCTCCAGAGCCATCTATCACTGCGTGATGTTTAGATACATACTTACCTCCAGAGCCATCTATCACTGTGTGATGTTTAGATACATACTTACCTCCAGAGCCATCTATCACTGTGTGATGTTTAGATACATACTTATCTCCAGAGCCATCTATCACTGTATTGTTTACATACTTACTTATTCCCCATCTATATAACTGTATTATGTTTACATACTTATTCCCAGAGCCATCTATCACTGTGTGATGTTTAGATACATACTTACCTCCAGAGCCATCTATCTCTGTGTGATGTTTAGATACATACTTACCTCCAGAGCCATCTATCACTGTGTGATGTTTAGATACATACATACCTCCAGAGTCATCTATCACTGCGTGATGTTTAGATACATACTTACCTCCAGAGCCATCTATCACTGCGTGATGTTTAGATACATACTTACCTCCAGAGCCATCTATCACTGCGTGATGTTTAGATACATACTTACCTCCAGAACCATCTATCACTGTGTGATGTTTAGATACATACTTACCTCCAGAGCCATCTATCACTGTGTGATGTTTCGATACATACTTACCTCCAGAGCCATCTATCACTGTGTGATGTTTAGATACATACATACCTCCAGAGCCATCTATCACTGCGTGATGTTTAGATACATACTTACCTCCAGAGCCATCTATCACTGTGTGATGTTTAGATACATACTTACCTCACCTTCAGAGCCATCTATCACTGTGTGATGTTTAGATACATACATACCTCCAGAGCCATCTATCACTGTGTGATGTTTAGATACATACTTACATTAGAGCCATCTATCACTGTGTGATGTTTAGATACATACTTACCTCCAGAGCCATCCATCACTGTGTGATGTTTAGATACATACTTACCTCCAGAGCCATCTATCACTGTGTGATGTTTAGATACATACTTACCTCCAGAGCCATCTATCACTGTGTGATGTTTAGATACATACTTATCTCCAGAGCCATCTATCACTGTATTGTTTACATACTTACTTATTCCCCATCTATATAACTGTATTATGTTTACATACTTACTTATTCCCAGAGCCATCTATCACTGTGTGATGTTTAGATACATACTTACCTCCAGAGCCATCTGTCTCTGTGTGATGTTTAGATACATACTTACCTCCAGAGCCATCTATCACTGTGTGATGTTTAGATACATACTTACCTCCAGAGCCATCTATCACTGCGTGATGTTTAGATACATACTTACCTCCAGAGCCATCTATCACTGTGTGATGTTTAGATACATGCTTACCTCCAGAGCCATCTATCACTGTGTGATGTTTAGATACATACTTACCTCCAGAGCCATCTATCACTGTGTGATGTTTAGATACATACATACCTCCAGAGTCATCTATCACTGCGTGATGTTTAGATACATACTTACCTCCAGAACCATCTATCACTGTGTGATCTTCCAGAACCATCTATCACTGTGTGATGTTTAGATACATACTTACCTCCAGAGCCATCTATCACTGTGTGATGTTTAGATACATGCTTACCTCCAGAGGCATCTATCACTGTGTGATGTTTAGATACATACTTACCTCCAGAGCCATCTATCACTGTGTGATGTTTAGATACATACATACCTCCAGAGTCATCTATCACTGTGTGATGTTTAGATACATACTTACCTCCAGAGCCATCTATCACTGCGTGATGTTTAGATACATACTTACCTCCAGAGCCATCTATCACTGTGTGATGTTTAGATACATACTTACCTCCAGAGCCATCTATCACTGTGTGATGTTTAGATACATACTTACCTCCAAAGCCATCCATCTATCACTGTGTGATGTTTAGATACATACTTACCTCCAGAGCCATCCATCACTGTGTGATGTTTAGATACATACTTACCTCCAGAGCCATCCATCACTGTGTGATGTTTAGATACATACATACCTCCAGAGCCATCTATCACTGTGTGATGTTTAGATACATACTTATCTCCAGAGCCATCTATCACTGTATTGTTTACATACTTACTTATTCCCCCATCTATATAACTGTATTATGTTTACATACTTACTTATTCCCAGAGCCATCTATCACTGTGTGATGTTTAGATACATACTTACCTCCAGAGCCATCTATCACTGTGTGATGTTTAGATACATACTTACCTCCAGAGCCATCTATCACTGTGTGATGTTTAGATACATACTTACCTCCAGAGCCATCTATCACTGTGTGATGTTTAGATACATACTTACCTCCAGAGCCATCTATCACTGTGTGATGTTTAGATACATACATACCTCCAGAGCCATCTATTCCTGTGTTATGTTTAGATACATACTTACCTCCAGAGCCATCTATCACTGTGTGATGTTTAGATACATACTTACCTCCAGAGCCATCTATCACTGTGTGATGTTTAGATACATACTTACCTCCAGAGCCATCTATCACTGTGTGATGTTTAGATACATACATACCTCCAGAGCCATCTATCACTGTGTGATGTTTAGATACATACTTACCTCCAGAGCCATCTATTACTGTGTGATGTTTAGATACATACTTACCTCCAGAGCCATCTATCACTGTGTGATGTTTAGATACATACTTACCTCCAGAGCCATCTATCACTGTGTGATGTTTAGATACATACTTACCTCCAGAGCCATCTATCACTGTGTGATGTTTAGATACATACTTATCTCCAGAGCCATCTATCACTGTATTGTTTACATACTTATTCCCCATCTATATAACTGTATTATGTTTACATACTTACTTATTCCCAAAGCCATCTATCACTGTGTGATGTTTAGATACATACTTACCTCCAGAGCCATCTATCACTGTGTGATGTTTAGATACATGCTTACCTCCAGAGCCATCTATCACTGTGTGATGTTTAGATACATACTTACTTCCAGAGCCATCTATCACTGTGTGATGTTTAGATACATACTTACCTCCAGAGCCATCTATCACTGTGTGATGTTTAGATACATACTTACCTCCAGAGCCATCTATCACTGTGTGATGTTTAGATACATACTTACCTCCAGAGCCATCTATCACTGTGTGATGTTTAGATACATACTTACCTCCAGAGCCATCTATCACTGTGTGATGTTTAGATACATACCTACCTCCAGAGCCATCTATCACTGTGTGATGTTTAGATACATACATACCTCCAGAGCCATCTATCACTGCGTGATGTTTAGATACATACTTACCTCCAGAGCCATCTATCACTGTGTGATGTTTAGATACATACTTACCTCCAGAGCCATCTATCACTGTGTGATGTTTAGATACATACTTACCTCCAGAGCCATCTATCACTGTGTGATGTTTAGATACATACTTACCTCCAGAGCCATCTATCACTGTGTGACGTTTAGATACATACTTATCTCCAGAGCCATCTATCACTGTATTGTTTACATACTTACTTATTCCCCATCTATATAACTGTATTATGTTTAAATACTTACTTATTCCCAGAGCCATCTATATAACTGTATTATGATTACTCCTAGTGCAATCAATCTATATCTGAGTTGATATTTAGCTGCACCAACATCTTCTGAATCTTCCTCTGTGGCTCCAATTATGTTTATATGGTGTAACCACTTTAAAGTGTCCATGCTCGCTTATGCATTGATGGATTTCATTAGAAAAAGTACTGTTGGAATTGTTATAAAATTTTCAAAATAGTTGGTATCTTGTACATTTTTTATAACTGATGTAATACAGTTGTGCCTATAGAGAGATAAAATGTTTCCTGCTCCCCGGCTTGTGCAAAGTAGTTTAGCTCGCTTATTTAATAACAGATTTGGTTGAAACAAGTACCATTGGAATTGCAATAAATTTATCCAAATAGTTGGTGTATAGTAAATGTTTTATAACTGTACTGGATTTTTTTGTTATTTGACATTGAGCATTTTCAACGGGCATCATTTTGTTAACATTAAAGAAAATAACAATTTTTTTAGAGATAATAATTTGTTAATAAAAAGTACAAAATGGTGGTTAGCAGTTAAACAAGACATTTCTGGACCTATTGTTATATGATATTTTTAGTTTGGATTGCTGAGTACTATCAGCGACAGAAGTTGGTACACCCTCTTGTAAATACCCTGTATATATATATATATATATATATATATATATATATATATATATATATATATATATATATATATATATATCAATCAATCAATCAATCAATCATATATATATATAGTATAAACCAAGCAACAATCAAGAACAATCCCATAGGCATAATTTAAGCAATATACTGATAATGAATGTAATGCATTGTTTGTGTTACGTTGCAGGTCGCAAGAAGGTTCCAGTTGTCTGTTACATTTCTTCTCACCTCCTCTTGTTCGCTGTGCCCACCACTGGACTCTATGTGTATAGTGTAATTTTCCATTGTTACGTTATTTAGCCCCGGTCGGGCGACTTACGTTCCCCTCCCCTACCATCACAACACGACCCACGTGATTTCAATGGCCTAATTAAAACAATATATATCAGGAAATCCACATTAGCTGTTTATTTTGTCTCGTTATAACTTGGGTTTAGTGTGACAAAGGTTAGTTTTCCGTCGTACATTCCTCAGTTGTTGTAGTAAATTAGGGTTAGATCGGTAGTGCTGTTAACAGTTTTTAAAGGTGCATAAAATTTTAACTTGAAAACAATGCATTTTGAAGCAAGTGGTTCCAAATCTCGATCGATGTTCTACGTTTGTATCATACTTGAAAATGTTCACTAGCCGATCTTGCAAACGTTTAAGAATCGCACTGTCATTAAGTCTTGGGTTCTTGTTTAAGGCTTTACGAAGAATATCTGTGCATGTTACTGCTTCGGTGATTAGTGTAATTGTTTTTGCCTTCCATAGCAAAAAAATATTAAATTTTTGCATAAAGCTAACTTTACACTGTAATATTTATATTTTTATATCCGATCGTTTTTAACTTGGATTTTTTTTAAATATTAAAACGTGAATCCTACACGGATTTGGAATCAGCTGCAGCCACCTAACGATGATAAGTAGGAAAAGTCAGTATTTGTACAAATGTGTATATTTAGGTGTAAATTGTCCAGTTCTAGAACCGGACATGAGACGAACAAAGCGAAGGCGGGGCTATTTATTTATTATTTACTCATTAGAACAGATGTGGAAAAAGTGTAGCATACCGTTGATTACTTATCTAGGTTATGTCTTGTGTTAGTCGTTTAGCGAGTGATCAGAAAAAATGTCTTCCTTTACTGTACATGTTTATTGTCCTATCTGAAGATTTTAAAGAATAACGAAAAAATGTAACATTTACACAGTGTTAGACAGTAAACTAATAATTGATGCAAAATTCTTCAAAAACAATCTGTTGCCTTTATCAAAAAAAGCTGGAATGACAGAGAAGGGATTTATTTTATTTACGGAACAAATTGTGTAGTAGATACTGGATTCAGTTGCACATTTAGTTTATCATCAACCATTGATTTTTTTCAATTACTAATTTTTAATTGAACAAATGACATTAGTGCACCCATTGAAATGTTGGGTAATTGTGACTGGGAAATGTTGTTTGTGACACGGAGTCGTCTTCATTGTTCCAACACTCTGACTACGGAACGCTGCAGTGTTTGGTGCTGGCATACACAACATACACTGCTACTGTAACCTTTGACAGGGCACATTTTAATCTTTGCATCACTTTACAATGTCGGGTACGTTTTACTGGATATGTGATTGGAAGACGCAGTTTTATTATTGTTTTTTTATTGTCCAATTTCATCACCAAATGTAACTAACTCTGCACTACATTACAATGTTGGCCAAGTTTTACTGGGAAATGTTGTTGAATAATTAGTATTATATTATTAAAATGTTATGGTTAAATTTAATCTGTGTACCATATTACAATTGTTTCCATTGGGAGTTCATATTGAGTATTGAAATTATTGAGTATATTGGAATTACATGTTGATTACAATTGTTAGCCAGTTGGTATTACAAAATTAAATGTACGCCCTCCATTGTGATGTTGTCATTTTTATCGGAAAATGATTGTTGAATAATAGTAGGTGTTTTATTGGTCAATTTCATCACATATTTAATCTGTGCACCACATTGCAATGTTTGGTCACTTTTACGGGAAACTGTTGAATATTGTGTAATTAAATTATGACTTTGATTGTTGATGTTATTTAAAACAAATTTAATACCCAAACAATCCATTTTTTCACTAAAGTGTATTTCTTGATGATTTTATGATTGATTTATTTGAAACGTATTTAATGGAATTCTTGTATGTTCACGGGATGAAGTCAAAGAATGGAAAAGCGAATAAATAATTTTTTTAATTCTTTCTTAAACAGTGTACGCAACGTGTTCTCTACGCGTGTTTTGTCTGTGTATTTGACTTGTTACTGTCTAATGTAGGAATTTCTGCGATGATCACATTTCATGAGTAATAAAATATTGAAACTTCTCAGTGTTCCTTAATTTTTTGTATTCTCACGTGACAACTGTGTCGGCTCTCGAATCACGTAATCTCGGTGTAGTTGAATATAAAAACCTTTGATAAGTGTTGTAAGTTTTATAAATAATAAATAAGCATTTATTAAATGTACAACACAGTCGACTTCTACCTTGTCCATTAAAAATGAAATCATAAAATCAGCACTTTATAAAATGTTCAATAGTGAAGTTAATTAGACATTATGACTGTTCTCAAAAACTTTGCCTTCATAAAAATTGTTATCAATTGATATTTCACATAAGTGCATTGCTGTTGTCGTTTATTAGATTTACTGCAACAGTAGAGTTTTAGAGTCTGATAAATAGGTCATCTTCTTGACAGCCAGCTGATATACCCAGTGCACTGTTGTTGTGTTGATTTTTGGGTGAAAGTTGTTTGAATAGGTTTTATTGTGTTACGTTATTCAACAAAAATCATTATTTCCCTGTTAAATCAAATTTGTAATTAAAATATACATTTAATCTCATTTATAGAATTATTACAGTTAATTTTAACTTAAACCCTGATATCTTTTAGATGCAAAAATATAACTAGCAAACTCGGTTCTTGGCCTTTTCAGAAGCGACAAAAAATACTTTCAAATCAATAAAATGTAAATAAACACATTTTACTCGTGTTATATTATTCTGTATACATCTCCTAATTCGCTCTCAAATAGGAAAACATTTAGGGAAATGTTTATATTTTTCGTACACATGTGTGATATATAATATATGAACCTGTCGGAATTAAAGACAGGACTCATCCTTATCAGATCCTCTTTTAAATGGTTCATTGTTTCTCTGGCGTTAAAGTACACAGTGATGTATATTTTAGATTTTTGTTACTCTAGCGTGTACTGAGCACAACATAAATTTCAGTGGCATCGGTAGAGTATGTATTGTGTCTAAGTTTGAACATATTTCTCCATAGAGTAAAATTGTCATTATATATGTTACTCTGTGAATATTTTCTTGTAATTGTACATTTAAGGTCTTATTCTATGGTATAGTAATTAATTGTATAAATTAGTGATTTATCATCATCTAGATGTGATTTCTTTGGCATTTTCGATGGACATGAAAATTGCCACAACTCTTATTTTTACGCATAGTAATCGGAGTCTGTGGTTACTATCATTACTAACAGTAATCGCGTAACAATCATTCAGGAATTTTAAAAGCTTGATTTGATTCAAAATTTGTTACGCTCCAATTTCTGACCTTATATTCCACTTAAATCTAGTCCTGTACAACAATTTGTTGGTTTTGTTCGGTTCCGTAGCTCAATCAAACTTTAAAAGTTCCTGCGTGTTGTTCGGAATTACTGGAAACTTAGCTTACAATATTATTATCGATTTTACATTTTTACATATTACAGAACTTTTATGTAATTTCAAAGTGAGTAGTGTTTGCTATTCTTATACAATGTTACAACTCTGGCAGTCGTAGCCATGGCACTCAACTTTGACTAAGAATGAAAATCTGTACACGGAATCGTATTACATAACGTTGGTTTAACCACCCCTGTACTACGCTAAAATATCTCCATGTTTTGTGAAACATTAGCTTTTGAATTGATATTATAGGATTGTTCTGTAACCAGTGTTAAATTTACAACATGCATAATTATATTGCCACTTGAATGATAATCAAGTGTTGTGAAATTCAAAAACTGTAGTTTAGTACAGGACTTTGTCAACACAGAGATAGAAAGTTCAGCATTTCAACACGGCTGTTTTACCTTCATCGTACTTGTGTTCTTCATTCTTTCTTCAACTCTTCTCCCCTCTTCACAGTATTGTCTTATCGAGTCTTTACCATCCTTCTCAGATCCTGCCTTCCTTTATCATTAATCCCATTTCATCCTTATTTTGTCTTTTAGTGGTTATTGCTATTACTTTCTCTCTCTCGCTGCAACTTTTGTTCTTCTTCTCACAACTATCTTTCCACTTTACTTCTTTCTTTGGTGTTGTGTCATTTTTCACTCCGGTATTATATTTTTACTCTTACTAACCCTGTAATACATTGATTAAGTTTCCAGTGCATCTTTCTCAACTGTTTGTTCTAAGCATTTCATTCCTTCTATTTTTGTCAACCCTGTACCCTGTATATACCTAAAATATTGAATGAACTTTTCTTTCCTTGTCTGTTCCTTTCACAAAAATAATCTTCCTGCAGTAATGTATCTTTGTAATATTATTTTTGTCTCACTAAATGCCATTGCACCCATCTTCTCTAACCATGCTTTCAGTCGTTCTTACATCTCTTGGCGTATTCGACTGTGCTTAACATTGTGTTGACAATACTGTAGCTCGTATCAAACGTTGAGTCGGGTGCCAAGGTCTGCCGTCTGCCAGTCACTGTTGAATAGTATTCTAATGTAGACCTCCTGTTACCAGTTGTAAGGGCTACCTGAGGGTGTTACGTGCACTCTGGTTACGCCAAGTCACTCTCGGTTTCATGTTCAGTATTATTATTATTATACATCAGAATACATTGTTGTGCTATTACCTGTGTTGAAATCACTTTTTTATTAAATATCAAATGGATGCTCGCCTGTTTCTCATTTAAACACCCATTTTTCTCGTAGTATAAAACAGCTGTACGTTGAGAAATGTATAAAGTCACAGTCTTGTTAATGTTGAGTTTAGCTCCACTTGCCTATTACTGTGGAATCTGACGCTGTCTCAGACTTGACTCCTGGAATTTGGAGTCATGCTAGTCGGAAGAGATCCAAAAACGTTGGTGAGGCAGAAGCTTCAAATGAACTCCCCACATTCCAGATACTGGATTAAGGGGTGTGTGTGTGAGGAGATAAACTCTCAGAACCCTCTCACTGTAGGTTCACTGTCTTACAGTATTTGAATTGTAAAAAGGATTCTTAGAATTGTTAAAAATCATTTAATACAGTCAACTCCAGATTATCAATCATGATATATAATAACCATATTTCAGATTAACTGTGATTGCTTAATTAATATAAAAAGTATTATACATTTTGATAAATTGTTCTAAAAACAGAGAGTACATCAAGTAAAGTCCAAAGCCCGACCTAAAAATAAGAATTTTCTATTATAATACCTGATACCAGGTTTTTCCCTTTAGCATTCATCTCTGCTAAACAACCCCTTTATAATGATGTACATCTTGAGCTAAGCTTACAGTAAAAACTGCTTGAAGACAATTCTCCATTGATGTCTACTACCTTAAAAACTATTTCTTATGTCCAGTATTTTAACACCATACAATTACCACTGTGTAAAAGAGCTTGCTAAAGAAAATTCAAAACAAAATTAATCAAATATTTGTATAAATTTTTATTTATTATAATTTTATAGTATAGACATTGAGTCATCATTTATCACAATACGAGCCAATCTCACATGTGAAAGGAGACGGTAATCTTACAGAAATTCCGATTCTTGTAAAAAACCTTAGTTGCCTTACCTTACTTACGAGTTAAGTATCCTCTTCCAAAATAAGGTTTTGCCGCATTTTCATTCACTCCAGAAGTTGCTGTAGAAGTTGTGGTGAATCGACCCAACGTGTGGGACAGGTGATAACGAGTCAGCCCATAACATGCGAGGGCAAGGCAAGGGCAACATGTCCGGCGAGTGGCTGAGGCAGCTGGGCAATACCAGGTATCCATTGGTTATCTTGCACGTTCCAGCACTCTACTTTATCCAGTGCAGAGTTGTGCTTCGTGGACATCCCCCCCAGCACCATACAATACGCAGAATGTGGAGTGTCACCTTCTACAAGATCAACAAAGTGAAACTCATTACAAACGTAGATACATGATTATACATGACTAGCCGAGAGTGAATGAATATTATTTTCACAGGGCAAAATATTGATTTTTTTACATTAATTCATTTTAAATTGAATTATGGTATAGAAAAATGGGGGACTGCTGACAGTATACAATCATTGAACCTAACACAAAACCACTTCATAAGAATAATTGCAAAAAAGAAAAGATATGAATCTGCATTAACTATTTATAAATATCTAAGATTATTACCACTAAAATATTTGTTTATTCAAAGTATTAGAAATTTTCTATGAGAAAAGTGGAAACAGGAAAGACAGAGATTACCAAAGAACAAGAGGTGATATACTGGGGCTGTTAGTCCGAGAGTGGAGTCCAAAGGTAAATAAGTAATTATTTTAAAAAAAGGTTTTCTTTTTTAGGGGGCCAAAGTTATCTTTTGCCTTTTGAAATAAAAAATTATAAAAATAGTAAAAATCTTAGGAATAAAATGAAAAATTGGCTTTTAAATTTTGTTAATATTAATAACTTTTTTCAAATTTTAGTATAGAAATTTGTACAGTTTTATATTAAATGTTTTTAATTTGTAAATTTATAACGAAAAAATGTTATGTTTAGAATAACTGTTAATTTTGGGGTATGCACACTGCAGAGTAACCGCACGATTTACTTGTTAAGATTCGACTGAACACTATACAATTAAGCACAACTTTCAGTTGAGCTAGCCACGCTTACTGGATACTGAGGCTAGTAATTCCTACCAGTACTGATGTCAATTTTTGTTACAGTATATTTTCTGGAACAAAGTATATTTTATATTCTGTTTATTAATAATTTATTGCCCATAACATGCCTTTAGTGAGAACGGCAAATTCAAAGCAAACATTGAGTCTTGCTCCATTTCATCTTCTGCTCAGTGAATCATATGTAATCTATCAATGTCACAGACTTAAGTCCTGGAATCTGGAGTCCATGTTCGTCTGGACAAACATTGGTCTTGCTCCATTTCATCTTCTGCTCAGTGAATCATATGTAATCTATCACTGTCACAGACTTAAGTCCTGGAATCTGGAGTCCATGTTCGTCTGGACAAACATTGAGTCTTGCTCCATTTCATCTTCTGCTCAGTGAATCATATGTAATCTATCACTGTCACAGACTTAAGTCCTGGAATCTGGAGTCCATGTTCGTCTGGACAAACATTGAGTCTTGCTCCATTTCATCTTCTGCTCAGTGAATCATATGTAATCTATCACTGTCACAGACTTAAGTCCTGGAATCTGGAGTCCATGTTCGTCTGGACAAACATTGAGTCTTGCTCCATTTCATCTTCTGCTCAGTGAATCATATGTAATCTATCACTGTCACAGACTTAAGTCCTGGAATCTGGAGTCCATGTTCGTCTGGACAAACATTGAGTCTTGCTCCATTTCATCTTCTGCTCAGTGAATCATATGTAATCTATCACTGTCACAGACTTAAGTCCTGGAATCTGGAGTCCATGTTCGTCTGGACAAACATTGAGTCTTGCTCCATTTCATCTTCTGCTCAGTGAATCATATGTAATCTATCACTGTCACAGACTTAAGTCCTGGAATCTGGAGTCCATGTTCGTCTGGACAAACATTGAGTCTTGCTCCATTTCATCTTCTGCTCAGTGAATCATATGTAATCTATCAATGTCACAGACTTAAGTCCTGGAATCTGGAGTCCATGTTCGTCTGGACAAACATTGAGTCTTGCTCCATTTCATCTTCTGCTCAGTGAATCATATGTAATCTATCAATGTCACAGACTTAAGTCCTGGAATTTGGAGTCCATGTTCGTCTGGACAAACATTGAGTCTTGCTCCATTTCATCTTCTGCTCAGTGAATCATATGTAATCTATCAATGTCACAGACTTAAGTCCTGGAATCTGGAGTCCATGTTCGTCTGGACAAACATTGAGTCTTGCTCCATTTCATCTTCTGCTCAGTGAATCATATGTAATCTATCACTGTCACAGACTTAAGTCCTGGAATCTGGAGTCCATGTTCATCTGGACACTCAAAAAAAGTCTGTGACAAAGACGTTTAAACCAACTTTTGCATTTTTTTATATTGGTGGCACGTAGACTACAATACAGTGTTACCTAAACTAGATTACGCAGCACCCATCCATTGTAATCTAGATGAAGAGGTGTTCTCATTATCTCATCTGTTCAATTATCGTTTTCATCTATTGTGCTCGTGATGAGACAATGTGAACGCCTCATCTAGAATATACTGGATGGGCGGGTGATGGGTAAACCAGACAGACCTCTCTTGTAGTCTAGGTGTCTGTGATGTTGAAACAATGCAGAGTTTGTTTTAAACGTCTTTGTCACTAACCTCTCTGTAATCTAGAAGTCAAGTCTGTGCCAGTGTGAGATTACAGACACTGCACTAAGCAACATTCACAGTAGTACGAGTATACGGGTCATTTGAAAATGTACAGTATAAAGAATTGTGTTTCTTTATTATCATTAACCTTTACAGTTAAAATCTTAACAATACATTTTTTTAATTTATGCAAATTGAAGAAAAAGGAAAGGACATTGGTTAACAATACTGCCATTTCTCACACTTATAGCGCATGTCTAAGACAATCCTACAATTGCTGACATACTACTCAGAGCTAGGGGAGACCCGTTCATAAAAAGACGAACGAAAGGTCCAATGCCTGGTCGGATTCTTTCTCACTGAAGTTTCATCATTAAATAAATCTTAGAAAATAAAAGTTTTTATCTGGTTGCTTACTAAATACCTGTCAGTTCGAAAGCTGCTGCTTTGCAATGACATTTGGCGTAATAAGCCGAATAAATGTTTCAACTCAGAACAACACGTTTTAATTTATTGATACTTTATTATTACTTCAACAGAAAAATGGAGATGTTATGTTGTAAAAATCCCTGCAAGTCGTAAAAAACAGATATCTTGAGTGTTTTATTTACTTTAAAATTAAATATTTTATCCACTGGACACTTAACACATTCACAACGATTCTTCTGAGATAATTTAAATTTAATTGAAGAGTAAAATAGTATAATTTTCCAAGCCAGTTTCGATGGACAAAAAGCATCACATATTACTTTTTTCAACAATTTTCAAAATATTTAGCAACTTGCAATTAGTGTGATAATTATCCCCTATAACTTTCCACCATCAATATTTTCTATAGAAGTGGCGAAAAACATGGTATCGTAACTCCTAGCATCAGTAGATAAAAACGTCATCCGTGCATGATTCTGACTATACTTACTGAGACACACAGCAGCATGAGCGTGTCTGGGCTTGCACATCATGGTGGCGAGCGCCCAGTTCTGATTGTCGTGGTCCCACACATCGATCTGGCGACCACTGCCTGACGACGGCATGTCCTGCAGCCCGATAGCCCCGCCCACCAGATACAGACGGCCCTCCATAGGCACCATCACTCCGTACGCCAGAGTGTAGCGCAGGCTAGACACCTGCGTCCACCTGCAGCGCAAAGTAGAACTGATTTAAATGCATTTCTTAGTGTTATATTGTAATCACTAAATTTTAAAACTATATTTTGTTATACGAGAGACGTTTGGAAAGTAAGTTGTTTTAATAAATAAAAGATTGAACATGACTTTTACAACTTTTTTATCATATACATTTATAAAGACAATACTTAAATTAATAGAACTAACATTAACAAAGTCTAAAATAAAGTTTAGAGGAGAACTTTCAGAACCATTTCAGATAAAGACTGGCTTAAGACAAGGTGATGGATTATCACCGCTTCTTTTTAACTGTGCATTAGAGTACGTCATGAGGGAATGGGAAAGAAATAACCAAAAAAACATAAAGATTGGATATCAAAGGGACAACATTAATCTGAACTGTTTGGGGTTTGCTGATGACTTAGCTCTTTTGGCCAATGACATTCAGGAAACAAAACAGCAAATTAAATCTTTACAAGATATAGCTCAGAAAATTGGTTTAAAGATATCGTTTGAAAAAACAGAAGTTTTATTAACGCAGCCTCCACTTGCAAATAAAATAAGGTTGGACAACCACAATATAAAAATTGTGCAGAAATTTAAATACTTAGGAGAAGTAATCACTTATAACCTGAATGAAAAACCATCTTGGGAAAGTAAAATAGACAAACTAACTAAGATTAAACATGCTACTAAGAATACGTATAATAAAAGATGTCTTTCAATAAATACAAAATTAAGACACTACAAAACAGTTGCTCTGCCACAAATTACATACGCAAGTGAAAACAATATTTAAAACAACAAATACTATTGCAATAGATAAGGTTCTTAAGATGGAGAGAAGAATAGTCAGAACTTGCTTAAACAAAAACTATCAAGTAGACGGAGTTTGGAGACTAGCTTCCAATGAAACAGTCTACAAAAAATATAGAACCTATTACAAGTATAATTAAAAAGAAACGAATATCATTCCTGGGGCATTTGTTGAGAACACCTGAAAATAGAATTAGCAGGAAAATAGTAGAAAAACTGTGGTATAGTAAAAGTGACATTAAATGGATCACAGAATTAAGGGAAGATATGAGAGAGTTACAAATTACAGTAGAGGATTTAAAACACAAGACAAAC
This sequence comes from Homalodisca vitripennis, assembly GCF_021130785.1. Classification (NCBI taxonomy): domain Eukaryota; kingdom Metazoa; phylum Arthropoda; class Insecta; order Hemiptera; family Cicadellidae; genus Homalodisca; species Homalodisca vitripennis. Next base: position 19,116,267 of record NC_060214.1, read on the forward strand.
ACATTGAAGATATTGAATGACAAATACTCTACACTACAGCTGAAAAGAAACAAACAACGAATAGGAAGAGTGGTTCCGGAGGAGGAAAGGAAATTACGCTCGGAAAGGATGAAGAAATATTGGGTGGATAAAAGAAGAAAGACTAGAAAATATAAAGTGACTAAAGTGGTCCAATGTAGGCCATAAAATTATAAATAAATAAAGACAATTCTTAAACTATTTTTAACTATAGTCAAAATTTACATTTAAGCACTATCATATCTAGGTACAAGCTTTTCACGTTACAGTGGTTTCCGTAGCAACAAGTTCTGATCCCACTCCATTGATTGAAATTTCGTTCGACATTGATGTTATAAGAAACCCATGTTTCAACACCAGTGATTATATGAACGTTGAACTTATCTCCAGTTCGTGGCGTCTGCCCCTTTTATTTTGTTAGCCGGCAGCCACATAGTTACAGTTGGCCTTGTTGTCTGCGAAGTCTTGATTTTGGAACTCATTTCTGGATGCTTCTTTAGATGTACCTGTCTACTTGATTTTTGCTAGGGTCGCTAGTTTTCCTGATGAGCGTTGCTAGCTGCCCCTCTACTACATACTTCCATAGGGTGAAAGCATATGGCCAGCAGAGGACAGGGTCATTTGTTTCATCAAAGCTGGGTGCCCGCTCCCTCGACGAACCGACACGGTGTCAGTGATCCTTAGTATTGTTGCCTGCCGTGCTAAAAGGTCCACAGACCTGTCAATTTAGTTTTAATATGGCCCAGTCCTAAATTCAGTGTACGCAACAATTAATATGTATCTCAAGTTCACCTTCCTCCTAGTACAGCACCTGGAATCTGGAGTTGTGTTCACCTGAAGAGATCCAAAAACAGTTGGAGATGAAAAAGATCAAAACAAACTCTACAGTGTTTCGACATCAGAGACACCTAGGCTACAAAATATAGTGTAATCTAGGTGAATAGGTGCTCTCATTTTCTCATCAGATGCACTATTGTGACCAGTGATTATGTGGTTAAGAAATTCTCACTTTCTTCGTGGTACCAGACAAGACTCATTAGAGGTGATCCCATTTTCTTTGTTTTGAGGTCATCAGTCAAGAGTTTGGGTACCATCAAAAATTTATGATATCTAAGTTTTTTAGTTACAGTTTTATACATTACTACAATTTCTTTTTTATTTGTAGAAGATTCATGAAAAGTCTGTGATTATGAACCTTTGATTTTACCTTAATGATTGATTTGTTCTTCATGAAGTAATAGCTCATAATATCTTCTTTATTGTACAAAACACAACTCACAATGAATTTCCAATGGATACATTTCTTTACTAAAAGAAATCTAATGACATCTAGATGTGCTATAGGGATATTTTCTAGGATCAATTTCAGCAGTTAAGGCAGTTACAGTCAAATCTTGATAATCTGACATTTGCCAGTCAGACTCTCGGCAGTCGGCGCTGGCCACTCAGTCCACTGTGGTACTGTACAAGTGTACAGAATCTTTAAGTAAGAAGAAGCAAAACACTGTTTTTGATTTTTTTTCAAGTGTAAAGATGGTATTTTAAGAGTTTTCACTTCTGTATTATGTACTGCGCGTTGTTCATTCTATTATAATTAGGTACGTACAATAAAAAGGTTTGTTCTTACAGTATAGTGTTTGCTAATTTTCACGTTTCTTACTGATTATAGGCTAGTTATGCATCGTGTAAATGGCACCCTTGATAATCCGACAGTGTGCTGGTCCCATATCTGTCGGATTATCAAGATTGGACTGTATTATGTTCCAAACATCAATGATGTATAAATAATATTAATAGACCATATTTGTTATTATTTGGCATCCCAGCTACTTCTAATACAAGTAGAAAGTAATTAAAGTCTCCATGTTCAAGATCAAATTAACCAGTGGTGAACAGATTCAATGTACTACATAGAAGAAAGGTTACAGTGTCATTAAATACAAATTTAAAAAAAACAAGCAGAGAAAGTAATTAATTAACATGTATAAGACGTTACATTCTACGTCGGTGCATTATTTGCATGAGCTAGTAAATATGATAGGACAATATGTGAGACAGCTTCACTTTGTCTGGTATGTTTATAATATCTCATTATGTCACAAAGTTTATGTTATTAATTTTGTATTTACACTTTATAGATAATGCTACAAAGTCTCACGTATGGATGACTTGAATTATTCGTCTATTATACTCACCACTCGATGTATATATTTTCAGTATATTCAGATTAATTCCACTTACAAATAAACGTTATATTCTTGAACTGAATTTTTTAAACACTTGGTTATAGAGTCCACCAATTTTCCTTTTACAATTACTTAACAGTTACAAGTGTTCACAAGAAAAATTTTTTTGTTAAATTTACTTCAATTTGTGTCAAGATCACTGTGAGGAAATAAATTAGAAAGGAGTTGCATGCTCATATAACCATGGTAGATGCTTGTACTCGTATATCGAAAGCCAATGAAGAAAAGAGAACGATGCCGGGGCAGAGCCGAGGACAACAGAAGTTGCTCCCTCAGTTTTAGTCTCGGACCCAAACTATTATGTTTAAATTTTAATATCTTGTGGTTTATAAAATATGAATTTCTTTCATAACTGTTACAATTTAGTTATTTGAATTTACTCCAATGTATATTTTCTATATTAATCTATTTTATCCATCCTCCAATTTACTGGGAACTCATTGGAAATTCGAACTGCGTGATACCAATCTGTTATAACAATTTCTACTTCGTCTGCTGGAGAAGTTTGGATATTTATTTTCTATATAACTGCCCATTTGTCAGTCCTCAGCATATCTCCAGGATTAAATGTACTTTACAGTAGACTTCAAATTTTGCATGCTACTTCAGAGAAACTTGTTACGCGACAGTGTGCCGTACTTCTACCTTTGTGTCCATATTTCCTCATACTAATAGGCCACTTCAAATTAACATAATAAGAGAGTTTATTTACCGATGGTTTAACAATGTTCTCATAGTGTTGTGTTTACTTACGTGTTTTGTTGAACGTTGTAATACTCGACAGACTTGGTAGCGATGTTAGCACTATTGAGTAACCCTCCAGCGACCCAGATGCGGCCGTTGTACTCGCTGACTGCCAGCCCGGCTCTGGCCTCATTCATTGGCTGCACTTCCACCCACTTCTCTGCCACAGCATCGTACATCTCCACTTGGTTCAGGATCCTGGTGACAATGTACATGTCTACTGAAACATTCTTCACAACCTTCCAATTAACGACAAAAAATTAATTAATTCAGAGAATAAAAAATTACGTTCTTTAGTAACTGAACAAAATTTTAGCCTATTCCATAATTTGGAATGAAACAAACAACTGACATTCCTTGCATGAGCAAGTTGGCTTTTGCATCCTTAATGTCGTTAATCTTTCAAGGAAGCAAATTGAGACTAGAATTTCAACAACAAAAAAGCATTAGAAATGCTTGTGTTCTAATTACAAAAGGTATGACCAAAGAGTTTTGTAGATTATATAATGACAACGCTTCCAATCTGATGGATAAACATGTATCAATCAGACCAGAAGACTAGTAGATAAACAATTTATGTTTGTAAACTAAATCACACAATTTTATAATTCATTTTAAAATATATTTTATTTCTTGTTATATGGTTAGCTGAAAGTTTTATTTCAATACGTATCCTCCTCATATATATTTGACATATTGATAATAATCTTCTGACTTCTTTAAAAAATATAACTGCTTATAAATGAATGGAATAATATTAAAATCTTTACACAATGAAAATCAAAGCAATTAAAACATATATCACAAAATATAATACTAATGATAAATCAAATAAATATGTTAACATTTACGCACTATGGGCCATAGTGTTTGGCACGTAGGAGAGGTAGTGAGTACCCTCCCCCCCCCACACTGTCACCCTTCCCCTGCATCAACTGTACAGTATGTTCAATATCTAACATTTACGCACTATGGGCCATAGTGTTTGGCACGTAGGAGAGGTAGTGAGTACCCTCCCCCCCCACACTGTCACCCTTCCCCTGCGTCAACTGTACAGTATGTTCAATATATAACATTTACGCACTATGGGCCATAGTGTTTGGCACGTAGGAGAGGTAGTGAGTACCCTCCCCCCCCACACTGTCACCCTTCCCCTGCGTCAACTGTACAGTATGTTCAATATCTAACATTTACGCACTATGGGCCATAGTGTTTGGCACGTAGGAGAGGTAGTGAGTACCCTCCCCCCCCCACACTGTCACCCTTCCCCTGCGTCAACTGTACAGTATGTTCAATATCTAACATTTACGCACTATGGGCCATAGTGTTTGGCACGTAGGAGAGGTAGTGAGTACCCTCCCCCCCCACACTGTCACCCTTCCCCTGCGTCAACTGTACAGTATGTTCAATATCTAACATTTACGCACTATGGGCCATAGTGTTTGGCACGTAGGAGAGGTAGTGAGTACCCTCCCCCCCCACACTGTCACCCTTCCCCTGCGTCAACTGTACAGTATGTTCAATATCTAACATTTACGCACTATGGGCCATAGTGTTTGGCACGTAGGAGAGGTAGTGAGTACCCTCCCCCCCCCACACTGTCACCCTTCCCCTGCGTCAACTGTACAGTATGTTCAATATCTAACATTTACGCACTATGGGCCATAGTGTTTGGCACGTAGGAGAGGTAGTAGTGAGTACCCTCCCCCCCCACACTGTCACCCTTCCCCTGCGTCAACTGTACAGTATGTTCAATATCTAACATTTACGCACTATGGGCCATAGTGTTTTGGCACGTAGGAGAGGTAGTGAGTACCCTCCCCCCCCCCACACTGTCACCCTTCCCCTGCGTCAACTGTACAGTATGTTCAATATCTAACATTTACGCACTATGGGCCATAGTGTTTGGCACGTAGGAGAGGTAGTGAGTACCCTCCCCCCCCCCACTGTCACCCTTCCCCTGCGTCAACTGTACAGTATGTTCAATATCTAACATTTACGCACTATGGGCCATAGTGTTTGGCACGTAGGAGAGGTAGTAAGTACCCTCCCCCCCCCCACTGTCACCCTTCCCCTGCGTCAACTGTACAGTATGTTCAATATCTAACATTTACGCACTATGGGCCATAGTGTTTGGCACGTAGGAGAGGTAGTGAGTACCCTCCCCCCCCACACTGTCACCTTCCCCTGCGTCAACTGTACAGTATGTTCAATATCTAACATTTACGCACTATGGGCCATAGTGTTTGGCACGTAGGAGAGGTAGTGAGTACCCTCCCCCCCCACACCATTCCCCTGCGTCAACTGTACAGTATGTTCAATATCTAACATTTACGCACTATGGGCCATAGTGTTTGGCACGTAGGAGAGGTAGTGAGTACCCTACTGTACGTCAACTGTACAGTATGTTCAATATCTAACATTTACGCACTACCTGTTTCCAACTGTCACCCTTCCCCTGCGTCAACTGTACAGTATGTTCAATATCTAACATTTACGCACTATGGGCCATAGTGTTTGGCACGTAGGAGAGGTAGTGAGTACCCTCCCCCCCCACACTGTCACCCTTCCCCTGCGTCAACTGTACAGTATGTTCAATATCTAACATTTACGCACTATGGGCCATAGTGTTTGGCACGTAGGAGAGGTAGTGAGTACCCTCCCCCCCCCACACTGTCACCCTTCCCCTGCGTCAACTGTACAGTATGTTCAATATCTAACATTTACGCACTATGGGCCATAGTGTTTGGCACGTAGGAGAGGTAGTGAGTACCCTCCCCCCCCACACTGTCACCTTTCCCCTGCGTCAACTGTACAGTATGTTCAATATCTAACATTTACGCACTATGGGCCATAGTGTTTGGCACGTAGGAGAGGTAGTGAGTACCCTCCCCCCCCCCACACTGTCACCCTTCCCCTGCGTCAACTGTACAGTATGTTCAATATCTAACATTTACGCACTATGGGCCATAGTGTTTGGCACGTAGGAGAGGTAGTGAGTACCCTCCCCCCCCACACTGTCACCCTTCCCCTGCGTCAACTGTACAGTATGTTCAATATCTAACATTTACGCACTATGGGCCATAGTGTTTGGCAAGTAGGAGAGGTAGTGAGTACCCTCCCCCCCCACACTGTCACCCTTCCCCTGCGTCAACTGTACAGTATGTTCAATATCTAACATTTACGCACTATGGGCCATAGTGTTTGGCACGTAGGAGAGGTAGTGAGTACCCTCCCCCCCCCCACACTGTCACCCTTCCCCTGCGTCAACTGTACAGTATGTTCAATATCTAACATTTACGCACTATGGGCCATAGTGTTTGGCACGTAGGAGAGGTAGTGAGTACCCTCCCCCCCCCCACACTGTCACCCTTCCCCTGCGTCAACTGTACAGTATGTTCAATATCTAACTTTCATATTCACTTTCGTCTTACTTTGATCACATGAAAATGAAAACATTGCAAAAATTATCACAACACATGTTTTAGACTAAAACAAATACATATGAACTTGTTTTCTAAAATATGTTGATTCCATACAATGACTGTAGTAGGTTGTTGGAGGGGGGAAGTGATTAATGCTGATGCACAAATCTGGCAGAGCACCAAAGTCCGCAATGTTACAGGAAATACATGTTCATGGTAGCTACATTCTATATGTTCCGCAAATTTAATATAAAAATTATTAGCTCAATTTTATTAATATTATGTGTGAAACCGGTGTGGTTTTGCAACAAGTTAAGTGTTATGATTACGATATGCGTATATTTTTTTAAGAAAACCAGTTTGGGAATAGTGATACAACGGTTATAGTCGTGATACCTGTCTTGATCGTCTCTCCCACCAAGAGCAAACAAACGGTTGTTGCAGGCCACAAAGCCGAAGCTGCGTCTCGGATGTCTCATATCTCGTAAAGATGACCAATTCTTGTAAGTAGGATTAAACCTCCATACTTTGCGACTGATGGCTCCAGGATCATTTGTCTCTTTCGCTGTGTGCTTGCCTCCTTAAACATAAATTATAGTTTTAAGATGTATGTGTATATATAAATTATATATATATATATATATATATATATATTTGTTTATTATGTTTGTTTTGTCTCCTATTCATCCCCATACGTCACCGATCCTTCTACTAGCAATTGACTTATGACCAGTGTAACTAAACCACAAATTAGTTTATTTTTATAGGAAATACAAATATTATGTATCAACGAAATATTGTTTATAAACTATAGTTCTACAGTGATTTGCCATTTAGAACCATAAAATAAAAGTATTATTTATATTATCTAATTCTATATTACAATTTTTTTTAATATTATGATACTTATTTAAAGAAAATTAAAAAAATGACATAAAATGGAGATTAATATACAGTAAAAGTAAAGTAAATAACATACTGTGTGTTATTACCTTGGAAAGGAGAAAGTTGCTGTTAATCCATAAATTCATCTATTCAGTAAAATGCTTTTGTAGTTAAAAATTCTTATAATTTGTTTTAACATGTTGATGCAGCAGATTCATTGTATCAGTGGCATAACTAGGGCTTGGCTTTAGGGGAGGAGGGAATGAATCTGGTTGAGGGGCACACCGTACCGAGGTTATGGAATGAATCTAAATAGTTCTAAATTTAAATAGATTAAATAGGCCTAACTCAAAGTAAAACATTTAACTGCTGTATTTCAAACATATGTAGATTAAATTGTCTATGCTTTTTCATGCATTAATTAATTTTTTTTTAATATGCTTAATCTTGTGTGTTAACATATTTTTATGCCTGAAGAAGAGGATAGATTTCAAAACATATTTTTGTGTTTTTTTAACATCTCATCACAATGGCAATGTGCAAACTTCTGATATTCTTTAAAATACAGTGTTGTATAATTTCTATGATGAATTAAATTATCTTTTAGCTATTACTAAATTTTTAATAATTAATACACTGAATTATATATAACACAAACAGAAAAGACCAAGTATTGACAAAATATAAAATAATACTTTTTCATTAAGTTTTTACTACAAACAGGAAGAGTTAATACAAGCTAATGGACCAAGTCTTATGTTTATTGGTTATTCTGGTTTAGTAAGTATTCATAGTATACTTTTGTTCAAAAATTTACAATTTTTAACATTTTTTTCTATAACCGTTTTTATAACTTTTGTAATGTTACTCAAAGGCATAGAATTAATAAACCTTTATATAGTTATGGAAAATATTTAGTACGTAATAAAATACAATGATTTTTCCAAGTTTTGTAGGTAACAAGAGTTAAAAATTATTGGAATTTGACGATCGGACACTTTAAGCTCACCTGCCACAAAGATCCACCCCTGAAAGAACAGCACACAGTGGTAGTGTCTGGGCTCGGGCATCTCACCGTAAACTTGCCAGCAGTTGCTTCTGCTCATGTACTGGTAGATTTTGCTGCCGCTGTTACAATAGTTGACGTCCTCAAACGGGTTTACTCCACCGAACACAAACAATGACTCCTTGCAGAAGTGTAGAGGTATGCAGCACACATCCTCTTCCCTTCAACAAATTTATAAACAATGAATTTTTATGCTGCGAAGCATTACAAAGATGGATAGCAAGTACCCTAATCACTAGCAATTTTGACAATCATACATCCTAGTACGGATGGTTGTAACGTGTTTTTAAATACATGTATAAACTGGACATTAAATAGTCTATTGTCTAATAACCAAGCCTATTGTCTCACTGTGTCTGTCAGTCCTGCAACATTACTTAAGTTCATGCCAAGTAATCACACTACAGCCTATCACTGTCTTACTACAGCAAGCACTCGCATGTCTGCTGAGAAGCTATGAAGTGTTATGGATGGTTACTACAACTGCCTATTTAAATCTATTTCAGTGTTAAATTAATTATATTTATTGACGATTCCTATTTCAATTCTGTATTGATCAATGGAGTAAAGAATTTTGACTTTGGTCTTGCTCACTGTCAAACTGCGGAGGGAAACGAATTTGAGCATTTATTGCAAAAAAGGTCAGCTATAATGATAACCTCATCTGGAACTACTGAAAGTTTCATTATTTTGTGAGATGCAGAAAATTTTAAAAGGCCTCATCCTAGACCATTATTGAATGTGGTGTAAAGTCATTCAAAATTTTAAAAAATTGCTTTTATATGCTGTGACGTTTTTGGGTTTCATTATTTTGTCTAACACAAGGAATGACAACTAATCTTTATAAAAAAAAACTCAAGTTTGTAATTTCAAACCACCACCATTTTGGCTTGGATGAACCTTTTGAGGTCGGGATTGTGTTCTCATAACAGATTTTTAACTTAGTGTACAACTCGACCTATGCTGTCATTTAAGATTCTCTTCTGACTTTTTTTACCATCCCCAGTATGATAGAAAAAATGTATATTAGCTTAAAAAAGTACATTTCTAGGTATAGAACTGATGTGTAAAGCAAACTCAAAATGATCTTCCTTCAATAACATATGTGCAACCAACTTCAACACCAATAAATGTAGACATTAGTTTCCTAAAAGAAAAATACGGTACCCTTGAGGAAAAACTCTCAAACCTAGAGGCCAAATTAAAATATAACACAGAACAAACAGCAACTTTATCTAAAAACAAGCATATAAAACTAAATCACACTTCTAGTAGCAATCAAACGCCTCGCAGAAAATCACAGAACAAATTCAGCGTCTCACTACAAGTAAAAAGAATGCTAGAAACAGAAAATAACAAAATCCATGGACGGAGTAATCAACATACTAGAACCTTCATTGCAAGCATGCGCCAGCCAATAAATGCAAGAGAACAAAATCATTCTACTACATCAACAACTGGGAGAGTCTGTCAAACTCCGACACAAAAACAGTCCACAACAACGGGGAGAGTCTGTCAAACTCCAACACAAAAACAGTCTACCACAACAACGGGGAGAGTCTGTCAAACTCCGACACAAAAACAGTCTACCACAACAATAACGGGGAGAGTCTGTCAAACTCCGACACAAAAACAGTCTACCACAACAATAACGGGGAGAGTCTGTCAAACTCCGACACAAAAAACAGTCCACAACAACGGGGAGAGTCTGTCAAACTCCGACACAAAAACAGTCTACCACAACAATAACGGGGAGAGTCTGTCAAACTCCGACACAAAAACAGTCTACCACAACAATAACGGGGAGAGTCTGTCAAACTCCGACACAAAAACAGTGTACTACAACAACAACTGATGATGGTCCAACTACACAGCTGGCAACTTCTCTTATCCACCAGTACGAAGATGAATCTCCTCCAGAGAAGAACAAACAAGTCATAAAGCAGAATCCTGGATCTGTGATACTCTCGCAGGACAAAACTAACCTTAGAGTAATGAGTGGGCCACCTTTAAATGCGAAACCAAAAGACAAGCATGAGAGCTTTGAAGACTTCTTCACAAAACACATCAATTTCTTTAGGACACATATGGGAAGACATTATAACTTTAGCCACTCTAGTCCGTCTGAAAGTTCTCTAAAAACTTACTCTTTTTTAGAGAATGTACCACATCGACAAGAAGACATTTAACATTCAAGCAAAATTATCATCCCTCAGAATTAACCATCTTTCACCAAAATGCTGACCGCCTCTCCAATAAAATAGACATCATGAATGACCTCCTAACCAACATCAACCCAGATATAGTAATTATAACAGAACATGGTCTTTCAAAACAAAAGTTAGAGAACACCCACTTAGAAGGTTATACCATTATCGAGAGCTTCTGTCGAGAAAAACATAAAAAAGGGGGGGTTGCAATTTGGGTGAAGGATGGAATAAAAACATATGCGGTTGGACTCGGTGGAAACAGGCTGAGTCAGGAGCTGATCTGCGAGGTGTCTACAGCTAAATTAACAATAGGAAAACAAGCCATTTACATCATTGGAATCTACAGACCTAACATCAACTTTGATGCACCATAGACAATAGACAATAGACAATTTTCTTTATTTCACATATTCATAGAGAACAGTACAATGTGTCAATACATGAGAAGTTAAAGAATGTTAATAGTTGAGAGTTACAGGATTTAAAAATTCTTGAATAGAGTAGAAAGGTCGCTCCTGGAGCCAGACTGTGAGATGTTTCTTGAGGTGGCGTTCTGGTTTTTCTCTGAGGTGGACTGGTAGTTGATTGTAGAGCAAGGCTCCCTTATAGGAAGGCTTGCTTGTAAAGAGTGTTAGATGGTGAGGCGGCAGAGCAAAATCTGAAGCATGGCGTGTATTTTGGTTGTGTATGTCTCTTTGTCGGGTTTGATTGGTGAGAACAGCATGCATGATTGCCTCTTGCATGTAGAGCGCTGGGGCCGTCAGGATCTTGAGTTCCTTGAAGGCATCACGACAGCTTTCGAGGTAGTTTAGGCCTGCTAGACATCTTATTGCCCTTTTTTGAAGTTTTAGGATTCTTTGCAGGTTGGTAGCAGATGTTCCGCCCCAGGTCACAATTCCGTACCTGAGATGAAATTCAAATAGTGCATAATAGGCTATCTTTGCAGTTTCCAGATTGCTTGTGTGTTTTACCCTTCTTATTACATAAGTGCTTGAAGAGAGTTTTTTACAAAGTAATTCTATGTGAGCTTTGAATCCATTGTAATGCCCAGGTATTTGACTGTATCCTGAGCTGCAGTTCCAGGGATTGGTAAAGGTAATTCTTTGTTTTTTGTGGTGAAAATTAGCTGTATTGTTTTTTTCTCATTAAGGGCAAGGTCATTTCTTAGGCAATATTGTTTTGTGTAACTAAAAGCAGTGTCAGTAGTTCTTTTCAGGGTTTGAATGGATTTATTTGCTATGGTGAGGACTGTGTCATCTGCATACATTGTTGTTTCACAGTATTCCTTTAGGTAGTCTGGAAGATCGTTTGTTAGGAGGAGAAACAGTACCGGCCCCAGTACTGACCCTTGTGGTACTCCTCTGGCAATGCTTGTCATGTCAGAATAGAATTTTTTTCGCTTGTTTTGTTCTTCATGCTCAATTTCAACTATTTGCTTTCTGTCACTTAGGTAACTATGGAACCATTCTCCCGTCTTCCCATTTATCCCTAGGGACTTCATTTTGTTAAGGAGATGGTCATGGTTAAGGCAGTCGAATGCCTTACTGAAGTCAAGAAACAGGCTAGTGACTGCATGTCCGTTGTCGAGTTGGTCAATGATGTACTCCATAGACATAATATCGCAGACTCTAGAAACCATCCCTACCTGGAACAGCCCCATAGTGATTATGGGTGACATCAATGTTAACTGTCTGGAAACAAACAGACAAAACACAAAACTTCAAGAAACCTTAAAGTCCTATAACACCTCAAGACTTCAGCTACCACCTACACGTGTCACCCCATATAGTTCCACTTCTATTGACATAGTCTGTTCTAACAAACTTCCTACGGAACCAGTAGTCACTATCCTAAACACATTTATCTCTGACCATACAGGGCAAATAGCCACATTACAGAACTTCAAAACTAAAACACCTGACCAAATAACATTCAACAGACATTTCAGCGACAAGAACCTCTCACTTCTTAATAATCTACTGAAACAAGAAACATGGTGTGACGTGCTAACCCCCAGATCAGCGGAGGAATCCTATAACAAGTTTCTGAATACTTTGACATACCATATGGATATAGCATGCCCTTACATCCGTACTCGCAAAAAGTATAAAAAAAGACAACCTATTAAGAATGACCAAGAAACGATAGAAAAGCGCAACCAATATCTAGCGGCTCAAGAGGAATATCTACTGACTGGGACAGAAGAAAACAAAGCTAGAGCAACAGAGAAGAAGAAAATCTATGACCTTCACCTCAAGGCCCAAAGAAAACTTATGACATCTGAGTTCATAAATAAGTCTGAAAATAAAAGTAAAGTAATATGGAGTGTTATTAATAAAGAACGATGTAAAAACAACAACACCAATGAAACAATACATCTTAAACCTAATGACACACTAATATCGGCTCCCCTGGATGTAGCAACACACCTAAATGAATACTTTGTAAACATTGCCAACGAAACACTAGCACAAGCTGTCTACGATGGGAATCCTGTTACTGCAGATTACAGACTTCAAGTAAATGACTCTCTTATTCTTTGGCCAACATCTCAAAAGGAAGTTAAGACGACTATAAGAACATTGAAAACGAAAAACTCAGCTGGCTTTGATAACATTTCCACAAAATTATTAAAAACTTGCAGTGAGCCCCTATTAAACCCCCTAACTACTATAATCAACAACCCATTTGCAGAAGGAATTTTTCCATCAAAACTAAAACTGGCAAAAGTCTATCCGAAACTAAAATAAGGAGACCCCACCCAGGTCGCTAACTACCGCCCAATCTCTCTACTTCCTTCAATTTCAAAAATCATAGAGAAAATTGTACTGTCTAGACTGTTAGATTTTTTTAAAAAACATAACCTGTTTCCTGATAATCAACACGGCTTTATAGAAGGTAAATCAACATCAACTGCTCTGGTTAGAATCGTTGAGTATCTAATAAGAGCACTAGATAAGGGCGACACAACAACTGCTATCTTTCTAGACTTCACTAAAGCGTTTGATTGCCTTAGTCATGACAAACTCCTCAAAAAACTAGAAAGCCGAGGGATCACAGGAAAAACTGCAGATTGGTTTCGGAGATACTTATCAGGGAGAACTCAGTCAGTAGAAATAAAAAGTACAGACCAAGGAAAGAAAAAAAAACAACAACCTCCAGACCTTTCCCTGTTGACAGAGGTGTTCCGCAGGGATCAGTCCTGGGCCTTTACATTATCTTTGTCAGTGACTTTCCTGATTACTTAAAAAGGTATTGCTTCATGCTCATGTATGCAGATGACACGACACTCCTGCTACAAAATAAACAACCTTCGACCTTGGAAATAGACACATACATTGCCATAAATATGGCAATAGAATACTGTCAAGCAAACGACCTGGTATTGAATCAAACAAAGACTCAGCAACTAATAATAGGAAGGAAGAAAGAAGAAGTGCTGGAATTGCCGGACGCTGAAAGAATGGACAACGTAAAGTACCTAGGAATATTAATTGACGAATCTCTTTCTTGGAGTGACCATATCAACCAACTATGTGGGAAACTTAGCAAAGTTTTATATGTTCTAAGGCGCTTAAAACAAGTTGCTAGCCCAGAAATAGTAAAATGTGCATACTATGCTCTTTTCGAGAGTCACCTGAGGTACGCAATAACTGTCTGGGGCAACTCCTCTAAATTTAACACCCAAAGAGTACTAGTGCTTCAGAAAAAAGCAATCCGTATAATAATGGGAACAGGACCTCTAGAATCGTGTAGAGGTGCTTTTAAACAGCTAAGAATACTAACCTCAGTAGCCCTGTACATCTTAGAAGTAGTTGTATATGCAAGTCAACAACGTCTGACAAGAGGAAATGACGTTCACAACCCTCAACACAAGATCCGCACATGACTACATACTTCCCACCCATCGTCTGACTCTCTACGAAAAACAACCCACATATGCTGGTGCAAAATTTCTTAACATCCTGCCACAAGAGTTCAAGAACACCACGGAACAGCAACAACTCCGACGAAAACTGATCGACTGGCTTCTTGACCGGCCTTTTTACACAATAGAGGAATTCCTGAACTGGAGGACTAACTGCCTAACCACATCTCTCAAACCACCGTGATTTATCTCAACTTAAAAAAAAAAAAATTGTATTTTGCTTAATGACACCATTCTTGTCTCAATGATAATGAATAAAGTATATTGTCTATTGTCTATTGTCTATTTATCTGCAATAGTTCAAAAATAAAATGCTGTTCCCGTAATTTGTAAAGCACTTACTTTATGTTACAATTATAATATTGTAAAATGGATTGTGCTAATAAAGCCTGTTTTTAATTGAATAGAATAATCTTCCAAAACTGTTGTAAATTTTTCATTTACATTTTTTACCACCAAACTTTTAGGCTTTAAAAACTATAATAGTTTATATATTAAAAGATTTTTTAAGTGACTTACCCTGTTGTCAAGACAGAAGACTTCATGAGGTACGAAGGCAAAGAAGGATCTGACATCGACTTCATATTTTTAGTGACGTGACCGCCTGATGACATGATTCCTTCCGTCACGCCCACCAATGACCCACTCTTTCTGCGATGGTAATGTCTGTAGGCTTTCTGGATTTTCTTCGCTGCCTCATCCGGATTCATGACTATTGCAGGAGTCAGTCGTCGAGCCTTCCTGACATCCTTGGACTTCCTGCAAGGTTTCTGCTTATATTCTTCCTCTGCCATTGCGCACAGTTTTGACTTCATCTTCTTCCCCTTGTTCTCCACCAATGTGCCGTCCTGACAGATCATCTTCTTTAATAACTCCAGTTCCTTCGGCTCCAACTGAGGGAGGCATCGTATGAGAGCACTTCCTCCAGCCATCTGTGTTATCTATCCAATAAATTATTTATATTTCATTTCAGAATATTTTCCTCTACCTAATCCTACAGATTTAGTCAGCAATTCTAAAGACACTTCAACATGTTCACTGACACTCGCCCAGCAGTAAAAATTAATCTATTCGAAACTTAATATCATTTAGTCTTATGATCCAGATTTTATCCCTAGTCTGGTATGAAAATGTTATCAATTTTGTATGGAATCTGCCTATTCCTATAAACAGGCGAAATTGTGCAGTGTAAAAATGAACAGACCACGATTTAGAACTGTATTGTTTTTTTTTCATACAAGCAGAATCCTGTAATGTGCAAGGACCATAGAGCTCAAAATATGGGTAGTCTCAACATCGTTTTCATGAGATCTTCCCAACTGGAAAACTTGGAAAATTGGCTTTTTTTACTGAATCTTTCTATTGGGTATGTAAGCTGATGAAACCATGTGGGTTAACAAAATTTTTCATGGGTTCTGTCTTTAAACAATCTGAAATAACAAATTCAAACATTTTAGATGTGACTTTATATTGTAAACAGTATATAAAAACATGTATTTTAATTCAATTTAATTAACTGTTATCATGTAACATTTATTGTTAAATACGAGTATTAACCCTTTGCACGCCAAGTAATTACGTATATGTTTTGCCCTAGCGCCAAATTACTGAATATTTAATTTTTTGAAAACTGTAAAGCCATTCTTTTATTTGTTTAAGTAATTGATTTAAAGAATAAAAAATCATAAAATGCTTTTATGGGCATTTTTTAAAACGAAATATAGATATTTTTCTATTTTAAGGACCAGTAGGTATGAAATGAACGAAAACGTTATTTTCATAAAACTGTATAATTTTTACAAATGTATACCGGTACATGAAGTAGATATGATGTGTGATAAGTATATAAATACACATTTTGGAAAACTGTTTTCTGTTTTTTTTTTACAAATAATCGTCCAAAGTATGTAACCCCAAGAACGAAATCATCAAAGTCCGGATCGTCTGCGTTAGCCATAATTATGGCAATATATTCACAAGTTACGTCAAAATAATAAATAATAGTTATTACTATAGTAATAATTTTAATAGTTCACAAGCACTAAACGTAATATAAACTAATAAAACTGTAAAAACATAAACTGTCAGTGAGCAGGAACACTAGACATAGAACTTCACGAAATGGCGGCGCTTCACGAAATGTCGGAAATGAGTAAAATATCTTTTTGCGTTTCGAGAAGTACGAGAAACAAACATGAATAGAAAGAAACAGTTGTTACCGATCGATACACCTCAAACGTTCAGTTGGCACGTTAGCTAATGCACTAGGCAGCAAAAGTGACTTTCTCTGCCATCTAGCGGCAAATTCGACAACTAATAAACTATCTAATGTTGTAAAATGTAGTTCGCGATATAACTCGCTATGGGCGCTGTACGGACTTTTATGCATGCGAAATAACTCGCTTATGGCGTGCAAAGGGTTAAAATGTTTCAATTTAACCTTCCAACAAGCATTCACAAGTGCGCAAGATGAGCACACTTTTTTCTATACTAGCTACAACATTGTGTCTAAGCATGTTACATCTTTTATTTTGATTCCAGCTATCTGAGTTATGTCAGTTTAAACCCTCTGACAGTGATCTAATGTGACAATAAAACCCGTATGAACTGTACTGTACAAAACATTGCTTTTAATGTATAGAGCATTATGACAATACCTACATAGAGATCCAGGTGATGATCTAACATGACAATTACTTTTACAGTTTAGACTGTAAAAATGTTGTTAAACTGTAAAAGTTTAAGATTAACAGGCAGATTAAAAACATTTAAACATTCCACAGGAATACTCCTGGCTTCCTTGGAATATCATACAGAAGTATGGTGACAAGTCATCCATAACGCAACAGATGTGCCTGTCCAAGTTATAGACAATACGACTGTGCATATGTATTGTAAATGGGCAAACATTTCAAAAACATCTGTTAGTAATAAACTGGACTAGCAAAATCAATGTGTCCAGAAAATTTAATTTTATAAAGTCTTTCAATTATTAAAATATTAGTAAATTTTATGCATATTAATACAATTTTTATTGAACAAAACCATTGAAATTTTTTTCCCACTTGTTTTATCTGTAAGTTAATCCTCATTACAGAAAGAGATACAGTATTACAGACAAGTTGTCTGCTCATAATTTGAATAGGTTGCTCTTATATAATACAAATATATGAAAAAATCAAAAGCAATCTAACATAATAGGTGCAAGAAAATAAAATTATATGAATTTATTCCACCAGGAATACTTCTTCCAGTTATTTAATACACAATATTGGTATAGTTTTATGTATAACAAATTATAATATAGAGGAAGCTTACAGGCCAAAATGCCGCTGTGAAGTTTAAAAAAAAATATTCAGAACAGATTCTTTTATGAAAGTACTCAATAGGTTTGTGTGAGGATTCGATGATGACAACTTTTCTCTCTATAAAACTAGAATTACCACACCTTCTGATGTGTGGCAGGTGGCAGGACTGCAGAGCTCAGAAAGTCGTCGTTGACCGACTCCAGTTTCAGCTTCATCCTGGACAGTTTGACATCAAGGCGCTGCTTGCTGCGGTAGTGATTCAATTCTTGCATGAACTCATCGTAGGTCTGGTAGTTCTATAACATGTCACAGTACTCGTTGTGATTAGGATTCCTCAAAGATAGGTTGAACAAATCATTCCCCTAATATACTATAAGCCAAATTAGTACCCCTCCCCTTCCCCCATTGTCCAACTATCCTGATCGTTTTCCCAGAAAAAAACTCCTCTCATTTATTCAATATCAGTATACAGGGGTGCTGAAAAGTCCCGGGACGGTCTAATAACTTTTGAACTAATTACAATATAAGAACCAAAATTTACATCAAGCTTCTGCTCATATAAAACTATTATTTTATTTATTTCACCATGATATCCTGCTTATGGGGGACGTCCCGCTAGGGGTGGGTGAAAATTCTTAAATAGAAGCATAGGTCGAGTCGTACATCAAATTAAAGCTCTTTTTAATTAGAAACATTTTGGCGAAAATCTGACGTAAAACAGTTGACGCATTACAAAATGGCGGACACTCAAAGATTATAAAATACAGAATTTTTCAAATGCAAACATTCTGGTTGTTAGAGAAAACTGAGACACTTAATCTTTTATTTTACTTCTTTTACTTCAAATCACTTACCAAAACAGTTATAACAAATGTTCAAAGTGTTTGCCTTCGGTTTGCTGACAATATCCCAATCGATTGTAGAACGCTGATATCGCATTGTTTAAAGCTTGGACAGGAACACCCTGAGCTTCTAAAGACCAATTCTTGGCCCCAAATTATTCCTTGTTCACAGTGTCAGTGTTAAATAATAAGCTAATTATTTTTATCATAGTGTTTTATCACATTCTGAGCAAGGTTGTTGTACTGGAGGATCTGTTTGACAATTGTTATGGGCTAATGTACATTTAAGATAGTCAGTGAACATGAGAAATGGGAATATGTCAGTGACACTTGGGTAGTAAGAGTCTTTGCTTAGTGGCTTCAAATTCTGCAAGTATGATATAGCTTTCTTTGTGCTGTCTCTGGGTCTCAAAAGTACAATGCTGAGGCTAGTGAAATTCTCTCTTTGACGTGCATAACATCTTGGTTGTAGTTCTGCAGTCTCAAAGCAAATGTTCTACATCAAAACTAAGTTGTACATAATAGCAATAACGGGGTTCTATGGCATAGCCATGTAAATTTTACTAAATGGAATAAAATGATTGCCAAAGTCAATCCAATACTTATGATATCAATTTTAGGTTCTCTTGACCCATGTACAAGACATTGGTAACTTTACTCAAGGAACTTGACTTCTTCACTTTATTTCTTTCACACTAATTTAATAGAAAACTCACCGTTTTCCATTTACATAGTTCACAGTTCAGAAGAAATTATATGATGAAAGTGAATTTTAAAAACTATACTCAACTAAGTCATATTGGTTCTACTAATATGGGTACAAATGAAACTGGCAGTCTAATGGAGTTAATTCGCTACTTCTACAAGACCTGTTTTTCAAATTGGGATCAATGACCACTTAAGTCCTCTAGCATGGAAGCCCCAATTTGAATTTTTTAGCCTTTTAAAATTAAGTTTTTTCAAGAATGACGTAAGATAAAATAATGCTTGGTGTTTGAATTTTGTTTTCCTCTTTTAAGAGAATCAAGAAAAACTTACTCAAACATATAAGTCTGCCTACAACTTTTTTTTAATAAATCCCTTAAAAATCCCCTAATCACTGTTAAATTTCTGTAGTTACTAAAATTATCCAAGTTAGGAAAATTTTTGCCAAATTTAATGAAAATCGGATATAAAGTTCACACAAACACTATTTTAGCCTTAAACAAAGACAT
Organism: Homalodisca vitripennis; assembly: GCF_021130785.1. NCBI lineage: Eukaryota > Metazoa > Arthropoda > Insecta > Hemiptera > Cicadellidae > Homalodisca > Homalodisca vitripennis. The sequence continues at coordinate 19,136,153 of NC_060214.1, forward strand.
ATAACATGTTTAACAAGATTTGTTTAAATTTCATCGCCTAGTGTTTATCTTTTTGTTCTGAGATGGAAGAGTTTTTGCCTCATCCATATCTTAGGAAATTCAGATATTTTAAGAAAACATTTGATTATTATCTTCAAAGATAACAGATGGATGTAATCAACAAAAAGGCCAAATATTCAAATATAGAGCACCACAGATCATCTTGACCCCTTTTCCTGGACTACTTTTATTGCTAAATTGAGCCAATTTCATGGTTTTGCAGATGGAAGGAAATGAAAGCAGTGGGAGAAATTATAAAACTCAACAAACGTAGTTGAGAAAAAATAAAGATGATGACATACCTAAGATGAAAAATTACCTCTTAGCTGAATAAGCTGGAAATAGCTTATTCAGTTGATAACGGTCAGTGAACAGCAAGGTGTGTTTTTAGTGGGTTGCCAGAGAAACATGTCTTTAGTAATGGCCCCTACAGTGCACATGACTGTTTTTGACACCTTGCAGAAAAAAAACTCTTTCAGGATATACTAGAAACACTTAGATTTAGATAACTTCTGTTTAGTTTGTAATAAATTTCACTGCTATCATGCAAATAAGGTAAATCAAAATTTAAAATTTAATAATGTTTGGCCTATTTGTAAGGAAGCAAAAATTGATCAGAAATATGGCTATTACATTTAAATATCCAAGGAGGAGTACTTGATAAAAAAATTGATTTGGAAATAATTCTACAAAATTCAAATATTCAAATTATTTGTTTAAATGAACATTGGTTGAGTAGGGATAGTGTTACCATTTTAAATAGTTTTTCTAATTATACTCTGGCACATTTTTATTGTAGAGATAGAGATTATCATGGAGGCTCATGTATTCTTTTGAAGAATAATTTTGAATTTAAAACCAGGAAAGATCTGTGCATTTATAATTTGGATTCAGTTTTTGAAGCTTCATGCATAGAAATAATTAATTTTAAAAGGCCTATAATTATCCATTTCTATTTATAGAGTGCCAGAAGATTCAAATTTCAAATTATTTTTAAATAAGCTTGAGGCTCTGTTAAAACTTTTAGGTAAAGGAAACCATGTAAACAATGTTTATATTGCATCAGACTTTAATGTACATGTAATGGAAACAACAAATAAACCACAACAGAAATTTGAATTCCTTTCTCTGATTGAATCATGCGGTTTTAAAACACATTTTTCATCACCAACTAGGGTTACATTTAATACAAATTCATGCATTGATAATATTTTAACTTTTAAATTTAAGTCATCCTTTGAATCTCAGACAATGAATTTAGAATTGGGTTTGTCGGATCACAGGGCAGTCTTTTTAGATATTTCTAAAGATCTCATTTTCGATAATAAACAATACTAAACTTAGAGTAAAAAGGCTGTTCTAATTTTTTTAATTGCTTTCAAAATATATTTGAAGAATCATTTCCATTAAAATTCTCTGCTAACAAAACCAAACAATCCAAAAATAAAAAAATGGATAACAAAAGGAATTCAAATTTCAAGCATTACAAAGTGGGAGCTTAGTAAACTAGCCAAACAGTCAAACAATCTAAATTTTATAAATTATGTAAAAAATTATAAAAAAAAATTCAAAAATGTCTGTAATAAATCCAAGCAAATGTATAATTCTAATTTCATAAAATATTCTGAAAATAAAAATAAAGCTGCTTGGCATGTAGTTAAATCTGAGCTTGGATGTAAGAAATCTGTCAACAATTTTCCTGATGTTGTGTTGGATAGTGGTAGGGTTATTAAAGATGGAAAGGAAATTGCACAATTCTTCAACAAAAAATTTGCAGAATTGGCCAAAGAAATTAAGGCTCGACCTTGTGAACAAGAGGCCCTATAAACTTAGCACAAAATGATCTTGAATGTCAATTTTTTAAGTTTAATTTTGGTAATGTGTCATCAGATGATGTTGTTAAAGTGATAAAATCATTAAAAAATAAAAAATGTTCTGGGTGGGATGAAATACCTCTGGACGTAATGAAACATGTAATGTATAGTATAGCTGTTCCTTTATCAGTTTTAATTAATCAATCATTCAAAAATTGTAGTTTTCCACAAAATTTAAAATGGGCTGAATTAAAACCACTCTATAAAAAAGGGCAAAAACAAAATCCAGATAATTACCGTCCAATTTCAATACTGCCATCGTTTTCTAAAGTATTTGAAAAATTAGCACTAAACCAAATTACAAATTTTTTAGAATCTAATTCAATTTTGACTTGTGATCAATTCGGATTTAGGAGGGGTCACAGTACTTTAGGGGCCATTAATAAACTTGTAAATGAGGTGTCTTGGGCTTTGGATGGGTCACAGAGAACCATGGGTGTGTTCTGTGATTTGTCCAGGGCTTTTGATTGTGTGAACCATAATATCCTTTTAAAAAAGCTTAAACTGTACAGTTTTTGAAATAGATCAATCCTGTGGATTAAATATTATTTAGTTAATTGATTTAAAAGAACTGTAATATTTTTAAATAGTGTAAAATCTAGATCTTGTTGGGATGAAATTAAAGTGGGCGTTCCTCAAGGGTCTATTTTGGGACCTCTACGGTTTCTTCTGTACGTTAACGATTTACCTAAAATGTTTCACCAAAATTTATATTATATGCAGATGACACAACCGCAGTTGTTAAAGCCGACTCTCACTTTCAAATGGAAAATAAATTAAATCAAGCTTTTTTATGAATTGGCATACTGGTTTGAGGTTAACGGATTGAAATTAAATCAAGAGAAAACTCAACTACTAAATTTTTGAACACCACAATTAATGGAGGACTATAATAAGGATATAATTTTCCACGGCCAGCAAATAAAGTTATGTGATAGCGTAAAATTTTCAGGTACCGTATTGATTTGGATATAAACTTTTCTTGGAAAAAATGTATTGAAAATATTATTAGGAGATTGAACTCGGTATGTTATTAAATGTTGCGAAACTCAATTTGGAAACTAGAATAATAACTTACTACTCTTTCTTTTTTTCAATAATTCAATATGGTATTGAATTTTGGGGGTCATCTTCTGACTTCGATAAATTTTAAGATCCAAAAAAAATTATAAGATTAAAGACCTTTTCATCATTTAGAACTTCTTGCAAACCTCTGTTTAAAGAATTAAAAATCTTATCACTTCCAAATTTATACATTCTGAAAACCCTACTAACAGTAAAATCAAACTTTGAAAGCTTATAAAGTGATAATTTTGATCATAATTACAACACAAGATTTAAAGCTAATTTTCAATATCCCATACATTGACTGCGTCTGGTAGAAAAAACTCCAATATACACGGCAAAAAAATTATACAATAAGTTACCTCAAAAATATAAACATTTAATCAATTCAAAAACATTTAAAAGCAAACTAACAGATTTTTTGTTGGAAAAAAACTATTATAGTATTGATGAGTATTTGATGGATCCTGAATTTTAAAATTGTATTTTAACATAGATTACATACCTCTTATATGTATGTTTATGTGTATATGTTTATATGTATATGTGAATGGTGAAGTGCATATGTATGAATGTGTATGTATCATTATTACATTACCATATGACAATGTTACCTGTTTCTATAGCAATGCTATGACATAGCATTTATACATTGTATAAACGTTGATGTAACAATAAAGACTGATTCTGATTCTGAGGGGTGACTGGAATAACTCAATTTTCTCTATGAGGATTTTCTTAAATAAAACAACTTAAAATTAGTTAGTTTTTTCTTTTGATAGTAGAGATGTACTTACTGTAAGTTGCAACATTTTATTTCTTTAAAAGATAAAATATCTTATAACTTATCTTCTACAGAACCTTGTCACTGCCTGCCCAGTTACGAGGAACTGGATTTGTCACTCCTAGTAATTTCAGACTTTTCTGGAAATCTTCGTCAGAGTCATTTTCAAAATACGTTTTCAATATCGACAGCCTGCAATGTAAAATATACAAGTAAAATAACTTGGTCTCATTAAATGTTGATGATATAAGGTGTATCTAGAATAAATATGGAAACCAATCACGCAGGCTTTTAGAGTTATGCTTGTTTTTCCATGCAAATGAATGAGCATTGGTTTAGTTGTTTTCCGGTTTCGTGAAATAAAGAACACTTTTACAAGGATTCAATCCCTTTAGGAAACTGTTTTATGTGGTTTAAGTAATCTATTGATAATTCATTGATAAATACTACCAGCTACTTTAAAATAAATTGAGCTATCACAGTCAAGAATATAGCCAAGACGAAGCAGTGCTCTTGTCTTTTTATTCATATTGTATTGCGAGAATACGAAATTGAACTTAGAGGCTTTAGCTCTTCCCATTTCTGTGAGAATGGTGGTTGACAAACGTATTTGTGGCATATTTGTACCACAACTGCAATTGATATCTGGAATCAAAATTACCTTCTGCAAAACTTTTACACAGGATAATGGAAAAAAAATTAAGGATGGAATGTCACCAACTGAAAAACTGAACTAAAATAGAAGATTGAGCTCTCAACATCTCTGCATTTCTTTGAAATTTTCTTCGGTTATAAAAAATGTTGTTTTACTTGCTTGGTAATTTTGTACATTTTTCATGTCAAACACTGAATATAATAATTGGATTAGGCAGGTCAAAGAGGGCAAGACAAATGCCAACAAGAAGTAACAAAGCAACAAAACTAATTATCATAATGTAAACCAGAACAATACAAATGTGTGTAACGAATAAATATTCATAGGATTCAATGAGGACTTTAAGCTGGTATTAATAGATAATGTTTCCTTATGTATAAAACTTTAGTGGAGGAAGAAATTGGGAGAATGAATATTACTGAGAGATCACAAACTGCCATCTTAAAATGTAATGAGCAACGAGAAATTTCTCGACAAATTTGAACAAGTGGGTTGATTACAGAATAGATTATTTGCAGTTTGCACACTTACGCAACACCATCGTCAATCATCTTGGAAATCTCAGGAATGTTGGCAACTCGAAGAAACTGCGGAGATTGGGGATTGCGTCTCAGTGTGATGAGGACCCGAGGATTGATGAAGCCAAATCGGACACAACTCATCACCTCGACAGCGTGCTCCTTGCGTCTATTCCAGTCGTGCTCCAGCCAGCGCACACCTGCCATGAACACTTCCATCTCACTGTAACACGTCATACTGGTTACATCATAGTCATTAATATATGTGTATATATAAACCCTTGACAAAATTAAACATAAGTGAAATAAGCCACAATTGCATAGGAGTGCAGCAGCATCAAGTTCGATGATGGGGCATTAAACACCATCAAATTTGGCTGATCCTTAGCGAACATTTTTACATTGATCAAGCAGCTTTATGTGTAGAAGACTCAGATGCTCCACTGTACTTTGGGATTGTGTCAGTCAACATCGTAGTGCGCTCAATTCTGCACCTGATGAGACAATGCGAATACCTCTTCAAATAGATTGCACTATTTTTTTTAGTCTGGATGTCTCTGATGTTGAAACAATGAGGGCAGGTTCGTTTTGAACTTCTTTGTTCTTCGTCGCTGATTATTTTTGGATCCCTTCAGACGAATGTAACTCCAGAGTCAAGTCTGCAACAGCATCAGATGCTGCATGCGAGAGGAAGGTTAACTGGAGCCAAATTCAACACTCACATTGGTCTTAAGATTAATCGTGATGGCAATAAGAAAATCACAGAATAAATTTAAGTTGTAAATAAAATATATATATATATAAAATAAATATATAAATTTATTGTGGTACGTAGTAACACATTTAGCCTAACTGTATGCAAGGTATCTAAAGAAAGATATATCTGTAAGCTTTAAATTTTGCATGAAATTTCATTTATACTTGACAAAAATGATTTCTATGATGGTGCATGTCCATCTACGGGAGCAGCATTTAAGGTTATCACTCAGTAGATGGCACAATTTGTTTCGTCTGCCGGGTAGATGGAAATGTTTCTTTACTGTATAGTTGTCTGTCAGTCTGCAGGAAATTTAAAGAATGAAATGAGCTATATACCTGAAATTTTCCATTCACCTTCAATGATGCCTGTTTCGTGACACATAGTATGACATAATCCTCCATTGTATTATTATAAACATAAGCTTACTTTTGTAATATTTACATATGAACTTACTTGGCCTTTCAATTTTGATTGATGCTGTCATCAATAAGGCCTGTCATAAATTGCATGATAAATGTTGATAGAGCCATGACATTTGTATCGATCGTTACACCTAGATTACAATGATTTTTTCAAGATTAGACAATAATACATCACAATCCTAGTGCTATTCTATACTTTCCTGGTATTCTAAGCTCTTGCAAAATTTACCAATGGGACAATTCCTCTAAATCTTATCACTACCACGACTGCAGAACTGATTATAGTGTATCTATGTTGATGTTTTTGTGCACCAGCCTGACTGTAAAATTTTAGTTGAGTATTAGGTAAATAAAATTGAGACATTAAAATTAGAACAAACACTCCAATAAATAAGAACTGTATTTTAGTGAGGCCTTTCGTGTTCAATGGGTGGTTGTGTGGGTCTGATGATGTGTTCATTGAATACAAAAGGCCTCACAAAAATACAATTTCTTATTTATTGGAGTTTTGTTCCTAAATTAAGCATTTGATTCCAATAAGAAGAAGCTGTTAGAATGTATTAAAATTGGATGTGTATTTTTCAATCAACTTTTATTGTGAAAAATCTATGACTGTACATTTAAATATTCAAGATTTATTGTATTAAAAAGAATTCTGACCATTGGAAAAGACGATACATAGAAGGATTACTTCAATACATTTCACACCAGACAGCTTATGGTCTGTGAAAGCAAGATCACACTCACCAATGGATGCAGATGTAGTTCGACTGAAGGAAAGTGCAGACCTCTTCACACGAGAACTCCACGAACTCCCTGGAGCTGACAAGAGTCAGAAAGAACCGCTGGACTCTGGGAATCATCAGTTCCATCACGGTCTTATTGTCGTACTTCCTAGCGGCCAAGTACAACAGGAATGCTCTGTCCTCAAAGAACACATCCACATTGTCGATGAACGCCCAGCACTGATCCTCCAGCTCTGGAAAATTCGGTTCTGTCAGAATTGTTCAACATTGAAAGTTAATATTGCTCAACACCCAGTTAAAAACTCACCCTTGATCTTTAAGAAGCTGGCGGCCTTGTAAATCTCCAGAATGTTGTCCCTTCGCAGAAGTTTATAGCTGTCCGTGCCGAGATGTAACATCCAGTGGTAGATCTGCGAGAAGACATCTTTTGAGACCTCTTTCTGTTGAAACAACAGTGATTTTAATCAGTATGTTTACTATACACTGTGTTTATTACATTCTACCTAAAAAAGAGAAGTATTAAAATACATAATGTTTTTATTTGTATGAACTAAGTTGTATTAAAATTAATAATTACCTTGGGGGAGGCTACAAACGTAAAATAACAAATATGTTCATGTAATAAAGTAAGAAATACTTTTGTTACAGCTCCCAATGTGTATTCGGAGTGTTTTGTTGCTAAAATATCACTCCTATCTCCTATTATGTATCTTCCATAACAATGACATGATATATAAGCTTCTCTATGTAGCGAGAGAAATATAATTTGAATTGTTCCCCAGGAGGATTCACTTCTGGCTGGTTTATACCTTCCAGTTAAACCTACAGTACAGCAAAAATCAATTTGTGTCACTTAAATCTGGGCAACCTTATGGATGTCCAGGAGCGGCACATCACCAACTGCAAATGTTGAGATTCTGGGGTGCAAGGGGGCAAGGGTAGTTTTGATAGGTCTAGTCTATTGTGGAAGATGACTGATGGATTTAGTGATGTTCTCCAAGAATCAAAGGTTCTTGGTAGCCTAGACCTTAGGGCATGCCACCCCCTGTTTGCTGTTACTGGAGAGGCTGGTTCAGAGCTGGCTTCCTCTTCTTCCGAGGGAACATGACCGAGACTAATGCCCTAAATCTTTTCCTTGTGGATCTTGACAGAAGGCGACTCCTATCCTCAACCTTACCCATCCACAAGATCCTGTCACTCAGGAAAGTGCAAAGATCCTTCCAGGACTAGGTACAATTTTTAAGTTTCTTGTTCTAAGAGAACAAAAAAAGGACAGAGAGAAATATAATCTGTAATAAAACAAAATATGATTAACAAATTGCTATAATGTATAATACCAAGAAACCATCACTGTCCTGAATGTAACTTTAACAATGAGGATACAAATTAAGAACAGAGGCTTTGTTTGGAACAGAAAGTCGTGCTGAATCTGAGATAGAAACTAAATTAATTTGTTATTTACACTATTTTTCATGTGAACGAATACTCTCCTAGAACAGAGCTGATTTGAAACTGATTATGTGGATAATTCTGTGTACTGCTAATATCTGGTTAAATAGCACTGTTGTGATGAGACAATTTAACCCACCTTCCCAGTTCTATTTGGTTGGTCGGTGAGTGCAGACCTATTGTGACCTGTATTCTGTAGTTCAATTTTAATAATTAGTGTTTTAGAGTTAGAGGTGTGCATGGAATAGACAGACAACCTGGCTGTTGTGGTTCCTGACTCATGCGTGTCACAACACTCTGGTATGTTTTTTTTTACTTTAACCTAGATTGTGGTCATGCATTAGTTTAGTCATTTACCTGAAGAAGATATCAGATTGCAGATCTCGAAACGTAGTGTTACTGATTGTATTGTATCACTGAAAAATGGCAAATGCCAGAAAAATCCTGTTTCCTTCACAATCCTTCTATCATCAAAAAGAAACTTCAAACAAAGAATCTTCCGTTAGACTTCTACCTGTGTCAGTTCCTGACGGGGCACGGTTACTTTAGGAAGTACCTCTACAGGATGGGAAAAGTCAGGTCGCCTCGGTGTGCTTACTGCCCGGAGGAAGATGATGATGTTCATCACACCTTCTTCGCTTGCGGGCGCTTCACCGAGGCCAGGCAAACGCTCGCCACCACAGTTGGTGATGTTACGGCAGAGACCATTGTGGAGATGATGCTGCAGAATGAGGACGCCTGGAATGCAGTCACCACTCACGTACATGCGATCCTTCATCAGAAGCGTGAAGACGGATGCCTGGCTGACCCCTAGCTTCCGAAACAAGTAGTTTTGTCCTGGTTGAGACATAAGACACACGGACCAGGCAAGATGTCATCCGAAAGGGTTCCGGCCTGGGCTCTCCGTGGCCCGTAGGGGGTTTAGTGGGTAGTCCGCAAGGGAGTCCCACACTCCGTGCGCAAATGCATTCCCCCTACGTAAAAAAAAAAAAAAAAAAAAAAAAAAAAAAAAAAAAAAAAAAAAAAAAAAAAAAAAAAAAAAAAAAAAAAAAGAATCTTCCGTAGATTAGCAGATTAAATATTTTTCTTATAATAAGAAGAGGCCTATCCCCCTTTACACTTTACTCTACCTGTCACATGGACAACTAACCAGTATGAGGGTCTCATCAAACAGAATAAGGGGGAGAGTCGATACAGTGCAAGGTCGATGGTACTGAGAAACAGGATTTAAACCTGCACTGTCTCTAACTCAGACCCAAAGTCCAACGTCTTAGATCGCTCCGTCATTAGCACTCCCTCAAAAATTAACTAATTAATTTTTTTTTAGTTATTAAAATAAAATATTATTCACTTGGATCATTGCTTTATACTTTGATGGTATTTAAGATGATTTTAATTATCAGTTTGAAGAAGAATGTCTCCAATTAAACTTATGATTTTACAATTACCCTACCATTAATCATACTACTATATTAAAGCATTGTATTTATAAATGAATTTTAGTAAGTTATATTTGTGGTTCCTAGGTCTGTTTCAGCCTACTTTTTATTTTATTTCACTATTCTAACTTTTAAAATTTACTTTTGTACTTTATCAGATACTTTCTACCTCTCTTCTAATTTTCTCCGATAATCCCGGCACATAAGGGATTGACATAAACGCAAAGTACAACATTAGAACCGCGTTTAAAACACACAATACTCTTAGACAAAGTCTCGTAAAAACAAAACCAAAAATTAGCACACAGGATTCCAAAAACTGTGTTTACAGTATAAAATGTAGTTACAATAGGGAATACATAGGCGAGACAAAAAGACCACTAAACGTAAGGATAAAAGAGCACAAAGAAAACACGAGAAAAGGTCTCACAGAAAAGTCAAAAATTGCACACCATTGTTGGTCCGAAGACCATCATATGTGGGTGGGATGAAGCCCACATAATACATCGGGAACCACATTTCTTCAAAAGGAAATTAATTGAGGCGACATACATTAAATTGGCAGAGCAACCAATCAGTCAACCATCAGTCGAGATTAGGCCGCTTTCGTTGCCAATTCTAAAAAATGAACTAAAGAGAAAACCAAAAGTATCAAACGGATCGGATATTTGTAATAAACCAATGCGGAGTCACAATATGGTTTTAAGAAGTTCATCTCGCATGAACCAATAATAACAAAAGGGCCCATTCCTGTCCCCCTTCCTTTTTAATTCCACCATCTTGTTTTTGTCTGCCATGACGATTACCATTGACTAGTGCCCTCTGGTCAGTCGTAGGTGGTTGGTAGTCGAATACAGACGTATTGTGACCTGTATTCCGTAGTTCAGTTTTAATGATTAGTGTTGTGTATAGTTTTTTATTAAGTGCATGTTTTTATAGTTAGTGAACCTGACTTAGGCGTGCCACAACACTTTGGTACGATTTGTTTATTTTAACCTAGTTTGTAATTATGTATTAGGTTAGTTAATTACGGCACCACTCGGCTGTTATTTATCTACATCTGACTTCCATCACCTATCTAGTTTAGGCTGTCTGGATCTTTCTACTTGACAAGGAACTAGATTACTCCTCAAAATCAAACAAAATTGTACACTTCTTTTTATTAATTAAGTATTAATACAACATTTTATTCATCATGACAACAGCAATCAGTCAAAGCTAGAATAAAAAACTGTTTACCATTTTATTCATCAGGACAACAGCAATCAGCCAAAGCTAGAATAAAAAACTGTTTACCATTTTATTCATCAGGACAACAGCAATCAGCCAAAGCTAGAATAAAAAACTGTTTACCATTTTATTCATCAGGACAACAGCAATCAGTCAAAGCTAGAATAAAAAACTGTTTACCATTTTATTCATCAGGACAACAGCAATCAGTCAAAGCTAGAATAAAAAACTGTTTACCATTTTATTCATCAGGACAACAGCAATCAGCCAAAGCTAGAATAAAAAACTGTTTACCATTTTATTCATCAGGACAACAGCAATCAGTCAAAGCTAGAATAAAAAACTGTTTACCATTTTATTCATCAGGACAACAGCAATCAGTCAAAGCTAGAATAAAAAACTGTTTACCATTTTATTCATCAGGACAACAGCAATCAGTCAAAGCTAGAATAAAAAACTCTTTACCATTTTATTCATCAGGACAACAGCAATCAGCCAAAGCTAGAATAAAAAACTGTTTACCATTTTATTCATCAGGACAACAGCAATCAGTCAAAGCTAGAATAAAAAACTGTTTACCATTTTATTCATCAGGACAACAGCAATCAGTCAAAGCTAGAATAAAAAACTGTTTACCATTTTATTCATCAGGACAACAGCAATCAGTCAAAGCTAGAATAAAAAACTGTTTACCATTTTATTCATCAGGACAACAGCAATCAGTCAAAGCTAGAATAAAAAACTGTTTACCATTTTATTCATCAGGACAACAGCAATCAGTCAAAGCTAGAATAAAAAACTGTTTACCATTTTATTCATCAGGACAACAGCAATCAGTCAAAGCTAGAATAAAAAACTGTTTACCATTTTATTCATCAGGACAACAGCAATCAGTCAAAGCTAGAATAAAAAACTGTTTACCATTTTATTCATCAGGACAACAGCAATCAGCCAAAGCTAGAATAAAAAACTGTTTACCATTTTATTCATCAGGACAACAGCAATCAGTCAAAGCTAGAATAAAAAACTGTTTACCATTTTATTCATCAGGACAACAGCAATCAGCCAAAGCTAGAATAAAAAACTGTTTACCATTTTTTATCACAACTGAGAAGCACTAGTGTACTACAGGCGGATCCCATAAAAGTGAAGGCATTATGTCATCTTTTCCTTGTGGAATCTGCTCTATCGGAGTGAGATATAAAGGCATATTGTGTACAGGCAATTGTAAAAGCTGGTTCCACTCTAAATGTCTGAATTGGTCAGATAGCAAAATCAAAAAACTTAGTAAAATAGAAATAGAAACTTGGCTGTGTGTAAATTGCAAATGTAATAACACTATTGAAACAAAGCTTGAGAACCTGTTAGAAAATAACACTTCCACTCAACCACAATCTACGATGGAAGATGTTCATACTAAAATACAACATTTTGAAAATACAGATGACTTAGAAACCTCTCTAACATTAGCTGCTGAAGCAGGAAATGCCCTACTCGCAGAAAACAACAAACTCAGGCAGGACCTACATGCTTTAACACTAAGAAATTCCCAACTGGCAAAACAGATCTCCAACCTAAATACTTTGTCAGAACTAACATATCAAGCTAAGATAGAGGAACTTGAGTCGCAAAATGAATCCCTACTCAGTAGAAATGCCATGCTAACTGATGCACTAACAGAAATTGAGAACCAACTACTGAAAGAGAAACAATTACAAGTTGCATTAGAAAAAACATTTGAAGAACAAGACGCAAGCAAAGAAAAAATTATCGGTATCCTTGAAGGAAAAATCAAACAGCTTGAAAACAGCATTAAAAAATTAAACAGTACAAAAAAATATATCTACAATAAAGAAGAAGCTACTGCCATTGACTCCGGAACCCAGACGAAAAATCTTGACACCCCTAAACCAAGCGATACATCACATATCCTGGTCGAACTAACCAAGCTAAAATGTCGACATGACCACATGGAGTCAACAATAAATGATTTGCAATGCAAACTACAAAACACAATGACACCTGCAGAGCTAACTTACAAAACATCTCCAGCTAAACAACCTCTATCACCAAATTGCACGAATAAAAAATTTAAAAAAACAAGGATCTAAGAAACAAAATATCTTCAGTATCTCGCTACAGGTAGCAAAATATAAAGAACTTCAAGAAATAAAGAGACACAAAAATGAAACCATCAAAAAACACCAGCCAATAAAATTGCCAAAGAGTTTGGTACTTTTCGTGTACAAAATAGGCCCCCAATTACAGCAACACAACTTAAAGGTATAACGCTTGAAGAATTTTTAATGGAACACCTACAAGAAGTGACAAGAAAAACAATCAAACTACCAGGCGTTGCTCAAGACAAAATTCCAGATACCAGCGCTTCAACTCATTTTTTAGAAGACCACCACATGACACAGAAAAATACATAACAACACCAAACCGGATCATGATGCAAGACAAGACCATACCCTGCTCCTACCCCAATATGCAACATAGAGTTAACAAAATTAAACCTGCTAGAAACCAATGTACTCCTCCCAAAAATATCCTAAATAAACAAAAACCAACAGATGCAGCATCCAAAAAAAAGGAAAGACCCACAATTTCTACAAAAAAAGACACTTCACTAACAATATTACATCAAAATACAGATCGAATCTCAAATAAAATAGATATGATGACTGACCTCCTCACCAATACCTATCCAGATGTCCTCATAATAACAGAACACGGCCTCTCAAAGTCAAATCTAGAAAATACCAACCTAGAAGGCTATACACTAATAGAGAGTTTTTGTCGAGAGCACCACCAAAAAGGGGGAGTGGCGATACTAGTGAAAGATGAACTTAAGAACTACGCTTCTGGACTGGAAAGAAACATACATAGCCAGGAACTTGTATGTGAGCTGTCTGCAATAAAACTGACAATAAAAAAACAAATCACATACATTGTCGGAATCTACAGACCAAACACGAATTTGGACGAAGCCATTGACATCTTATCTAGCACGCTAGAAACTATACCTACATGGAATAGCCCATTACTGATAATCGGTGACATCAACATTGACTGCCTTGAGACAAATAGAAACAACAACCAACTCCAAGAGACTCTTAATTCATACAATATCACAAGACATCAACTACCACCTACACGTATCACCCCGAACACTGCAACTTCCATTGATATGGTCTGCTCCAATCAAATTCCTTGCAAACCAACAGTCAATGTCATTAACACCTTCATATCCGACCATACAGGACAACTGGTGACACTGAACAACAACAAGCTCAATCCATTTGACCAAATTATGTATAGTAGACATTTCACTGACAGAAACTTGGAACTGCTTAATAGGTTACTCAAACAGGAGACTTGGAATGACATTCTTAGATTGGAAACGGTAGAAGACACTTATAACACATTCTTAAGAACTCTGACGTATAACATGGATGTAGCATGCCCACATACTCGAACTCGCAAGAGGAAACCGCAACAGCCAACTGTACTTAACCAAGAGACAATGGAAAAGCGAAATCAGTTCCTAGCTGCACAGGAAAAATATCTGCTTACTGGCTCACATAAAAACAAGGCTAAGGCAACAGAAAAGAAAAGGGAATACGACATTCATCTCAAAAACCAAAAGAAACTTAAGACATCTGAACACATTAATAAAGCAGAAAATAAAAGCAAGGCAATATGGAATATAATTAATAAGGAGAGACACAAAAGTAAAAATGGTAATGATACGATAAAACTTAGCAATAATGGAACTTTAATTTCAGATCCCTTAAAGGTAGCAGACCACTTCAATAAATTCTTTGCTAATGTCGCTAATAACACCCTACTACAAGCTACATATGACGGTCACCTAGTTAAACGACCTTCCACTATACACAACATTCAAGACACGCTTACTCTCTCACCGACAACTGAACAGGAAGTTAGGAAAACTATACAGACAATGAAACAGAAAAACTCAGCTGGTTTTGACGACATCTCCACTAAACTTATTAAAGCATGTAAAGATCATCTAATATTACCCCTGACCAACATAATAAATAAGTCATTCGCACAGGGCATCTTCCCAACAAAATTGAAGTTAGCTAAAGTGTACCCTAAACTCAAAAAAGGGGATCCAACACAAGCCAGTAACTATCGGCCAATATCCCTACTGCCTGCAATATCCAAAATTATCGAGAAGATTGTGTTATCAAGACTATTAAACCATCTCAATACTAACAACCTTCTTCCCCAAGAACAACATGATAGATGGGCAATAGATGGGCAACATTGAGTGAGTTACTTGCATTTTGTGCTCCGAAAAGTGTCGTGGATTGTGTAATATCTGTCATTAGCATGTGAACATAACCTGGGTCAACAGATTCGGCTTGTTTCTAGTGAGTGACTGTTGGTATAAACTTCAATTAAATTTATTAGTTTTGTCTGAATTTCTTTTAAAAACTTGAAGCATATCTCTCTTAGTGCATGTTTTTACAAATCATTGGCATGTTGTTACAAATTAATATTTTTCTAATTAATATTTTTCTACTTACGTAATTTTATTAATTATTGGTCTATCACAGATCTCCCATTCAGCTGATCACATCGTCTGCTTCTACTTCAATGCATAGAGTAATGACTTGTCTCCGTGCTTGACTTGCATCAACGTTTAAAAAGAAACCACAGCCTTTTAGATATTGTATCACTTACTGTTTCATTTTGGTAGTCATACCATAGAAAATGGCATCGTCCATTTCAAGCAAAAACTATTGTCGTGTCTGTGTTAGAGAAGTTGTGAATAAGGGCGTGGAATGCGATGGAGCCTGCAAACGATGGTTCCATCCTGAGTGCGTCAGAATAACTCCGGCGGAATACAGGAAAATAGCTGATGGCACCCAGAAAACATGGAAATGCGAGCGTGTAGACTGCAACGTTAACACGGATGACCTATCTTTAAAAATTGATCATCTGAACGACCAATTCGCTATAATAGTGCAGAAACTCGATAAGCTTGACAAAATTGACGGTATAATTGCAGGAATTTCGGAAATCAAGACCGATATCCAAGCTATTAAGGCTACTGTGGATTTATTGGAACCGAGAGTGACCTCAAATGAGACGGATATTAAAGTAATCCACAACGAAATAGCCAAAATCAAGCAGACACGAGAAAATTACTGTGGGGGTGAATCTGAGGAGATTGTCATCCAAGAAATCAACGAGCGTCTATTTCGGAAACGGAATATCATTATCTTTAACCTCAAGGAGAGCTTGAGCAGGGACACCAAAACTAAAAAGGAGCATGACACTTTGCTGATTTCAAAGGTAATTGATGCCTTGAATATCGGCATTCATGTCAACGGCCTAAAAATTTTCAGGTTGGGCAAGCCATTAAAAGATAAAGATAGACCACTGAAAGTTGTTTTTTGTTCGGTAGAAGACACGATGCAGTTCGTTAGCGGCTTCTCTAAAGAGGCAATTTCTGACGTTGATCCCGCCCTCTCTGACATTTCTATATCGAGAGATCGCACCATGAAGGAACGGCAATATCTTAAGAAGCTGAGGGATGAACTGGGGAGACGCAGGATGAATGGGGAAAGTAACATCACTATACGTTACTTGAAAGGATCACCCTGTATAACTACCTTCGAGCCAAAAAACTAGAAAATGCTGGGGTAAACCAGTCAGCTTTGGAACTCTATTTCCAAAATGTCAACGGCTTAAGGACAAAGTTTACCTCATTGAAACAATCAATATCTGTCTGCCATAATTATGATATATTAATACTGGTTGAAACTAATTTATCTGCCGACATTTGTAGTGCTGAGCTTGGTTTGCAGAATTATAATATATTTCGTTGTGATCGTTCAGAACTGACCTCATCTAAGGTTAGCGGGGGAGGTGTTTTGCTTGCAATAAAGGATAACATACTATCCCAAGAAATCATACCAAAGAATAGATCTGTAGAATGTGTTTTTGCTACTGTCAAATTATCATCTAGTCATCGGATGCTGGTCGGCGGAGTCTACCTTCCACCTAACATGCCCTCAAGCCAATACTTTGATTTTGCCTCAATTGTCGAAGAGCTGCTCTTCACCTCTGAAAATTTTGAACCTATCCTGTTGTTGGGCGATTTTAACCTCCCCAACGCGGATTGGGATCCTCTCGGCTCTCAAATTCATGATCCTGCGAGCCAGCCAATCAAAGATCTTGCCCATATCTTCAATCTTACACAGGTTAACGGTGTTAACAACGACCGTGGAATATTACTGGATCTAGTTTTCTCTTCCAGGATAGACATCAGTGTCCGAAGGTCTCTTGATCGCCTTGTTCAGGTGGAATCACATCATCCAGCTCTCGATATTACCGTTCCATGTTTCAGACCAGTCACTGATAATAACAGGACCCATATCTACGACTTTAGGAGGAGTGATCTGTTTGAGATATTTAGAGTGATTCAGGGTTGGCCGTATCCGGAACTGAGCAACGTGATGGGGGATAGTGTGGAGACAGCATTCATTGATTTTTGTGGTTCTCTCAGTGGGGTGATCAGGGACTTGACCCCCACGAAAGTACTTGGAAAACGCAATTTCCCTTGTTGGTTTTCATTAGAGCTGAAGGCACTAGTCATTTTGAAAAAGAAGCTGCACGTCAAGTTCAAAAAGTCATTAAAAGACTCTGACTACTTGGAATTTCGTAGTGTTCGTGCAAGGTGTAGGACTCTATCCGCCTCCTGTTACAGGGACTATATACTTCGTATTGAAAACTCCATACCAAGCAATGTGAAGGTCTTCTGGGGACACATCAGGAATATGAAACGCAAGTCTTCAGCACTTTCCAACCTGTACCTTGACAACGTGACAGCGGACACCCCTAAAGGCATATGTGACTTGTTTGCTTCTTATTTCTCTTCTGTATACAGGCTCCCACAAACACTTCCAGTTCCTTTGGAGCTGGAAACCTCATTCCATCTGTCAGGTTTTCACATCTCATGTGAAGAAGTGGAGGAGACATTGGCTGGGCTGGATGAAAGGAAGGGCGCGGGGCCAGATGGGATTCCCCCAGTAGTATTGAAGTTTTGTAGTGGTGTCTTGGCTCCACATGTCACCCAATATTTCAATGCTCTTCTAACTCTGGGCATTTTCCCTAAGAACCTGAAGTCGAGCTTTATTGCACCTATCCTGAAAAGTGGTGATCCAGTAAATGCCAAGAACTACAGACCTGTTGCAATTCAGCCTGCCCTAGCCAAAGTTTTTGAGTCCTTGGTCTTACGTAGACTTTCATTTGAAGCCAAGAACATCATCTCTCCAGCTCAACACGGTTTTATGAAGGGAAGGTCGGCAACAACCAATCTCGTGACTTTGCAGAATGACATTACATCCTCCTTCAGATTGGGCCACCAGGTCGATTGCGTTTATCTTGATTTGTCAAAGGCTTTCGACAGGATAAGCCACATTCATCTCCTAGCAAAACTTAGGACTTGGGGAGTGACTGGATCTCTCTTGATGTGGTTCGAGAGTTACCTGGCGAATCGTCTCCTCGTCGTGCGTCATGCCGGTGAGACATCTTTTGCATTTGAGGCGGTGTCTGGGGTGCCTCAGGGTTCTCTGCTGGGACCTGCCCTTTTTTCTATCTTCATTAATGACCTTCAGAATGTCGTCACATCGTCTAGCCTGTTAATGTTCGCGGATGACGCCAAGGTATATAGGGAGATATCCACACTTCAAGACTGCGCCTCTCTGCAATCTGACTTGGGAAGTGTCGTCTCCTGGTGTGTGCGGGATGGCATGGATATAAATTTCGCAAAGTGCTCTGTGGTCTCATTCCATCGCTCAGCTAGGGTCATAGTCTTCAACTACGAGATGGAGGGAACCATACTGAATCGCTCAAGTACAGTTAAGGATTTGGGAGTTATCTTGTCCTCGTCACTGAGCCCTGAACAGCATCTGTCTGCAATTACTAGGAAAGCCACTATTGCCCTCGGTCTTATATTTAGGACTTCTCGAGATGGGTTTTCACCATGGACACTTCGGGCCCTGTACGTCCAGTTGGTTCGACCAATATTGGAATACTGTTCGCCTGTATGGTCTCCCTACCTGTTGGGTCAGGTTGAACTCGTTGAAAGAATTCAGATAAGATTCATCAGGCTGATTGGGTTGAGACTTGGATTTGCCTACGACGGGGTTCCTGTTGAAGATCTGCAACGCCACTTTGGGCTCCTACCCTTGAGCACCAGACGCCAAATTGCTGACCTGATGTTCTTGAAGAAGATTTTGTCGTCGTCTTGTGATTCCCCGAGACTTTTAGAGAGGATCAATCTTCGTTGTCCCCGACCATCTTCAAGATCTGTGCAGCTTTTCGAGAGGGAATTCCTCGCTACGAACTATGCGTACAACAGTACAATACCGAGAATTCACAGGTTGGGAAATGGTCTTCCTGCGCATATTGATTTGTTCAGCATGTCCGACACATCATTCAAGAGGGAGGTCACTAAATATCTCTCTGGCCACACGTGAAACTCTGACACTGAACGTTATATTTTGCTTGCTGTTTTTTTGTTTTTGTTTTTTTTGTTAACACTTTTGCTTATATTTAATGGCATCAAACCCTGCATGTATTGTCGCATATTGTATATTTCACTGAATAGAGATGGTTTCTTGTGAATGTTATATATTGCTTGCTATTTTCTTAACACTTTTGTTCATATATTATTATAATAGCATCAAAATTTGCATGTATTGTAGCATGTTTTATATTTTGCTAAATGGAAATGGTTTCTTGTGATTTTTTTTATATATATCAATGAACATAGGCTACGCTAATCTTTATTTTTTTCTTTCGTATTGTATTTGTTCATATGCATATGTATGTCTCAGTAGTATATAAGTAACTCTATATTTTATACGCTACCGGTACTTTAATTAAGTCTTTTTTACGGTTCCACCTTCATGTTGCACTTGTTTATGAACTATATTGCTGTTGTAATTTTTCTTTTTATTCACGATGTTGATGTTATTTGGCACTTGTTTTGCTTATTTTTTTGCTTCTGTTTGCTTTAGCATGTATGCATGTAAACTATTTATGTAAGTTGTTTATATCAAGCCTCTTGTATTTTCTCAATACCTATAACAAATGTGAAATGGTGTATACCGTATGTAAATAAATAAATAAATAAATAAACATGGCTTTATGGGAGGTAAATCTACATCAACTGGACTGACAAGCATTGTCGAATATTTAATAAAAGCAATAGACAAAGGAGATACAACAACTGCTATTTTCTTGGATTTTACAAAAGCTTTTGACTGCTTAAGCCATGACATACTTGTGAAAAAGTTGAAGGCTCGGGGAGTGGTAGGGAAAACTGCTGACTGGTTTACGAGCTACCTAACGGACAGAATGCAAACGGTAGAAATAAGAAGCACAACACAAGGAGTGACAACAAAAACTACCTCGACACCACTGCCAGTCAGTAGAGGAGTTCCACAAGGCTCAGTTTTGGGCCCCATACTGTATATAATTTTTGTTAGTGACTTCCCTGACTACCTCAGAGAATACTGCTCTATGCTATTGTATGCTGACGATACAGTACTCCTGTTACAAAACAAAAAGCCCACCAGACTGGAAATAGACTCATATATAGCTATTAATATGGCAATAGAATATTGTCAAGCCAATGATCTAGTACTGAACAGCACTAAAACTCAGCAACTAATACTTGGACGAAGCAAAGGAGAAGTTTGGGAACTACCAGAGGCTGAAAGAATGCAAAATGTAAAGTACCTTGGACTAGTCATAGACGAAACTCTCTCCTGGAATGACCAAATAGACCAGCTATGTGGAAAACTCAGTACATCATTGTATGTGCTAAGGAGATTAAAACAAGTTGGTAGTCCCGAAATAATTAAATGTGCATACTACGCTCTCTTTGAAAGCCACCTGAGATATGGTATAGCCATCTGGGGCAGCTCCTCGAAAACTAACACTAACAGGATCATGGTGCTGCAAAAGAAAGCAATCCGCATAATGTCAGGATTAGGACCAATAGATTCATGCAGGGAAGCTTTTAAAAACTTAAATATTCTAACAACAGTTGCCCTATTCATATTAGAAGTAACTGTCCATACCAGTCAACAAAACATACCAAGAAGAGGAGATGTACATTCACACAACACAAGAGCAGCAAACAATTACTCACTTCCCTCTCATAGATTGACTCTATTTGAAAAGCAACCTACTTATACGGGCGCCAAATTCCTGAACATACTACCGCCTGAAGTTAAAAATCATACTGCAGACAAACAGCAATTCAGAAGGGAACTAACCAGATGGCTCCAAGAACGTCCCTTCTACTCAATTGAAGAATTTCTTAACTGGAGAACTGATAACTTATTTACACTTACACAACCATCGTAAACTTTATTACATGTAAACTTTATGACACCATTCTAATCTTGAAGATTATGAATAAAGAATTTTGTCTATTGTCTATTAGTTCTTTACCTGAAAAGAGATCAGATTGCAGATCTCGAAACGTAGTGTTACTGATTTCTTGTTTCACTGAACGATGGCAAATGTCCGGAAAAATCCTGTTTCCTTCACAATCCTTCCATCGTCAATAACTTTCATTAATGATAAGATTTTTAAATTTAATTTGACTTCTCCAAACTGACTTGTTATCCATTATTTTGTAGTTATAAAATGCCTAAATAAACCAGTAACACACAACTGGTTATGATTTGCTATGTATATTCATGTTCAGCCATGAAATTTGTAATATTCTTGCCATATAGGAGTCAACAGGTAGTGTTTAGATTTCTAAAAATGCTGGATTTGATTACTCAATAAAACAAAACTCTGACAAAAACTCTGACTTACCTCAGGCAATTCAACTACCGAACCAGATTTTGGAATGAAATTCGAGCAATAACACTGCAACACAATTCTGTGACAGTTGTACACAGAACTTCCGATTTTTACCTGGATGTCAGGATGTCTGGAAAAGATACATCAATTTATATGTTTACACTCACATAATTTTTCATTACAACTGAATACACTGCTCCAATGAGGGAGTACTGAGCTTTATTTGTTATTATAATTCATGTTTCATTCATTTAAATGTTGATTAATTTTTTAATATTTTGTTATTATTGATTTTGTCTGTACATTTGGATCAATGTTGACAGCCTGGTTTATTTACCTTTGTTACTTAATGCTGATAACATGTGTGAGAACCAACTATGTTGATTGTCTGTTACATCTACATATTTGGTAACAGATAGATAACAATATGGATTTATTATTCTTGTCATAGTATTGTCAAATCTGGTAGTATTGAAAATTTTAAATTTACACAGTGGTTTTAACAAGATTGTGACTCATACAAATGAGGCCAAAAGGAGCAGAATACTTAATACTCTCTGACAGCCAGGCTGTGTTAAAGGCACTTGACGCCTGTTCATTTGATTTGAAAGCAGTTTTGGAATGTAAGAATGCTCTGGTAGAACTGGCAAAGAAGAACAGAGTTACACTAGGTTGGGTGCCGGGCCATGAAGGCATTCATGGAAATGAAAAAGCAGATACCCTCGCCAAAATGGGAATGGAATCCCTTATAGTAGGGCCAGAGCCGGGCTACGGAGTAGCTTTGTCCTACAGTAAAGCTCTTGTAAAAGATTGGGAAAAGAGGCTTAGATCCTTTAACTGTAGTAGGGCCCCAGGATTAAGACAATCAAAAATGTTTATCTCTCTTTATACTAAAGGGTAGGCATCTCTTCCAAGTTAAAATAAAGAGGATATAAGAATGGTAGTAGGGTTGCTGACAGGACATGGCCCTCTTAGAAAACACCTTATGAAGGTGGGTCTTAGTCAGACTGATGATTGCAGACTCTGTGGAGAAGCGGAAGACTCAGTGGAACACATACGGCTATAGCTACAATTAGGACAACATTCCTAAGGGCATATCTCCTCAGCCCAAAGGACATCAGAGAACAGAAGCCTTCACATCTGATTGGCTTCTGTGAAAGCCTCAGATTTTGAGGACATAAATACAAGTTAGGGAGCGTGAGAAACACGCTGTCTATTAGAAATGAATGTCATGTCTCACCGTTGGGTCACACAACAATGATTTTCTAATACTCTGGTTGCATTATAGATGCTGAAAATATGTTCATGGACACTATTATTAATTCCAGAACCTTTTTAATAAATTCATAATTTTTCGGATATTCTTTAAGTTTGGCAAAGTTGCATCGTAATTATAAAATTACGATAATTTCGGCCGTCATGAGCTTGATTAACATATTTTATCAGTGGAATATTAATCATCTGGATTGAATTTAAAAAGTTTATCACACAAATTTATTACAATTTGTATAATTGTATTATAAGTATAATTGACAAACCTTGTCTTGTCACAAAAAGAGTGAAGGTTACCAATTTTCTTATTGTTTATATAGTTTTAAGTATGTCTAGAATTTAAATTGTGTTTTATACTATGTAGAAATATATTAAAATTTTAGTATTTATTTAACTTAGGAGAATGGTGCTTAAACCAACTCAATTACTGATCATAATATTTAATTAAAATGTTACACGAAGTTTCTTAACCCTTCCAAAAGAAAAATAGAATATAATAAGTGAAAATACGCAGAATCCTTATATCTTATAACAACAGAAGTCAGACCATGTTCACTGTGAAACTTACATCTTATTGAGTACGTTGTGCAGCAATAATTTCTGCAGGTCTGCTTTCTTCGGCAAGATCAAGTTCTTCCAATCCAAGCAGTTGTCAACCACATAACCCATTCTGAAATAAACCCAATTGTAAATTAAATTCGAGGATCACTTATCTAAAACCTACAAATTACTGTCACCATTTTACTGTAGTAGAATCCCAAAATCCCAATAAAAAGAAGCCCAGACAAATAAACGCTTCTGCATGTACACAAGATTTGTAAAGTGTAACTGACTGTGACAGCTGAGTGACAAACATTTACTATCACCTGTTTAAATGTGTATAAATTATTATACTTATTATTCTTGATTTTGACAGGTGATCACACATATTTAATATCTGCTAACTGAGCCAAACAGGCATTTTCAAGACCAGTGGGGCGTAGCCCGGAAGGATTTTAAAAACAACTTTAAAATTTGTATATTCCTTATCATATGGAGTTTAAACTACTTTACCCATAAGGTATAGTGTGGAATCACCATTGCCATAAAAATGTATTATGTAACAAATATAAAATATACAATGCAATATTAAATGTAATACATAACATGAGAGGTTGAATTGTATGATCAGAAAGTGAAGAAACAACACCTTACTTAGCTAGACTTATCTCTGAAGGTTTATCAGATGACTTATGGTTTATAAAGCCACCATCTGAGTCACTGATGGTGTCCGAGAGTTCGCTGCCAAATGGCAACTTTCCATCAGCCCCGACCGACGTGTACAGGAAAGTCGTGTCCTGTAGACAAGCACAATCCTGACTTTTAGTGCCATTACTCAGATCTGTAGTGTTTGTGATCCTTTCAAATTTTTGCTTTCATTATAAAAAATTATCTGTAAACCAAGAATGTAGCCAGGAAAAAATTTGGGGAAGTCCAGACAATATATATATATATATAATATTTTCCCGTAGTGGACTGAGAGTAAGGCCGCATTTTGTTCCTTAAAAAGTTCTTGACCCATTTCTTTGTTGAGAACGATCTTTCAGCAGTGCTTGTCAGTAATACTGAATTATTTATAATAATAATAATAATCATTTACTAAAAAAGTAATTTACAACATTTTTAATTTAGGGGGTCCGGACCCCTTGGACCCCCTCGCTGGCTACGTCCTTGCTGCACACTTTTACAAGTCAACATGTTACCCAAAATAAAAAAGACACATGATAATAATAATCATGCTATCAAATTTTACATAAGCAGACAACTTTGCAAAAGACTCCTCCACTGAAACATTTTTAAGGATATATCCATAATTATAAATATTATCAATTCATATTTTCACATTCTGCGTTATTATTTCAGCACCAAACATTTTCAACAAAATTTCATTTCATTATATCAGAAAATGCGAACACCATTTTGTATTTTGGAAATTTTTATTTTTTTATTAGATCTCCTTATTTTCTGATACCTTCCAACTGTTTATGCGTCAATGTGTGGAATACTCAGAAATCCCACGAGAAACTCGTTCAAAATTCCAAACATATCCAGGCCTATTATCTTGCATTACATGAGTTGGTGAAGGTACAAAACAACAAACATGATAAGAATAGAAAAAAACTCTTTTAGCTCAATTAAATATGGTTTTAAACTATGAAACATATACTAGGGGAATATGCTTTAAGAAGTGACATTGTTGTTATCGTACCCAGTTTTCTTTCTCTGGTCTGTTGACAAAATCAGTCTCCACAGTTTTGTTGGACTCGGTGACGTTCAGCATGACACTGCCGGGGTCAGCTGCCACAATGCTCAGGTTTTTGGACTCATAGACCACCTACAATGATACCAACGCAATGACACCAACTTTTAAAAAGTTTACAGAAACTGAAAATTCAGCTGTACCCGTTTTGCTTATTTGAATGTTAAAAACAATCAATCAAAAGTAGAATAAACTGAACAGACCATCAGGAAACAGACTATACCAATATAAACTAATGAAATAAATGTAATCTTTATATAGGTAATTTAACAATCTTGTAGTATATAAATTTATTTACCACTCACAGTTCAATTGTAATCATGCGTATGTAGACAAATTTTATCTGTATTTTATAGACCTTTTAGATTGCATAAAAATAATAGTGGCCCAAGAATCGATCCTAGTCTTAAACATGACGTGTGATCAGGATTTTTATTTTCATTCAGAGAAATTACTAGTGTACAAGAATTTGGGAGTGCTGATGGCCAAGATGTCTAAGACGTTGGACTTTGAGTCTGAGTTAGAGATAGCGCAGGTTAAAATCCTGTCTGTGACCATTGCACTTTTTATCAGTACCACCGACCTTGTACTGTATCGACTCTCCCCCTTATTCTGTTTGATAAGATCCTCGCACAGGCCAGTGGCCCATGAGGACGGGCAGAATAAGGCATAAAAGGAGATCGGCTTCTCCTTTTAAAAAAAAATTTGACAGCTTGTTACATGCTATTTTCTAAATGCCTTATTACTCACTATTTAGTCATTCAGTTAAAGGAATATTATACAACAATTATTTAATTTTCATAAAACCCTTCTTAAAGGAAACCTTGATAGAATCACATTGTATGAAAATACAGAAAGGGAATGAAAATTAAAATGTTACCTTATATAAAAATTAAAAGAGTTTTAGATATATATAATAGTTTTAGATCCACTTTTTCAAGTTATTTAGCCAACAAAATAATGAACTATATATTGAAATATAATTAGAATCATTAGGGAATTTGAATAAATTTTGGTTTGGTTATAATTGGATCATTTTTAGTCACATTAAATGCTTAAATGTAAATGAATGCAGATGTTTTCATTAAACCACTGACTCGAGTGGACTCAAAGTGAGGAAGAGACATTACTTTTGCAACTTTCTAATAATGAGAGAGAAAGTTAAAACTGTCCCAACCAATGAATTAATATTTTGAATTTTATTGATTGATACGTTTTTTAATAATTGTTATATTTGTTCATTGTTATATTTAGATTAAAACCCATTTGATAAACAACAAATTATCTTATAACATCAAATTTACACTCAAGTTAAATGTCTACTATTTTATTTATATCATTGTGCTACCATTTAATTGACTTAAGTGACAAAGCCTCTTGTAACTTATATGTTATTTAATGGCAATAAACGAATTGAATTGAATACCTGACTAGGTTTCAGCTTGTAGTTCCCACTTGGAGTGGGCTTGAACGGGAAGCTGTCGTGTTCCTGAGACGGAGTTTGTGTGGCCATCACCGGATATCTGCAAACAATTTGTGTTTTAGAAACATTTACTAAGCTGGACCCTAAATAATCGTTATCACGGCATACAAGAAAGAGGTACAGATAATCTTCACGCCCACACCTAAAAAATTTCAAACTACTTAAGCACTACTTCTGCCTTATTGATCACTTCAGATAAGCTGTATGGCAAGAGATCAAAACTGTAGAAGTATCCTTGTGACACTGGACTTATCAGTTTGATTCTAATCATTTTGAATTTTTGCTAGCAAAATTAAAGTTCTACAAATTCTGAGATTTAGCTGTAAAATGGTACCATTGTTCTTATTTATAAAGGCAGACACAGACAATGAATATAAAATAAAGTTATCCTGATGTTGTTGAAAAAACTATGGTATTCCCCAAGATTCATGTTTTGATCCAACTATATTCATATTTTATACTTAAAATGAACTGTTATGGTGTTTATTCATATGCAGATGATACTCAGATTCTTTTGATGTACCCTTCCTCCTTCAGGCATTAATGAAGCTATACGATATTTCAATTACAACTTGCTTGAAGTATAATGCTGGTCAGATGGGCTTAGATGAAATGCAAAGAAGTGTTCTTCTGTTTTGCATTTTTTGCTCACCAACTTCTTCACTGCAACATGGGTCATGTACTAAAATTAGTACAGGGAGTGGTGTATCTGTCACAGTCAGTGTGTTAAGAAGATAATGAATGTGTGTGGTTTATTTGTTGTTTTGGGGAAAAACTATTGGAACAATAGAAAATTTGTAAAAATCACATCGAGTTAAAGTTTACTCTGACAAACTTTTCTTAAGCACATTGCAAATATTTCTAAATGCGCAATAAATAAGTTAAGAATTTTGAAAACTTATATGCTGACTGTTAAGGTGTTAATTTTCAAACATAATACATACCTTTTGGAACAATCTATAGAGCACTATGTGGACAGGGGACATCGTAGTGAAAAGTATAATAGGAATAGGTTTCATAGTGAGGCTAAGAATAGCTTTCAGCTTGCTTTACACCAAAGAGCATTTGTTAAGACTTGAGTGTTTAAGAGCTGGCTGTAGTGAAATGATCTTGATTTTTATCCCATAAGACCAATGTCAAACTTCAAGCACTTTTACGAATAGAATTATGGGAAATGTCTTATTTTAAAGATATTATTAATATTTGTCCAAACGCTTTTTTGGATTTCTTGAAGACTGTACAGTTTTTTTTTTTCAATATTTAAATTATGAAGTGCAAAAAAGTATTAATTTTTTATGAACTAATATAGCAATATAACAAAAGAGTTAGGACACGTATTAATCTTACCTATAAATGATACACATCCTGTAAGTCTAAGAGTAAAAATAAGTTCCTAAAAGTGTTTCGTTTAACTGTTCTTATGGGGCTAAAATCAATAAGAATGTTAAGTTCAGCTCCAGTTCACTTTCCACTTAGTGCAGCGTCTGAAGTCTTAACGATGTGACAGATTTGACACCTGGAATCTGGAATCAACATCTGAAGAGATCAAAACAAATTCTCTAAATCGTTTCGACATCAGAGACACCTTGACTACAAACAAATGTAATCAAGTGTTTTACTTGATATAAAGTGTCATGTGAATATATAAAGTCCACTTCAAATATGTGAACTGTATATACTCACCTGACTTCACATGCTGCACCAAGTGGAAGGTGAACTGGAGCTGAACTCAACGTTCTTATTGAATCAACCCTTCCCACCATTGCTCTACGCTAAAATCAAGATGTACAGATAGCCAGCTCTGGATGGAAAGTGTGAAGGAAAGTCAATTGTGTTCAAGGCCTGTCTAAAAATATCTTGTATTACATACTCACATGACTTGTACTTGATTTCCTGGATTGTTTCTCGCTAAGCTGTCACCTTTCCCTCCGTGTCCACTCGTGGGTGACTGGAAACAGTTATCAATCAACTACGGTACAAACCAATTGAGTATTGATTCAAAACAAATTATTTGGTATTATTAAGCATAGCCAAGTCTGTCATGTACACAGTATTTTTTAATAACTCATTATATGAACTTTTTTAGTTCCTCTGCTCTTTTGCTGGACATAGCACAATTAAAAAACAGACAGGAGCAACTGGAACTTTATGGTCAAGGAATGTACTGGAAAAAATCCTTGACCAAAGCCAGGAAGCAACTTTGGCAAACAACAAATTTAGAGAAGCTTCTCCTACTTTAGAGCGTGTTCAGATGACACCCTCTAGAAGCCTTACTACCACCAACAAAAAGAATAAACACAAAGTATCAAAGGGGAAAAATCAATTTAGTGTGTCACTGCAAGTTGCAAAAAGTAAAATTAACCATCAAAAACAACATAATTCAAAAATAGAACCTAACCATAAAAAGTAAGCAGCCGCCCTCCTTTGAAGTTGGGATCACTTCACCCCCCTGAAAATTCAAAACCAAGACCACACAATGAAACTATAGAGGAATTCTTTGACAAAAATATTGACTACTATAAGCAAAATTATAACCAGTAACCACCAAAGCAGAGAAACAATTACAGATTTTAATAGCAGTGATGAAGAAGAGGCACCTTTTTTAGAATCGAACATTTCAAGGAAAGGGAGACAAAAAACTCAATAAAAGGAAAACTTGCAGTCCTGCACCAAAATATAAGAGGGCTAGTAAATAAATCAAATCGCCTCCTTCACTTAGCTGAGTTGAAAAAGCCCGATGTCATCATCTTAACAGAGCATGGCCTCAGACAAAATCAGATAGAGTCCATACAATGGTTACCCGGCTATATCCTAGTTACCCACTACAGCCGTGCTAACCACAGGCTTGGAGGAGTAGCTATTTTTGTAGAACAATGCACTCCAAAAATCACGTTGAAGAAATTGATGTGTCTCAATACTGCCAAGAACTTGTATGTGAGGTCGCACTTATGAAGATCAATCTCAACAATTATATTACTTATAATCATGGGTACGTACAGATCGCCAGACCAGTTAATCTGGATGTTGCAATGGCTACATTATTTCATCTAATAGACGACAAAAAAATTGAGAACAAACCTCTTTTAATAATGGGTGATATAAATGTCGACATACTCAACCCAGACAGAAATACTACAAAATTATATGAAATGCTTGCTTACCACAATGTTCAGAGAGTCAACTTGCCAGCTACAAGAATCACTCCTACTTCAAAGTCATCTATAGACTGGATTGTATCAAATAGCACCATTGATGCACTTGACACAACAGTTTTTCATACTGGGCTCTCTGACCACACTGCCCAGATGTGCACTATTACCAACCTGAAGAGAACAAGTTTGCCTAAATCAGTGCATAGAGCTATTGGGAGTAGAAACTTACATGAACTGAAAGGTTTGCTAACAAAAGAAAAATGGGAAACTGTGTATACTTCTTTTGAAACTCAGAAGAAGTCTACAACAACTTTAGAAAGCTAGTGACAGCTGCCCTAGATGCTGCATGTCCCCTTATGACAGCTGGTAGCAAAAAGAGAACACTAAAGCACTTCGCTGATGCAGAAGCACTAGTGCTCAAGAATGAATTCCTAACTCACCTTAACGAGTATGAAACTACAGGAAATCTTGAGGATAAAAACAAAGCAATGGATCTCAAAAAAACCTATGACCAAAAACTGAAAACTCTGAGAAGCCAAGCTATTGCTAGTAAAATTTCCAACTCAGAAAACAAATCTAAAACAATCTGGGAAACAATAAATACTGTCCGATCAAAAAAACAAAAACTGCTCACCTGAACTAAAACTAACCATTGATGGAAAGCTTATTGAAGATACATCTATAGTCGCTGAACAATTCAATAACTACTTTGCCAACATGGCAAAAAACACAATTAACCTTAATAAAAACTCTCATAGAAAACCAATTGAACCAGCCTGAACGCATAGGCACTCAAATTAATGAACTTAGTTTATTAAGACCCACAACTCAAGAGGAATTAAGATTAATTATTAAAAACTTTAAATCAAAAAACTCAGCCGGTATTGATGATATATCCACAAAAATACTAAAACACTGTGCAGAAGAACTTATCTATCCCCTTACTGATATCTTCAATAAAATCTTTCAACGAAGGACACTTTCCCTCAGCACTGAAAATATCAAAAAATCTATCCTAAATTTAAGACTGGCAGTAAATCAGAATTAAGTAATTACAGACCCATTTCATTACTTACCAACTGTCTCAAAACTTTGTGAGAAAATTGTTCTTGTCAGGCTATTAGAACATTGCAGGTTGAACAACCTGTTAAGCAGCTCTCTATGGCTTCGTCAATGGCAAGTCAACAACTACAGCAATGATTAGCTTGATAGAATCAGTGACTGACAAGCATAGAAAAAGGCAACCTGACTACAGCTATCTTCTTGGATTTGAGTAAGGCTTTCGACTGCCTGGGTCATGACCTCATACAGAAGAAACTAAAAGCACTTGGTGTAACAGAACAGCTCTGAAATGGTTCGAAAGCTACCTCAAAGACAGAAGTCAAATAGTCGAACTAAAGTCTACTGAAAAAGGGGTGACTAAAGCATTCCGATCACAACCCCATCCTATACATAGAGGTGTCCCACAGGGATCCGTGCTGGGGTCCAGTGCTTTTTATTCTTTTTATTAATGACCTTCCAGAATACTTACATGAATATACTAAAAACTTTGATGTACGCTGATGATACAACCTTAATCCTTGACAACAATACACCTGAAAACCTTAGTGTAAATGCTTTTATTGCGGTCAACATGGCATATCAATATTGTGATGGAAATGACTTAGTGGTTAACCCCTCTAAAACTACCCAATTAGGGTTTGGGAGAAGAACAGGACAAATTAATTGCTCACCAGAAGTTAACTTGGTTGAACAAACCAAATTCCTCGGAATTACAATTGACTCAAGCTTATCCTGGACACCCCATATTGACCAGCTATGCAATAGACTAAACTCAAGCCTATATGCACTCAAACAGGTTAAAGAAATTGGTGATCTGACTACAGCACGTACTGCCTATTTTGCTCTATTTGAGGCACATATAAGATACGGTCTAGCTGTATGGTGAGGGACATCAAATGCTAACATGACCAGAATTCTAAATCCTTCAAAAAAAAGCAATAAGAATACTTGCAAACCTTCATTTCCGGGAAAGCTGCAGAGAGGTCTTTGCAACATTAAAGATCTTGACCGTGACCGCTCTCTACATACAAGAAGTTATTTTATATGTTGATAGAGAAAACCTATCAAGGCTTGAAGACGCTGCCTGCACTACTACAACACCCGCAACTCAACTATGTATCCACTGCCCATTCACCACTTAGCACAGTATGAAAAAAAAACCATCCTACATAGGAAGAAAGCTGAGAGCAACTGTCTACCGATAGAAATAAGAACGAAGAAGGGGAAACAGCTAAAGAACTGAACTCCATAAACTGCTCTCACACCAGGCCATCTACACACTTGAAGAATTTTACCAAATGACCAACCCTGGACATTAATATTCTACTCTAAATGTTTTATGTCACCAATTAGGTTTATTAATTTATGACACTATCTCTGTACTTGATGTATATGAATAAAGAACATTTTGACTTTGACTTTTTTCACCTTGATATTCTACAATAATTGCTTTTAATATAACTGTCACATATACATATGTGTAACATTACAACAATTAACGTTTGTAATTATCAAACAAGATGAATTAATTTTCAATGCTTGGTTAAAATTATGTAAACAGGGATCTATTTAGTCTTGAAGCTATACGAAAAAAAATTAAAAATTTTCTTCCTTTTTCGTAATTAGTATAACAAACTATTCTATGGAAGAGTTTGTAAATAAACAGTAGTCATATAACGAAACATTACTAGACATGACAAAATATGTTGAGACATGAGAGAAATGTTGAGTTATGACGAGACAAGATGAAACGTGATATATATATATATATATATATATATATATATAGAAGAAGTGTTGTTAAATCCAGATTAATTTTATGTAATTTAATATTATAATTATAAACTAATATATTGTTTATAAATTAATATAATATAATTGACTTGCTGTAAAGTACAACAAATTGACAATTCGATTGTTTACTGACCAGTTATACTTTTTATTGGAATTAAATTAAATTACAATCAGATCATAAAAAAATAACTTTTTACTTGACCTGTGGACTCACATCACTTGTCCAGCACATCTGTGGGGACTTGTAATCATATCGTACAGGAGATGAGCATGTGTTAATATGAGACAGCTTGGATTTTTTCTCTGAAATAAAACATCATACAATGAAAAAAGAAATCCCAATTGTAAAAAAATGTAATTATTGTCAATATACTGCTTGACAAAATCAATGTTGTATGAAAACATGTTGCAGAAGTCCCATGATAAAATGCAACTGAAACATATTCCCATAATTACCAATATAAACTCAAATGGATTATCGATGATTCTGTATCCTCGTAATACTTTTAATCTTGTATTTCAGCCAAAGGCTAAAAAAAAAAATACACAGTAACTAAGATCCAACAACCCAAAAACTCCAACAATCTTGCTCACTTCTGGAAGCACTTATCCAAGCACAAGTCTTTCAGAATAAGATTTATATGAATATTTTGTTTTAATTTCTTGAAACTTTTCCTTTGGATGAATTTTCAACACTAGAAATGTCAGAAAGAAGCTGACGTAATTATCAAGCTCATTAAGAAATATTAGATTAGTATTAATTATTTTGACCTGCTGCTTTACCAAAGTGGTAGGACTCTTTGATCTGTCAATGTGTGACCTCAAGAGCTTATTCATCTTTATAAACAACACCATACTACTCTAAAAATTACAGCTGTTTGCTTATATTGAAATATCAGTGCTTTGAAACACAGTTTTGCATCTGCAGCACCATCTACTGATTCATTGAGTCAAGCTATAGCAGCATTGTGGTAGTACTCTTTAGCTTCACTAGACTTCTTACTCATCATAGTGAATATGCTCATAAACAATACCACTGATAATTATCTACTCTTTGCTATTTTGCCACTGTGACAACTTTGGTTTTCTTTTTTGTTAAAAATTAAGCACTATCCTTTTATTTTGATACTGGCAATAGCACATCACCAAAAGTTTTACATATTACACCTACAATTTGGGTTGAAGGTTGACAAAAGATTTTGACAAAATGTGATGAAAATTCTCTGATTAATATCTTCTATTACTGTCGAATCCATTTCAAGGCAGATGGAGCCATACAGCTCACTGAGGTAGTCAAGTGCAAGTATTGTGTGGTGAGGATAACCGTGAATTCCTATCAATGATAGATACATGCTCCAAAAACAAGACATAGCTGGATGTGGTATACTTTCCAGATAGACTTAGCATGGGCGTATATAAGGGAGGGGCTTAAGCCTCCCCCAACATTTTCATGATGATGAAATATAAACATCAAACTTACATGCAGTAGTTTGTTTTAAGCTAGAATACATTTATGAGATCTTAAAGCTCAAGAATTTCTAGGGGAAAGATTCCCGAGTCCCCATTTTTGGAGGATAGTTTATACTTCTTAAACCACTCAGTGTGTCAACCCCCCCCCCCGAAATAATTTTCTAAATACGCCACTGAATGGCCTAATACACCTATTCTCAGGTTCATGAATGTTCAAATCATTCTATTCTCACACATTGTTTTGCCAATTTATTTCAAGTTTTTATATTTATGAAACAATTTCCAGTTACGAGATAAAGTTTATTTTAAAATGATTTGATACATAAATGAAACGACAACTCACTGAACTGAGATTGTTTCTCCATGCACTGAAGCAGACTCGGTCTGCGGCCAGCTTTGTAACTGAGATGTGGTTTGGAGCATTTGCTGGGTGAGTGCTTTGTCCGTGATGAAACTACAGATTTCTGGAAATGGCAGTCAAAGCACTTTCGAGACCTGCTTGACAATGGCCTGAACATAACAGTAACTGTGAACTAAGATAACAGAAAGAACTAACTAAGATAATAGGGTTATTAACTAAGATACATAAATAATAACTATTAACCAGGATAACAGAACATCAACTAAGATAATCAGAACAATAATTATAACTCAGCGAATCAGACATATACTTGTCCATCCCCCATCGTTTTTTTAACATTTTGAGCAATAAATAGTATTCTTCTGACATGGTGATTTATTAATATTGGAACCATGTTTTAGAAGGTGTGGTACAGACAAATAATGAATCATCATGAATTAATAGAAGTTTAAGACTTATAACATTACTATAGCAAAAACATTGTGAAAGAATTGTGGCAGAGCACAATTTAAAGAAAACATTAATAGGAATTATCTTTGTTAAACAACTGAAATCAATGCATTGGTATGTTATATGCTCAGTATTCATTAAACAAATTTCTAAATAAATTCTGGGGAAACGTGAAACTTCTTGACAAATCCTCAAAACTGCTTGCTAATTAAACAGTAAAAAAACTTTGTTTGGTATGTTACAACAGTGATTATGTCTGTTGTTGTGCTATGAATCCACTGTAGTGAAATATTCAACAAATATAATCGGAATTATAGATAATTTTGTTTAAATGAGAAATATTTAGCGTTAAAAGAATAAGCCGATGAAAATAATTAGTTCCAATAATTTGTTTTCAGGCCCTAGCCTGAATGTTAGTTACAGTAGGCTACATCTACATTTGCTTAACCTGTTGACGAGTGCAGCAAAACATACCCAAATGAGTGCGCACGGCATTTGCCGTTTGGTCCCGTATGAGGAGGCACAGCATTTTCCGTTGCAGACTAATGACTGTCAATTCGTTCTCACTGACTTACTGTGACGTCTAGCGGAGATTTTTGGAACTTTTCAGTTGTTCCTAATAGTGTCTCTGTACAGTGTTGCTAGTCCTGTATCGTGGTGGCACCTGGTGATAACTTATAAAACTATTTTACGGAGGCGGGACACAAGACCCGCTACACCTCCAAGGTCGCCATTTTATAAGGCTACTCCCCCAGAATAACGAAGTGAAAAACTACTCAGGCAGTGCTATGTGTGCATGCAAACACATTACTCGAACTGGACAAAGAAGAAAAGAAACCAGCTATGAATGTTCAGCATGTGAGGTCGCCCTTTATATCCTTGTTTTAAGCAGTATCACATATTAGCAAAGTTTTAAAATGAGGATATTGCTTTTAAAATCTACAATGTATTTTTATATACATTTAAACTATAATAAACAAGTTTATTAACATTTAAAAGTTTTTTTTGTTTTACTCCCTAACAGTCTGTCACTGGTCAATGAGTCACTCAGTATGGACCGTCATAGGGGGCCGTGCGCACTCGTCAACAGGTTAATCAACCTTCATAATAAAATAAGTCACCTTTTGCAGAGGTCTATGGAGGTGGAGGAGCATGCTACAGTACTGTCGGATATGAAACCCTGAGGACATAACAAACACTAAAGTTATACGCAGAAACTCAATCCTTAGTTACGTTATTAGCAGGACCTCAACAATACTAATTTGAAGAAGATCCACAAATACACATCTTTAGACATATTTTTAAACATTTTGGGGTATAAAATTTACTTTTTTACAAAACAAAAACAACAAATATATTTTGGGAGGAGTTATGACCATCAGGAGTTGGAATAGCAATCTATAGAAAAAGCAAAAGATTGCAATTTATGGAAAAGCAAAAGATTTCAATCTATGAAAAAGTAGAATATTGCAATCTATGGAAAAGCAAATGATTTCATGGTACTTTTAATTTGTTAGATTGTCACTAGGGAATACAGGTTTTTCAATTAAATTCCTTCTTCCATTCTACAAGAAGAGCTCTTCTGGTTTGACAATGGGATCCCAATTCATATTATTATAAAAGTAGGAAATATTTTTGTTTAAGTAGAGAAATTGGTAACATGAATATTATTAGACAAGAGAATTCGACTAATAAAAGAGTTGAGAATCTTGTTCTTGGAGGTATTTACAATTCAACATGATTTTTTTACAGTTACCGAGAGGAAACTTAGAATTCATCTTAAACTGTAATATAAGTTTACTTGAATAAAATATTTTCAAATTCAGACAAATATTTTAAATTGTTAAATATTTAGTTTTATTCTCCAGTATGTAGTTCTATAGCTCTAGATTACTCATTATAAATCAAGTTGTCACGGTCAATTCCTATTTTTATTATACTTATTGTAGTTTTAAAACTGTCTGTGGATATAAAATACAAACTTATGAACTCATACAAAGAAAAGTTACAATTCACCACTAACCTGATCATTATGTTCCTTTGTGGAAAACATATCTGTGAAATTTAAAAATCTATAAACACTTTACAGCAATTAATTTGACAATAATTATCAACAGTAATTATCATTAGTTTAACAATATTGGTTCACATAAAGATAAACCATTCAATTAAAAACAGACATAATAAAGAATCAATGAGCCATTTAAGTAAAAAATAAACATGAAAATAGTGAGAGTATAGTTGATACTGACCATATGATCATACAATGACATTACAATATATTAAAACAGCAAGATACTCCCATATAAACATATGCTTTGACTGCCACCAACTTAAACATGAAGAATTTGTTCATCAGGCAATTTATGGAAAAGCAAAAGATTGTAATCTATAGAAAAGCAAAAGATTTAATGGAACTTTTAATATGTTCATCAAAAGCCAGTGCCCAACTTATTTATTCAAACATCTTACACCTATTCAGCATCTTTCTCATGAATTGATCTTCCCTAGCATCTTTCTCATTAATTGATCTTCCCTTTTGCCTATGAATCTAATTGAAGGCAATAAAAGATTATAAAGCTTGGATCAGACCATTATGTATTTATTAAGGAAATTCGCCATTCCAACATTGCAAAATAATTATTTAAATCACTCGTTACTTTTTTATTAACAGGAATAGTGCCATAAAAACCCATTGAAAGTCATACTTAGCCAAGTAGTTTGTCATTTTATAAAGTGCTGCAAATTTTGAATCCACTTTTTAAGAACCATTAATACATAGTAATAGCTTTGCAACTATAAATATAAAAATATATTCACATGATTTTACTTATTATGTAGAATACATCACATGTCAGTGTAAACTATATATGTTTAATTTTTTTTATTGGTCAGTGAAACAACTAATTTGATCGAGTTAGAAAGAATTAGAAACTACTGTTTTACTTCACAACCGTTTATTTAGTTTTTAATATGTCTTGAACATTGGAACGAGTATTAACATACATTATAAGATATTCTTTCTAAGAGAAGAATGTTTTTGTCTATGGTAATAATGAAGTAACAAACTGGAAGGAAGAGGGCTGGAAATTGGAAGAATAATTTATGAATCTGGTTAGTTTTTAAACAAATTTTAACATTGATTTGTTTTTCATAGAGATATGTACAGTACATGAAGCTTATCTTTTAAATGTATATATTTCCTTATGTGTGAGTGAATGTCACAAAACTCCTCTCAAACGGCTGGGCCGATTTTAATAAAATGTTTGTGTCTTCAGATGGATTCGAGAACGGTTTGGATTTACAATTTTAAGCAGATAAAAGTTTTCAAATTGCCTGCACATTATATACTGCAATTACAAATATTAAATATTCAAACACTATTTGAAGGCGCTGTTATAATATATATTTGCCTTTAAAATAAATTTTTCGTTGTAACTTAAAGCTTGTGTGATAAACCACTTTATAATATATTATATGTATGTGCAGCAAGCGTCTTTATAATTTTGTTGTGGTTCACAGGACACATGAGCCAAACAAAAATTTTAAATCGTCCATAATTAAATTTATAAATAAGAGCAATAATGACAATCGACATAATTTTCATTATTTATTAACTTGAATTATTGTGTTTGTAAAATTAACTTTTTTTTGTCATACCTTACATATTAGAACTTTTGCAACAGATTATTTTATTTTCGTTACAATCATTCAAGACTGTATCTACAAGTCATAATCTTAATAATAATATAAATGCGAGATTGCCTTTGTCTGTTTGTTTTGCTTTCACACATAAACTATTCAACTGATTGCTCTGAAATTTGACATGGACATTCTTAGAGCCCCTGAGATAAATATG
Source organism: Homalodisca vitripennis (assembly GCF_021130785.1). NCBI lineage: Eukaryota > Metazoa > Arthropoda > Insecta > Hemiptera > Cicadellidae > Homalodisca > Homalodisca vitripennis. Next base: position 19,175,211 of record NC_060214.1, read on the forward strand.
GGCCTATTCTTATTTTGTAATACGCCTCACGCAAAGTCAAAATCCCACCTTGGTCTCTAAAATATGAAATATTAATTAAAAGAGCATTACAATAATGTAGTCAACTGTTCTGTGTAAACATTGTTTATTATTTTCAATTTGTTAAATTTGATATTGAGAAAAATATTTTTATCACCATTTTAGATTTCAGCGATTAGGTAAGTACTCACCTAACTTACCTAATTAACAATATTTTCAGTTTATAAAGAAACAAGCGTAATGTCATTGTTAATGCACATTTAGCAGTTTATCAAATATTAAGTATTAGATCTAAAAGACAATGTTACTATCTAACAAAGTAAATTAAAATGGCCATAAATATATAGTTTTTAACGTATTTTCTTATCATGGCAATAAGGCTGACGTTGGATGGAATTTGGAAATATAATTCACTCGAACCAGCAGTGGTCATAGACTTGCAACGCCTACTAAATTGCAAGTAAACGAGTGGGTAACTGTTAACAGTGCAGATATAAGAAACGATGTAGTATAACCTTTACATTTAAAAATTGTATCAAACCTAAATTAGTTGTCTTTTGACAATAGTAGAGTTCTCAGAACTGTGTATGTATATATATTTTCTTGATTAGAAAAGAGGTAAAATTAGCAACGGAAGAAAAAAAAAATACTTATATCGAAGTAAATTACAATGACCATAAATATACACTTTTCCAAATATTTCCTTGACCTAGGAAAAAAGGCAAACTTAACATTACCTTCGGAAACATAATTCACTCGAACCAGAAGTGCTCATACGGGTGCAAAACTACGAAATTGCATGTGAAACCGTGTGTAAGTGCTAGTTACAACAATAATTCTTAAAAAACACAATTAAAGGTATTCCTTGTAGACATATTAAAGTACTAGGTTTAGATTTAAAATACCTTATTGTAAACAGCATAATTTTATTCAACTGCATACTGGTGCAAACATAATCAAAACCATACAAGTATGTTTAAACAAATGTTAAAAGCAACTATTTGCTAATTGTATTTTTATGTTTTCAGCAAAAACATTTTGACGTGACAACGTCTTAAATTAGGTTGCGGCTGGGAGTCACTCATGAAAAAGTGTAACGCCCGGTAACGTTACGATGCCCGTCCAGTGGGTCCGCCGCACGGGATCCGCACGGGATAAAGCAGATAACTATGTTTATTCGTGAAAATGTGGAGTGCTTAGATTCGTCATTTACAACAACTACAACAATAAAGGTAAATAATTGTACACTGATATTTCATTATCGTAAACTATGATTGATTGATTAATTGTTAGATTGACACAAAAGTTGAGAAACTGAGTTTATAGGTTATGTCATACTATTGACAAATGTTGATAGTGTTAAGTAAATTATTAGTTTAAATCACTCTGCAATCAATCGTAATTCAGTCGATTGAGAAGAAACAGCGCGTATTGCTAGTCAAACATTTAAAATAACAAATTATAACCTCTAACCTGTCATAACAGTGCGACCAAACAAACGAACTAAACCGACCAATCACCACGCGCGGAGTTAGAATTTAACTGTGTTTAGCAAGAATTTCAAATTCCAATTTTAGTAAATGTTTTATTCAACTTTACCATTTACAATAACAAATTTTAATTAATTTCAAATTATGTACAATGTTTTAGTAAACAAAATATATTTCTATAGTTAAAATTTGTGCAATTCTTATTTTCATTCAATTCCTTGTTCCTATTGTGCAATTTAATAATATTCATATCAATAAATATTCTACCGAGAAAAAGACGTTGTCACGTAAAATCTTCGCCCGTAAAACCGACTTTACAGGCAACCATATTTTTTTTGTATTTCTGAAAATCAGAAGAAATAGGAAGACGAAAGTTTTGTGTGTGACGTGTAAGATATTATCTTAGTATTCTTTTTTTTAGAAATTTTTTTTAGAAAATTTGTAAATAAAAATGTTTTGAAATACATTTTAGGACTTTTGAAAAAAAAGGATCAATATAATCATTTTATATACTTTTATAAACACAATTATGAAAATAAAAAAGACCTCTAGCGCGTCGGTAGGTGTAGTAGTAAAAGCTCCTGGAATGCTGATGCAAGCCAGCTTCTGGCATTAAGTCTGCGGCTTGTATCCATTTAGCATGACTTATACCACCACACTAAAGCTCCATAAGTTATCTGTGCCCTAATGATTGCAGTGTTGATCCATTTGATTACACCTGGCTTCAGGCCCCAAGAATAGCCAATTAGACTTAGCATCCATCAACGCCCATTTTGCTCTATGTAAAACACTCCTAGGTATATTCAAAGTCAATGACTTGTCCAAGATCAAGCCTTGCATTTTACTGTCCCCAGAACAAGAAGAAGAACACCATCGGGAGGAAGAGCTTGTTCAATCTTACTTTGTGAACGGCACAATTGACTTAATAAGGTTGATGATTAAGCCCGCTCCACTGCACCACACTTGAACCTCATGAAGAAACTTATTCGTGAGTTTCACCACAATACTATAGACTTTTCCGAAGATCCGAAGAAGGATAATTTCATCAGCATAGACCTGAATATAGATACTCCTGGAACTAATGACATCTGAGAGTCCGTGAACCAAAAAGTCCGGCGTTCTATGGTGTCCAAAAGAAGTTGTGATAAGATGCTGCGCCTGTCATGGAGGAGATAGAGTCTTTCCAGCGACACAGCACTGGGTTAAATCCTCTACACCCAGTACAGTGCACCATTGTCAAAGGCTCCCTCTATATCCAAAAAGACACAAAAAGAGTTCCTTCCTATAAATTTGTCCTTGTATAAATTGTGTTTTGTTTTGCCTATGACCATTTTCTACATTTTCCATTTGTACTCTATGCCTCAAATATGGTATAGTCCACATTCGGTCTGATTGGCGAGCGCTGAGTAATTGACTCAATTGACTGCGCTAGATACATTTTTCTCCACCGTAATCCTGAACGGTTCACCTAAAACAATTCCAAAAATACGTTTGATGAAGTATGTTTTTTTCTTAAATTTTCTCCTAGGCTAAACTTAATAAATAAAAATGTAATAGCTATATAATTTTTTCATGTTTTTCAGAGCCAAATTGATTTCCCCTGGTTTCCTTAATTTTCCCAATAAATAAAAACAACTTTTTCTATTTTATACCGATAACAGTTATGGTTATATTTTCGTATTCGACAGTACAAAATATCAAAAGTTTATTTGAATTCTCCAGTGTAAGTGCAATCGGCGTTACAGAACCAGGGCAAATTAAAATGTGTACCACCAGCAGGATACACGGACATTAGTTTCGGCGTTCTGGTCATAAGAGTGAGTTGATTCTATTTCAATCTTGTAATAGCCGTAATACGTCTTACAGGTCATAGGCCGAGGCCGGACTAGAAGTCCGGTTTACATTATTCGAGTAAGCTGGGCCGAGTTGACTATCATGTTTGGCTATAAGTAATAGTTCGTCGTGTAACAATGTAAATTATTTTGGAAATCTAATTATACTTGAATCATTTTTAGGATTTGGAATTAAAAATTGAGACTTCTTTTTTTGCGAAAACGAATCTTTTATTATTTTATTGTGTGCATTTGAGAAGAACGACGGTCTAAACACAGAATGAAAGACCATCCATGTACGTGAAGAATGACCATTTCCAATTTTAAATAATAACTCTAGAAGTCTTAAACTTTCAATTATTATGGTTGGCAAAATGAAATCTGTCCCATAGTTCTGGCGATAAACGCCAAAAATCCTTAGAGATAGGTATCAGGTAATAACAAAAATTGTAGAAGGCAGGCTAAGTTATACTAAATTCTGTGAACAAAGTTAAGAAACACGCATTTGGTATTATTAGCGGATTCTTATTTTCAGTGTTATTCACTATATGAATGTGAAACAAACTATCATCTAAATACGGGAAGAAAGACTTTTTAAATGTTTAACTCTGAAATTGAAATGTTTAATACCTTAACCATTCCTGATCTAACACCTATAATTTTAGTGTATTGCCTTATACCTATCTCCAGGGATGTTTGTAGTTTGTTGCCATAACTAGTAGGCAGAGTTGATGTTGTTAAACATGATCGGAAGTTTAAGACTTCGAGAATAGTTACCTGTTTAAAAATGGAAAGGGTCATTCTTTTTGTATTCGGACAGTTATTCTTCTGAATTTATATTTTAAAAAACGTGAGAGATATGCAAATATATTTAAAAACAAAAATGTGTTCGTTTCCCATATAACTGTTTTATTTAATTTTTACGAAGCCTGTCACTCTCGGGGTTAATAAATTTTATTTCTTTGTGTCTGTCCCGCTTTTTTGGTTTAATATTACGCTATAAACAACGAAACGTTTTAAAACATATGAAGTTAGAAAGGCGGTTTCTACTGGTATTATTGTTAGAATTAATATACGCTCTTGTTGCGGTTTGATAATTATTTTTATGGCTACTGTACATAATGTAATTTAAATATATTTCGTAGTGTCATTGATAAATGACGAATCGGCTGAAAATCCAGTACTGCCGGCCACGCGACTAACGCCGCTTTTGAGCTAAATACAATAATTATGGTAGTTGCGAAGACTGCCGCTTTTAATATACTTATTTTCTAGAAATACACTTTATGTCATTAATAATTAATATGTTCTCTTTTTAAAATAATGCTGCAGCTTACATAGAATGTCAAAGCAGATAAGTATTAAGATGGTGTACTGTATTATAATACTGGCTATTTATTAAGTATTTTTCATAGTACGTGTATTACATATAATTCTATTTTTTAAGGAGACTGGACTAATTTATGTAATATTCATTTATAGGAGCGATTGCAATGTTAATATTGCATTTGTTTCACCATTCTGTTTTGTTAAAATTTCATATAAGGTTTAACTGTCAGTATATAACGATTTGTAATCCTAAGATATATGCGCGTTGTAAAATTTAAAATAGTTAGCAGGCGACAAGCTTCATTAGAATATTAGTAAATAAAACATAAACATATATTATCATAAATAAATGACATAATTTTCCTCCTGATATGTCTCCCACGTGTTCTATCCGGGCTAACGTGGTTGAACCGTACTAATGCTGCTACTGCTGCAAAAAAAAAAAAAAACATTAAACTGCACATGTATGCATACTTACAGTTACTTTCATCTGTTGTTTTCAAGTAACTCAACTCGCAGAAGTTCAATTCAATCTTTCAGGCAGGTCTTATTTGCTGATGTCACTGTTTCTGTCAATACAAAAAAACTAACACATAAATTCTACTGAAAGCAATTTAAGGTTAGTTAGCTAGTTAATTTTACAAGTTAATTTTATTTTAAGTTTTTCTAAATTCTGTATGAGGTTAATGATTTGTTGTTAAGTGACTCAGTATGAAAAATAAAATTTATCTCTAAGACTAAAATAGGCTTGTGAGTACTATGTTAGGCCTATCAATGGAGAAAAAAACAAGCTAAGTGAGGAAAGGGCTACAGTATAATAAGAAGCCACCACCACAACAAAATCATATTTATGATTAAACTATAAACAAAAATGTTGACTCAAATTACATTATAAAACTATCTATGTTGTGTATCTATAAAATGTAAGAAACAAAACAGTTTAACATTTACTTACTTTTTACCGTTTTTAAGGATATACTATAATTCTATTGTGGTGGTGACCTCTTATTATAATGCAGCCGAGGAGGTGATGCTGGGTTCACAACATTCACTTGAGAATATGAGTAGAAAGATTAGGTCTAGATTTAATTAAAATTTTTTAGATCTTTTTGACGGATAGGGTACGATAAGCAGACCCGGTTTTTTATATCGAAATTGGCAAACGATATTACTTAATCATAACCATCGATCTAATCAATCGATACTGATTAATTATTTTGAACTATTAACTTAAATAATCTATATCAACAGCTGTAAACACTAAAATAATACACGTAGGATAATATTTCGATGTTACATAAGTAATTCTGATCATTAAAAATGGCAGTCAATTTTAGAAAACTACACGACTTTGCTTTTTCGTGGCTTCAACATGTTGGACTCGTACTGAAAAGCCCATTGTGTGAAATTTATGGGAAAGAAACAACTGTAACTGTGAGAGGAGTTAATATGGTCGTCTTCAGTTTTCCTAATTTTGGTTATAATAATTTTTTTGATCACTGTAAATATTAAATTCATATTTTAATTTAAAACATGTGATTGTTATTGAGGGCTATAGGTACTTTTATATCGATTGATAGTCTAGGATTTGAGATGCGAATATTAGGTATCGATGACTATATTCTTTGATATAAAAAACCGGGTCCGCTTATCGTACCGTACCCTTTTTGACTTCTGTTTTTCATCATTTTGGTCAGATTCTGTCTCCATTTAGAAGTTCATGCATTGTTTCTACTTCCATGGTGAAAATTATGTATTGTTTTTCCTTCGTTAATTTGGTCCTGTTATCTATTTTGCAAGTTTTTTGGACATTTTGATGTTGTTTATTCTGAATGGTCACATTTAGTTGCGTGGTAATTTGCAGAAATAGTCATTGTTTAATTCTTTTGTGGTGCTAGTTAGTGGTGTTTTTCTGCATATTTAATGTAAAAGTTAGTGTTGTTAGTGCACTTAAACATATACTACTTATCAGAATCAGAATATAGGTAATTATTGTGACAGAATGGACGGAAAAGACGTATAATTTATTTCACTTCATAATGTGAATTTAAATTGTATGTGTACTTTTACTGTAGTGACCATTGCCCTGCTACGTATGGTTAGGTGAGTTTGTAATATTTTTAGCTCTCAAGCTTGAGTGATCAGCCTTTGGGAATTTTATATAATACTGATCGGTAATATCTCAAGGGATGGTTTTCATTCATTGCCAATAGTGTAGGGCAGTACCGAAGGTGTTGTTGGCCATGCTGATGGCTGATTCCTGTTAGCCCATTCAACTATGAGTGCCTTTTTATAAGATTAAAAATTGTTTCGGTTTTTCAAAAATGTCATTTTTATTTGGTTTTTAGGTAGGGTATGATAAGCGGATCCGGTTTTTTATATCGAAATTGGCAAACGATATTACTTAATCATAACCATCGATATCAATCAATCGATACTAATTAATTATTTTGAACAATTAACTTAAATAATCTATATCAACAGCTGTAAACTCTTTCAAATAATACATGTAATGTAATAGTTCAATTTTATATAACATAAGTAACATATTAAATATGGTAGTCAATTTTAGAAAACTACACGACATTGCTTTTGAAAGATGAAAAGACATGTTTTTCGTGGCTTCAACATGTTGGACTCGTATCGAAAAACCCATTATGTGAAATTTGTGGGAAACAACTGTAACTGTGAGAGGAGCAAATATGGTCAAATTCAGTTTTCCTAATTTTGGTTATAATAATTTGTTTGATTACTGTAAATATTAAATTCGTATTTTAATTTAAAACATATAATTGTTATTGAGGACTATAGATACTTTTATATCGATTGATAGTCTAGGATGTGAGATGCGATATTAGGTATCGATGGTTACATTCTTCGATATAGAAAACCGGGTCCGCTTATCGTACCCTACCCGGTTTTTAAAAAGAATTTTTAATCACTTTCTTAAAACAAATAACAGAAAATAGTGTGAAGTGGCTAAATTAAAGATTTACCAGCCTCCATATGTGCCCTTTTGTAGGTCGGTCTGGTTTTTAACAACCTCCATATGCATTCTTATTTTTTGTGCATTATTCTTTACATAAGCGTTTTTGCTTTCCTCTTGTGTTCAGAAAATTGGTACAATCTCTCTTCTGTTAACGATGATTGTGTATACAATTATAGGAAGTGTTTTTTGTTTAAGCGGAATAGTATTTTTCAATTCTTATGTCATTTAAATGAAGAATGATTATAAAAAATACAGGTAGCTCTTATAATATTTATATAGGCTACTTTTAAAAATCTATTCTCAGTGTGTCAATCAACCATTTGATTGTATTAGGCTTTAACAGTTCTGTTTCCACTACTGTTAATGAGCGAAAAATGTCTCTTGAGATAATACATGTCGGGTAACAATTCAAAAGTTCAGAGGGTCTTATCAAATGTCTCTAGTCATTAATGTGGGCTGTGTCATCACTATACAGTGCTTCCCCCACTCCTGGCAGTCAACTAAAAAAATTTCTTGAAAAAGTACCTATCAGGTAACTGATAACAATTTCAGAGGGTCTGATCATAAATGTTGTTGTTAATCTGTGCGGCACCTTTGATGCTGCTGTAATGTGCACTGCTTATTGTTGAAACATTAAACAGAAAATACACGTGATATTTATTATCTCTCTATATATGAAATATACTTGAAATTCGTCATCATTATTATAGAATTGATATGAAAATCTACTACTGATATAAAAATACATACCAGCAGCCCAAACGTTCCCACCCCTATTAACTTTTGAACAGAAATATAATCAACCAATATCCATGGGGGATCGCTGGTAATTAAAGATTAAAAATCATAATTTTCATGATATATAAAAACTTCAACGTTCTATGCTAAATGGGGAATTAGGAGGTAAATTAAAATTTTTAAATGTGTTTTAAATCTCATTGAGTAACATCTTATTAAAAGAAGAAACATTGTCACTAATCAGAAGCCTTGAACTCAATTTCGGCGTAAAACTAAAGTCTGGAAACTCTTCATCAGCACTGCAGAATCACTTATTCAACTTTTGGTAGATACATAATTCATATTAATTATCTAAACTGTGCTTAGTAACAAACTAATTCTCAAAGTTGTTTATAATGTTCATTGTATATAAATTATTAAAGAGTAGATATTTTATGAAGATTTGTTGAGGTTGTTTCAAAGAGAGTGTTTAAAAAATAAAGTTAAGTATTAGAGACATTTTCCTTGCAGGTATGGGGCAGTTGGAATTAGTTGACACTTTATCAGGACACTCTGGCCGAGTGTGGGATGTGAGTTGGCACCCGAGTGGGACATTGCTGTCATCTTGTGGTGAAGATAAAACCATCCGCCTCTGGGGTCGAGAGGGCACCCGGTGGGCGCTGAAGACTATCTTGACTGACGGCCACCAGAGGACGGTGAGAGAGTCGGCCTGGTCTCCGTGTGGGAACTACCTGGCCTCTGCGAGTTTCGATGCTACCACCGCCATCTGGGACAGGAAGTCCGGGCAGTTGGAATGTATAGCGACGCTTGAGGGTCACGAGAACGAGGTCAAATCAGTATCCTGGTCCAGGTCAGGACAACTACTGGCAACATGCAGTAGGGACAAGTCCGTCTGGGTGTGGGAAGTGGGCGAGGACGATGAGTACGAATGTGCCGCTGTCATAAACGCTCATACCCAAGACGTTAAGAAAGTCTCATGGCACCCCCATGTGGACCTGCTGGCATCTGCCAGCTACGACAACACCATTAAACTGTTCAGAGAAGACCCGGCGGACAATGACTGGTCGTGTGTCGCCACTCTGGCATCACACGAGTCCACCGTTTGGAGTCTTTCTTTCGATCGAAGTGGCAGCAGACTTGTCAGCTGCAGTGATGATAAGACGATCAAGATTTGGAAGGAATATTTGCCCGGTAACTCCGAAGGTGTAGTGACCCCTGGTAACGAGTCTGTGTGGAAATGTGTTTGTACCCTGGCAGGCTATCACGGTAGGACAATCTACGATGTCTGCTGGTGCCACCAGACTGATCTGATAGCGACGGCTTGTGGAGATGACGCCATCAGGATATTCAAGGAAGCTACCGGCTCGGATCCGAATGAACCTATCTTCGATTTGGTTGAAACCGTACACTGCGCTCATTCGCAGGACGTGAATTCCATCCAGTGGAACCCTACTACGCCTGGTGTGTTGGCCTCCGCTAGTGATGATGGACTGGTGAAGATATGGAATTTTAAAGCGTAGCTTCTGTAATACTGTACTAGTAAGTACAGTTTGATATCAAATTTATCCCAATGTTAGGTTAGTTTCTTATGTAAATACACTATATTCATTTAAACATTATTGTGTAGTATCATTGAGGCCTTGCTCACTTCTTCAGCTAGAATAAAACTAAAAATAATTTTTTTAAGGTGACCAAATTGTTATTAAAAAAGGACATAATCAGCATATGGAAGGTTTCTGGATTGGGCGGAGTGAATATTTGTATGTATTTCAAAATAAATACATGTAACTTCAGAATTAGTATTTATTAGGTTTTATAATGAACATTATTGTATTTATTAGTTGCATAAATAACACTCAATATTTATAAAATTAGTTTTTGTCATGAACACACAAAAAGGGGTACTATTCTCTTCTAGCAGCCAACTTTTTAATGTCATTCTTATCTATTACATAGTTATAAAACTGGCAACAATTTATTTTAAAATTATGTTCTACTTGAAAAATATTGGACAGAGTTTCAACTTCCATTTTGTTTCTCTTTTGTCCATTGTATATTCATTAATGAAAATGATCTATCAATGTTGGCATTGTGGATGGAAATGGCATTGCTTGTAAATAATCAAAAATTTGGAATACTGTACATTTCTTTCACAGCTTTTGAAGAAACTTACTCACTTTTCATCATATTCCATTCACTTTTTTTGGGTCATTACAGTCTTAGATTTTGTGGCAAAATCTGCCAAAAGAGCCATTTCATCAAAGAGTAATGAATTATCCAGTTTAATAGTTCTTTTAAATACACAATAATTTCTGTAATATTTTCCCAGCTAGGGATTTCTCCCAACAGCTTTCATTTGAATGTAGAAAATTTTGAGAGCAATACACTCCATTTACTTAAGTATTTAACACGCTTCATAAAAGTCAATGACTTCATTTTTGAACTTCGTTTGAAGAGGCTAAGTGAGGCTAAGATCTGTTCTTCTTAGAACAGATTTGTCACTAAATGACTAAATCTTTTGCTTTTCGAAATCGGTTCAAGTGTACTTTCTAATACATAGATCTTAATAAAACTTTTTCTGCTCCTTAAATTTTTTTATACCATGCTGAAAAGTACTGAGCTGGTTATGAATAAACCACAGGTTCACTTAAAGATCATTGAAAATTGTCATTGAATACTGGAAAATTCAGTGTCTACCGAATTAGAAATCTGTTAGCCTCTCTATGAACGGTGAACACAGAGAAATAAGATACAAGATTTATTATAATTATAAATCTTTTTTTCTTATTTCAGTGTCACAACACAATCTATCAGCTGATGTGCTCACGCAGTTTTGAAGCACATGCTCCGGGCAACCATTAACAACAATTAAATCAAAAACAGAAAAAAATGTTACCGCATTGTGGTTTTTGCATCTGTTGAAATTCTGTAAAATGGAGATGTATTTATTTTGTCAGTGCTATTATTTCAACTGAATAATTAATTTACTAATATGTATTACACTATTTCTTCTTAAGGTGTTTCCTTTAAAATAACCACTAGCTAATCTACATTCAAGGGGAATGTAACATACGTAACTATTCTTCATACAGATAATGTACACAAACTATCAAATTATCACGTTGAAATGTCCAGTTTTTGTGCTGTTGCATAGTTGCGGCTTTTTATTGGCAGTTTAGATGGTACACACATTTTACATGTTGTTTTGTGCAAGAAAAAATATTTTGTTGCAATCCATTCATGAACCTTTATAAAAAATGTCTTTTCTTTCTCCACCAGACGTAGTATGACGTGTTTTCGAGTAAGTACTGTGATATTACTCAAAAACAAAATTATGACTTTTGGAGTGTCTTTAAAAATTACTCTCTGTTGCATTTTAAAAACTACTTTTTAAGGAAACATAACTTGTGAGACATCATTTTTAGCTCTTTCATTTTTTATTTAAACTTTCTTTACTCTACAAAATATTTTATAACAAGTTTGTGTTGAAAGAATGTTTATTTTATTTCTAATTTATATGTATGATTTACTATTCATCATAAAAAAACCTTTAAAATTATTTGGTGTATATGTCCAAATTTAATACCATAAATTTGGTTCTATCAAGACGACGTGGAGATTGATTGACCTACACCCACAATATTAGGATATTTTTTGCATGTTAGATTTTTCCTTGAAATTGACCAATCCCTGATCATGTTAAAAGTATTTGATAGCATTAAAAAGTATTTTTCAAGGAGATATTGTATTATATTCATATTAAACTAACATTAGAGCTTGTTATTTTAAATTCAATAAAAAATGTAATAAATAATTTTTTTTGTGCTAATATTCTTGTTGTATAACATGCATACAAGGAAATTATAAAAGTGCAAAATTTTCCAATGTACGTTTCAAATAAATTATTACAAAATTGTTATGATCACTAAAAATCATCTATAGTTTCCAAGTATATTGTTAACAATTAACCTGAATATTGTGATAACTAATATTTTGTTGTTGTAAGTAACTAAAACACATTCTTTTAGATTGACTGGAATAAAAAAAATACAGATCAAATTATTTTTGGTGTTGTATGTGAAAGAACGGGATTGTATTTTTGTACTTGTCAGAATTGTAATAGTTTGATTATTACAGGTATTTATACAACTGCAATCTGCTTTGTTAGTTTTATTATAAATTATGTCTGACAACTTATAAATGGAACTGATATCTAATGAGATCATAGAATTGTAAGTAGTTGTGGTATAGTGTGGCCTAGATCACATGCTTTTGTTTGAATTTTCAACCCACTCGTGCGGAAGCGTGCTTGGATAATTTCATCTCCAATCTCCATCCAGCTACTTATACTTGTAAAACTGTCCAACCTCACCTCTCCGATCACCTTGGCCTGCTGTTGAATTTCGAACTTCCAGTTACAAGCTCACAACCCCGTAATGCGGGTGAAAAAATAACCTACAACTATAGACTTTTAAATGATGAAATATTAATAGATTGTAAGTATAGGTTAAGTAATATTAACTGGCCATATAATTTTCTCAGTAGCTAATGATCTTGAAAGTGCCTGTTATTCTTTTCTACAGTCTCTGTCATTGAGCCTTGATGAAATGTTGCCCTCTAGTTACTAAAACTATTTCTAGGCCTAAGCGTGCCAAAAACTGGTATACCCCTTTCTTAGGAAAACTTAGCTATTGCTAGATTTAAGCCATCAAAAAAGCAAAAATGATCCTAGCCTGTTACAAAATCATAGGAGAATCAAGAAGTTTTATAAAGAACAGATTGATATTGCAAAAAGGAATGCCAATGATAAATACATACTAGAATCTCGTAACCCTTGCAAAGCGGCTTGGAATGTCATCAATGCTGAAACTGGGCGTAGTTTAAAAAACAATTGTCAGTATAAACTTCCCTTTTCTGCCGATGACTTCAATAACCATTTTGTCAATATATGTAATAATGTAAAATAGTAGTAATGATAATGTAAATACAGCTAGTGCCATAGAGATATTAAAATCAACCCATCAAGAGAGTCCTCAGGTATTGCCTTTTAAAGTGGAGTTATGTTTAACCCTGTTGAATATTCATAACACTGTATGTAGGCTAAGTAACTCTAAGTCTGAAGATGTCTTTGGATTATCCAATTTTGTTTTAAAGAAAGTTACAAAGGAAATTTTGTATCCCTTGACAATTCTTATTAATTGGAATGCTCAGTGTTGGTGTTTATCCTAGATGTTTAAAAACGACTGTAACTGTGCCGATATACAAAAAAAGGCGATAAATTAAATGTTAATAACTACCGACCAATTGCTTTGGTGCCTGTTTGTGTCCCAAGATAATCGAAAGCATTGTTAAATTCCAGGTTGAACATTATTTTGAGCAGAATTGCTTACTCTCATCGGAGCAATTTGGTTTTAGACAAAACCTCTCCACTGTTAAGGCTGTAGAAAACATGGTCTCCTATATTATTAATGGTTTTGAAAACAAAGAAGAGATATGCACTTTATTGTTGGACCTTAGTAAAGCTTTTGACATTGTACCTCACTCAGAACTCATTGAAAAGCTTAACCATTATGGACTCGAGATGTTGAACTATCTCTTTTTAGTTCTTACTTGTCTGATAGGTACCAGTTTGTCAAACTAAGTGGCCAGAACTCTGATCTCAAGAGAGTGACTAGGGGGGTTCCCCAGGGCTCTGTCCTGGGCCCCTTTTTTGTTCGTCGTCTTCATTAATGACCTCCCAAAATTTCTACCAAACAAGAGTATCTTATATGCTGACGACACTACTTTGATGTGTTCTAGTAAACTTCCTGAGCTTAATCTTGTTATGATGGACTATATGAAAGAGAGATCCTACCTTTGGTTTACTGCAAATAGTCTAAGAGTTAATGAGGATAAGTCAGAGGAAATAATATTTAACCTAGGTGTCAACTCTGTAAATAAGTCTGTTAAGTTACTAGGTTCCTCCATCTTGACTCAAGACTTACATGGAGAGCACATACTGATGCCTTGTGTGCTCGTCTATGTAGAGTTTATCTTTTTACTTAAGAAACTTAAATTTTGTACTAGTTGTAATTTAGTTTTAAAGGCTTATTTTGCTCTTTTTCACTCTCACCTTCTGTATAGCACCCTTCTCTGGGGTGGATCTAGTGGTGCTAAAGAGGTTTTCTTGTGCCAAAAGAGGGCTGTGCGTACAATTTTTAATATTAGCTATAGTGACACCTGTAAACCATATTTTATAGAATATGATATACTTACGCTTCCTTCAATTTTTTATCTTACAAATTTTTATCATATGTAAAAGAAAACTTAGAATTATTTAATTTAAGAAGCTCAGTCCACAATCATTATACTAGAAACCAACATTCTATTGATCAGACGTTTGCTAGACTATCTA